>NC_073744.1:81536034-81848534 GCF_029784135.1 Toxorhynchites rutilus septentrionalis | reverse complement strand
GATATGGGGATATATTCACTACATCATGTCATATATTTCATATTTTTCATTATGAAATCCATATCCATGGCACCTATCGGTATCGAATTATCATCGACACCACGATTTTCGCTAAATGCTCCTTTCAGTTCGGCCTGTAAAAAACTTTTCTGAACTCTAATCCATCAAATTTGGAGCCCTGAAAAGGGCTGTTGATTATATGCTAAGCTAATATAGCACGCTCTCCTCGGATACGATGGGCCAGCTGGATGTCCTTGGGCATGATGTGACGCGTTTTGCATGGATAGCACACACATTGGTATCTTCTAATAAGCCTCCTGCAGCGTCATAACCGCGGAACTTTGGAAGCGCAAGTCGGTTTTGAAGTCCTGAGCAATTCCACGAACCAAATGCTGCAAAGGTAGCTTGCGGATCAGCAATTCGGTCGACTTCTGATAGCGACGAATTTCATGCGAAGTTCCCGGTCGATAGCGATGTGGCTTCTTCACGCTTCCTGCGGCTGATGCGCTTATCCGAGCTGCTTTCGTGGTGCCTTACCACCGAAAGATTAACGAGCTGTCTGCTTAGTCCCGATGAAACGAGTCCTCACGGTGCGAGAGTAGAGTAAGAAATGAACGAAAGCAAGGGAAGTGTCATTTTATAAAACATAAAAGAATCGAATGTAAACCCCACCCTCTTTATTGTATAAGCTTACTGTATACTCACGAATATAATAAGGGTGGGATTTAGATTCTATACTTTTATGGTTTATAAAATGACACTTCCTTTGCTTTCGTTCATTTCTTACTCTACTCTCGCACCGTGAGGACTTGAGCTCGTTAGTCTTTCGCAGACAGCTCGTTAGTCATTCGGTGGTAAGGCACACGAAGTCAGCTCGGATAAGCGCACCAGTAGCAGGATAGGTGGAGAAGCCACATCGCTATCGACCGGGAACTTTGCGTGAAATTCATCGCTATCGGAGTCGAATTGCTGATCCGTAAGGAACCTTTGCAGCATTTGGTTCGTGGAATTGCTCAGGACTTCAAAACCGACTTGCGCTTCCAAAGTTCCGCGGTTATGACGCTGCAGGAGGCTTATTCGAAGATACCAATTTGTGTGCTATCCATGCAAAACGCGTCACATCATGCCCAAGGACATCCAGCTGGCCCATCGTATCCGAGGAGAGCGTGCTATATTAGCTTAGCATATAATCAACGGCCCTTTTCAGGGCTCCAAATTTGATGGATTAGAGTACAGAATAGTTTTTTACAGGACGAACTGAAAGGAGCATTTAGCGAAAATCGTGGTTTCGATAATAATTCGTTACCGATAGGTGCCATGGATATGGATTTCCTTATGAAGAATATGAAATACATGACATGATGTAGTGAATATATCCGAAGAAATCACTTTGGTGAAACTGCATTATAAAATTATTTGTGTACGAATGCCGCAATCGATAGTCGACTCTAATTTGCGCTGGGTAATTTCCTCGGAGGACTCGATTCCTCCTTTGAGCATTAATAATCTCTTTCTGGCAAAACGATGTGGTATGAATCACATTATTTGAATGATAGAATGAAGAAGTTTTCTGCCAATTTCCTTCAACCTCCAAACGTATCTTTCTCCCGTTTGTCGTTTTCGCGTTCGCTAATCCTTCCTCACAACACTCATTTCTAGTTTGAGAAATTGTTGAGTAAACATTGTTTGTCAGTGCGCGTAGAGCGGGAATTCCTAAAGATTCATTGCACCTCTAATAAATTGCCGAAAGACGTGGTCTTACGTTGATCGCACTTGATTGAAAAAATCCAAAACGAAATGTATTTGGTCGAAGCATTATATGAGTAGAAAGCAAATAATCGCTCGAAAATGACTTGATTTTCGCGATGTGAAACATTTTCCGTTTTTCATGTTATGCATCCAATATTGGATACGAAAATTTCCACTGATGGGGAAAAAATATTCAGAAGCTTTCCTGTTAATTGCGATTGATTGAAAAATAACAAAACCAAATGTATTTGGTTGCAGTGTTATATGGATAGAAAACATTAAAATAAACTATTTCGCATGAATGTATTTTTCAATTCCCAGGGGAACTGGCAGATTATTTTTCAGCAACGATGATAGCAACGAGAATTCCGCGCGTGTATGTGTGTGTGTGTGTGTGTGGCGGCTGCTTCGATGTTTCAAGCGGAACCGTGGCATCACTCTCCTCCTGATGGATTCCCTTTTGGCCTTAGGTTCACAAACAGGCTCTTGGTGACACCGTTCATCAGCGCATTCATGATAAACGAAATTAGCTTCACAACAACAGCGACAACATGCTCCAATCGCTGTTCAATCATAACTGAGTGGGTTAGGAAGGGAAGGTATTGAATTAGAGAGACTTTAAACTCTGAGAGTTTTTTTTTTTTTTTTTTTTTATCTTCGCTTATTTTTCGTCGGCCTATTTCCGCCACTTTAGTGCCAATCACCGACATCAGGGAGGCGACTCCACCTGTTCCTACCTATCAGACTCAACAACTCATGAGCCGGGCCAACTTCTTTTACTTCCGCTCCGAAGGAAGACGTAACCAGAGATTTTTCGCCTCAGAAAATCCCAACGACGCCAGCTGGGATTGAACCCAGGCCGATCGGATTGTGAGGCTGTTACGCTAACCATACAACCACTGGCGCCGTCTAACTCTGAGAGTTCATTCGTCTCTTAAAGTGAGTGGGTTAACGAGCGCCGCTCGCTTATATACCGATTTTTGATTTCAATAGCCTGTTTTGAAAGCAATCTTAAGACTATTGAAACAAGTTTTTGGATGAAAAAGTAACAAGTATATGACGCGTAGACATTTTATCTTTCAAATGAAGTGTTTATCATACCATTTCGTTCAGTTGTTTAAGAGCTATTAACGCTCAAAATCTCGGTCTCCAGCGTAACGCTTTCGTTCTCGAAACTTTGGTTTTACACCCCGGTATAGAAATGAAAGACGTAGTCCTACGTCAAAAAATCTTATGAGATTTTTGCACCGCCTGCAAACAAAGTGTTTTTCATTGAAATAGAATACTCATTTGATACACAGAAGTTAATTTTCATTAATAATTTGAATTTTAAAAACGTGTTCATTCTGCCTGAGAGCCAATTATTATTTTTGGCGCCCCCTAAACTGGTAAACAAAGCTCAATGCCGTCAACGCGAATATAACAGTTGAAAAGACGAGGGACAAATGAAACTAAACTGATGTCTTAACACGAAGAGCGAGAGACGGTCAGTTCATTTGAATCTTACAGCTCACACACTCTCTTCAATTCTACAGCTCTTTTCTCGCCTTCATCATCATCAAAGTGAGCTGAAGAGCTGTTTGATTTTTTTTGCGAGCTGTTCCGCGTCAACTCACTTCAAAGAGTCGATTCTTCGGAACAGCTCATGTGCGGATGGCACATCTCTAGTGTGGTGGCAAAACCGTCACGTGCGCTGGATTAAGGGAAAAGAAAAATATCTTTTCACACCTATTTTTGGTGGAAGCAATCAAGTTGGTTGGTGGCCATCATAGTGGCATGCGGATCGTGGTTGGCGTAATTGAATGCTGTTGTTGCGGCCTTGCTGCTGCTGCTGCTGACGCTGGCGGAAAGCTGGCTGAATTGGTCGATTGCTGCTGTGCTGAGATTCGGATGAAATACGCCGGTGGCCGAGTCAGTGAATGGTGGTTGTTTGTTGGCAAGTTTGCCAGGGTTGGCGACGATCTTAGAGTTGACGCGGTGTTCGTGATGATGGTGGATGCAGCTTAGCTTCTTACGATCAATTACGTGTTTCAAACGGTTTTTCTTGCGAAGAATAGTTGAAGAAGAATAAAATCGGATGGTGTGACGCCGAAGTGAGTGGTTTCGTTGATTTCGCTGCAAAAGTGCAGGGAGGGAAGATAATTCATGGTGTGACGCCAAAGGGGGCGGTTCAGTTAGTTTCGCCGCAAAAGTGCATGTTTCGTCGCGCAAAGAATTCCACGAAAACCACTAGTGTCGTGACGCAAATTGGTGGTCATCAAATTCAGTGGGCAGTATCTGCCAAAAAAAGGAAAGAAGAAATCGTTGAGAAATCGTGGTGTGTAATCTTCGCCGAGCACCGCGCCACACGCGGTGGCAGCATCCGGTCGAAGAGGAGCAAGGAGAGAAGGTGCAGCAAATGAAGGATTAGGAGCGCGAAGGAGACAGCTACCAGCAGCGGAAACAGAGGTGAGTGTGTGTGAGTGAGAGAGAGAGTGAATGCTTGTTCGGTGTTGGTGTGGGTTTCTGCGCAAGTCAGCCATTTTGTGGCATGATGGCGGCATGTGGACTAGCCCCATCATGCAGATTTGTTGAAGATGTAACGGAGGTTGAAAAGATACATGGAGTTCCGTAACACTATTTTTGCCGCGAACGGATTTTGGCGATTTACATACTAAACGAATCGGAAATTCCGTAAGATTTGTTTAATATGCCATACAATAGAATCCCCTGGCTAGTAAATGGTTAAAATTCATGAAAACTTTAAGTGTTTCTATTTTCCCATACATTTGTTCTGTCCATTTGAGTGCTTTCCCGAACAGAGATATCAATAACGAGCAACTTATCGACGACCAACGGAGGGGAAATCGTAGGATTCAAAGTATCCGTGAACAAAGGAAAAGAAGAAGAATGAAGGGGAATACTTGCCTAGAGTATAAACACTGTTGAGTAATCCAGTTCACTTTGCTTTCACTGCGCTTCGATCTAAGATTGGACCCCACCAGCGGTAATCCAACTTGGAAATCGTCGTTTGATTTTTCTGTTCGGTTTTCGCGTTATTCGTATCGTGTGTTCTTCTTTCCGCGTCATAAATTGGACGCTTCGCGTAGAGTGTGATAAGCAAGAAGAAGAGGAAGGCAGACTCGAGCCCTGCAAAAAACGAACGCATTTCCAGGGGCAATAAAATTTCGAGGTAAGCGTCATCTAATGATGCACGCGGTGTTGGTGCAGTGAAAAGCGCTCGCACTGAACCGAGCCTTCGCAAATGTAACACCGCACCGAACAACAGCGAAGTAGGCGATTTCGGCGCGTCTGTCGAAAATGTAAACGCCCAGGCAGCAACCAAAATAAAGCTCCCCCCGTTGGTGGTGAAGGCGGTCGCTCTTGACAAACTCATTAGTGAATTCGCATCGATGGGTGTTACAGCAGAGTACAAGCTGTGTGGCATAATTCAGTCTTTTTCCAAGCAGTTAACATTGTTTATTTTCCGTCTTCATAAGGGCTTCGTTGGTGCCTTTGAGAATGCATCAATGCATTAAACTGACGTTATGGCGAAGCAGACGTTAAGGTTGTGCACCAAAAAATTATTTGGGAATACCAAGCATCTTGAATGTCTTACTGGAATGTTATAAGTTATTTGGGTTCGCGTGCCAGTCGCAAAACTGTCGCAAATCTTAAACTAGGATTGCATTTGCGCTAATATTGATCATAATGAAGCATTGCTACTGTTTTTGAGGTTGTTATTAACAAAAAGAGTTTATTTCTCTTGTTTAGTCATCAAGAATTTGGTATGTGATTAGGTTTTGCTTGCCAGTAGCAAAACATCCTCCACTAAGGGTGACACCTGCGCTTCTCTCGAGCATGAGAAAGTAATGCAACTCTTTTCGAGGCCAGTAATATTAACAGAAGCGTTTCTTTTGAGAATAGCGCAAAATGATGAGAAATGTTTATATTGCTAGCAGTTTCAAGCCACCAATGTATGGCTCTGTATGCATGCTATGGTGAACGCTTGTTTGGTGCTTGTTTACGCTTAGTTTGTACGAACGATATCTAGAGGTGCGATTCCTTTGAGACAATACTAATTAACATGTAGCATGGTATTTGATACTTGAAAGTGTTGTCATTGTTTTTGTTTACATGCGGTGCCAAAGATATATTGATGTAGTTATGAGATATGGAATAATGGTGCTGGTGCAACATGTATATAATCGACTGTAGCCGAGTCTATGTCAATTTCGAAAAAGGCCACCGGAATAGCCTTCGAGGTAAATTTTCAATGCATTGACATGAAATAAATTGCGACATACGATTGTTTTGCGAGGGCAAGAATGAATCATCAATCAATTATCGTCAACTGATTCTACAATGAAAAAATCATTTCAAAGATTATTCTACTAAGCAGTTGTTTCTAAAATTTCACAGCATTATAGAATAATATCCGAAGGTATAAACAAGCGACTTATATAAAATAACAGCGTAGTTCTACGTCAACAATGCGGTCGTATCTTGGACACAACCTCCAATAATTTTTTTAAACGATTTTTTTGCGTGTTTTTTACGCCATTTTTTTACGTAAGTTGCTCAAAATTACACGATTTTCGACCAGATCCAAAAAAAATTTTGCAACGTATGCAACGCAGAAACGCGAGCGCACGCAAAACACACACGTCCACAGAAGCACGCGCACGCACAAACACCCTCAAAAACTTTGTGCCTCTGACGTAACGCTCTCGTTTTCGAATTCCCCGGAATATTCATTGATCCTTAAAAAAAGATTCAACTTCCAACAAATGATCACTAAACCAACGATAGGCCTATACAATTGAATAACTGTAAAATGTCCAGCGTTATCTAAACGCCCTAACTGCCAAGTCTCGATTGACCCGATTTACGGTTTCCCCAACACAGACTTCAAAAGCAATGTGCCTGAAGGAATTCGCTTTGCGAATACATGCAAGTAGGGGGTATTTTTGTTCCCATCGAAATGTGTTTGTTCCCATCGAAATGTGTTTACCTAAGATGGATTTCAAAACAAAGATGCATGGGGAATCCACTTTGCAAATATATGCAAGCTGCGAGTACTTTTGTACTCAATTGACTTTGTGCAGACCGGAATCTATTCCCCTAAAACGTACTTCTAAACTGAGAAGTCTGGGAAAATCGTCATTTCAGATACTAGAGGTTAATGAACTTTCGCGGTTCGAGAACTACGTAAACATTAGAGATGCAATAATTTCAGAGAGATAATTTCTCCCGTTCACATACATTGGTAGTCCAAGGCATCATAACAAACGTAAAAGGACGGTCATCAAATGTACTTGTAACGAAGAAACATGCAATGAATTAATCTTACATTACAACTGTTCAAACTTTTTACTTACAAAACAAGCATGTTGAATTCAATTGAATTCGAAAATTGTTTCATTCAATCGATAATTTGAGCTATACAATACAAATGCTTACTAAGACAACGGTAGTCCCACGTCAACCTGTGGTTATATCATAGATATAGCCCACCCATTTTTTTTAGTTATATAATTGTTCATTTTTTCATATTCATACATTCATATGTTTAATATTTTGCATCTCTTTTGGGATCCTTGACGGATTACAGTGTTTCACGGTTGAAAATATTAGGTTGGGGTAAAAGTTATTCATTATTTTTGGGGTGAAACTCACAACTATTTTTAATATGCTTCGGATTGTTCGGATATGTCGATTTGGGTCAAATATACACCGTTTTGTTGTAAAATATGTTGCGATTATAAAGGTAGCTTCATAATATCTCTATTATAGAGGTCTTGGTCCTTATTGGCGAAAAATTATAGCAATAGATTTTTTCAATCTTCTTTTGATCCCAATTTCTTATCACTCTGGAAATTTTGCAATGCGAGAAAAAGGTGGTAATCATTTGGTGCCAGGTCCGGACTATATGGTGGATGCATTAAAACATCCCAATCAAGTTTTCGGAATTGTGTGGCCTTGCGTTTTTCTCATGGAACACAACACCTCTCCTGTTGGCCCATTTTGGACCTTTCTGGTTAATCGCTAGCTTCAAACGGTCCATTTGTTGACAGTAGAGATCTGTATTTAGTGTATTGCACTAAAAAAAAACAAAAGAAATATTTTTTTTTTTAAATAAATTAAATTGCACGTATTTTACTGTTGCAGTATCGACATCAAAAAACATTCAGAATTTCAGCGGCCTGGCCTGGAATTTTCGCCTGTATAAAATAAAAAGTGTAAAATGCACCGAATTTTCTCTTTATTGACCTCCTTTGTTAACACTCTATAACTCACAACTAAAAAGGAAAAAAAAGGAAAATAATGTTTTTAGTGTGAAATGCCACCTTTACATCGAGCTTAAACATGAGATTGTTTGATCGATAGTACGCGAGATATTCATCACTAAAGTCAGCTACCGAGTAAATAATGGATAACTTTTTCCCCAACCTAATATGTTGCTCCTTTCCACCATAGATTAATGAATCACTAAAGAGTGGGGCTTTCGATGCAGTTTTCGGTTCTCTTCAGGAACTTAACGACTAGCAATAAGATTTCAAACACTTTTAGAAATGTCTGGGTTATTTTTTCAAAATGGAAAAGGGAATCTCTGAAAAATCACTCTTTGTTCGCCTTGACTTTCGTCACTTATCTAACTAGTCTACTAGCAGTAATTTTTTTCTCAGAAAGTTCACGTTTCCGATGTAGTATTATTTGTTATTCAATCTGATATGTTGAACATATTCTAGGAAAGGAGGACAGATATTTTATTTAATCTCAGCGATTAATTAGCATAGAAATTTCTTTGATGTTTGGGGGCAAAGTGGTCATAGGTGAATAACGACCTACAATGTTCTGTTTACTAAAGCTGTTATACCTCATCACAGTCTGCTCTTGGAGAGGTTCCTTTTGTGGCTTTGACCCTGGAAAAATATGCCACTCCAATTAAACCAAGCTTCATTATGCGGAACGTTATGTGTGTCTTACTAAAAACGTATGCATGAAAAAATTTAAATTGAGACTCTAGGTGAATAGGCCAAGCTTATTTCGTACATGTACCTACCATATCGAATATGATTTGAACAAATTTGGACGAAAAAACGCATCAATCTGTCCCATTTTGCTTGATATGTGCGAGTGACCACTTTGCCCCCACTAGGTGACCACTTTACCTCCAAGCAAAAAAAAAGTTTGATTTTTCAGCTTTTTTTAATGATGAAAAGTGAACTATTTTGATTTTTTATAGTAAAAGCCGTTTGTTATCTTGAACAACAATTAGTTGAACTATAATATTCTTCGAAAAGGGTGACCGCTATGCCCCCACTTCCCCTACTAAAGTTTGCTAAAACACTTCAATAAATGTAATTTCTTCAAGGTTTCGAATATAAAATTAATTTCCACTGAGCATCGGCCCACCGTGTTTCAGTGGTGCGTTTTGTTGCGCCTTTTGGTTCACATACTCAAGAGGCTTCGCTTTCTTTATCGTTGGCCGAAGATCGAGCGCCTGCTCCAAATGCATGAGATTTTGTTTCGACTATCAGCAGCAATGGACGTCTGTAACAGCGGGATGTGCACAGCCGATCGGTCGGTCACATGCGATCGTGAGAGACCGTTCCAATTTTGGGTTTCGCGCTTGGCAGAATCAGCAGCGAGGAACGCGGGAAGGTACTGAGTGGGCAACCAACGAGTGGCCTTCCGTCTTTAAGTAACAAGTTCTCCAACAAGGTTAAAAGGTTTTCTCAACACCAGGACAACAGGGCCTGGGTTGCTTTAGCGCTAGATTTTTGTTTGTGTTTATTTTTTTGCGATGAATTTTGGCTTATACATGATGTGGTGCCGTTTCTCGGACACTCGTCGTCCTCAGAAGATTTAAACCACTGCCACTGAGGTGTTTTATTTATAAACTTCGAAACGAATATCAATGAAAGGCTTCTGTGATATTTGCTTTTGACCTATGTATGGTCCGTTATATTCGCAATTTTTCATCGTCTCTCATAAGGCTTTGCTTTCAACGTTTTACAGTAATTTTGCCTTTTTTTTTGGTTTTTTTTAATGAAATATGAATTAATTGGCTCAATGTAAAATCGAATTTTCGTATTAGCTACATGCATCGTATATGCGTAGTTACAACACGATTCCTTAGTTTATTGTTTGACGATGCTAGCCGCACAAATCGTGGGAGTGTCGGACTGAACCCTGGTTTTGTTCGACGTACTTCTTCAACTCATACTGGTTCGAGAATACAATCCAACCGTGTGATTTGACATCGAAATCTCAACCAGTTATTGATGAGAGTGACGCAAGAAAATATTTGTTGAGAGCCAAACTATTATATGCTTGTTGACGCTAAAAAAACATACTTATAAAACCGAAATCTGTCAAAAATTCAAAGGTGAGTGTTTTTTTAAGTTATCTAACATCCTCCGTCTACGCTACCATGATAGCTAGGAAAAGCAGGAATGCTTAGCGAATTCCCGTGCGGGCAAATAAACTATTTCGACATCGCTAAACGCCTGTGCAGGTCAATTAATTAATTATTCAGCCTGGGTATGTTCACAAATTTACGGGAAAGGAACACTCTCCGAAATGCCACAAAATTTGTTTCCCATGTCTGCCTACACCAAACAGAAACGACGTCCCGCAGTCAGGTTGCAGAGTATACGTTCATCGCACCCTCGCCGCAACCGTCATTCCAAATCCAGCATGCATGGTACTGTTCACCAGACGAACAATTTGAATAAAATAATCGTAAACGTTATAGGTTTTATTAGTAATCGTTTAACTAAATCGAGAGCTCCTAAATGGGCTGTTGTCGGTTGACAACCGAGAGGGCATTAATGGCAACAGCAAATCAAAGACGCTGATTCAAGCCGGCAGAAGCAGTAACACATTTTTATCTCGCGCGAGTGAAGCGACTTGGATAAATTGAAATTTATATCGATATTTCTCTTCCTTCAGAATCGAGCGAACACTAAAAAGGTGAAAATCGTCATCACACCGTCATCGAGGTCTTATATTTACCGCTGCTTTTTCGTTGTGATTTCATGTTTCGTATTTCTCACTTTGTTCAATGAAATTTAATTCAAATTTCAACTGCATTGATTTTGATGTAGTTTCGAGAATGGCAGTGGATATTATTTTCCACATTCATGAACTTATACTAGTACATACAATGGAAACTGGATATGGTTTCATGAGTAATTGTACCGATATTGCCTATTCGAAACAATACCACCAAAATAAAACACGTAATACATTGTAGTCAATCGCTGTCAAATTTGAAATTGGAACTGCTTGTTTTCGGTTTCTAATATATTGATTACTTATACGATATTCGAAAGTACAAGTCAGCAGTTGTCATAAGTTTCATTTTTCATAGTAATTATATTCAGAAATTGGCGCATAATTTAATGTCGTTTTTTATCATCAAAAGTAACAGCTTAAAAAATTGTAGGGGGTTGTATCCAAGACACGACCGCTCAGGACGTAGGACTACACATTCATTTCATTTAATTTTTTTGTTTCTCATTTCGGATATTATTCATAAATGCCAAGAAATTGCATAAATTACTCTTTATTAGATTAGTTCCGGTGAGCCTGAAAAGGGTTGATCATTAACTTTTTTAATTTGGCTTATTTCCTTATTGGGTGTGAACCACTGCGTCCATTATTTTGAACTATTGTGGTATGCCCCTTTTTTACTACGCTTCAAGCTTATCTACTACCTATTGATGAAGAAGTAGACTGAAAGTTATAGCGAGATAGGTGACAATCAGGAATAATCTGTCTGATGAAATTTATAATCCTGATCGGCGATACAGACCAAACTTCCTTGGGCTCCAGAATAGCCTTATCAAGGTGTAGAAGTCTGCGTCTTGTTAGAGCTCCACAATTTCAGAGCAAATGTTCCGAGGTTTCACTTTCAGAATTACAAAAGCGACAAATATCATCTTGTACAAAACCTATGTTTTTGAGATGGTATTTACTCGGACAGTGTCCTGTTATAAGACCAGTGAATGTGCTGAAGTCTTTCTTATTAAGACTTAGCAATTGATTGCTAAGCAAATTGAGTAATTTTAATACTCGGCGTGATATTTTTTTTAAGTTGGTTAAGTTGTACTGCCATCCAGTTGGCCGTCACTTCCCGGTCTTCCAATTTTTTCAGCTCACTTTTCAACACACAATCATCTCGATTCCCCAGAACGGTTCTGGATCAGTGAAGGGTGAGCTTAAGCCGCGTCATGCGAGTTCATCTGTTTGTTCATTTCCCTCTATACCGCAATGCCAAAGAATCCAGCATAGTTATACTTATCTGACTTAGATTACGCCGAGATATTACACTGAAACGCTGCATTTCATTTCCTCTCCTCCAAGATGTTCGACAGTTCGGCTGAAAAGTTTATAAGGTAACACAGTAAAACTATTGTTTTTTTTTACAAAATTCAATTTTATTATTCAACATAATTGCCAGTCAAGTTTTATGTCTTTATACCATGAGTACCTTACCCACGACGTGCACCCTTCACCAGGCATCTCCAACCAAGTTTGCTTCCCATACTTTTGCTATTCCTCTGTCATTTTTGATCTGTCCATGCGACAAAAAATCCATGGAATACCAGATCATCTACGCTCCAATGTTATTCCGTCGATATTTTCGGAAAAATATGGGAAAGTTGGATCTGATAAAATGTTCTTTACTGACGGTTCATACATAAACGGGTCCACTGGCTTCGGCATCTTCAATGAAAATTCCAGTGCCTCTTTCAAACTCAAAGATCCTTGTTCCGTGTATGTCGCAGAAATGGGTGCGATATACTATGCTCTAGGGATCATTGAAACACTGCCCATCGACCATTATTTTATTTTTTCAGACAGTCTCAGCTCAATAGAGGCAATCCGCTCAATGAAAGTTGATAAACGCTCATCTTATTTCCTAACAAGAATAAGACATCTATTGAGTGTTTTGGTCGAAAAATTATTCAAGATTACCTTAGCATGGGTTCCCTCTCATTGCTCGATTCCGGGGAATGAGAAAGCGGACTCGCTAGCTAAGGTGGGCGCTTCAGAAGGCACACTTTTTGAAAGGCAAATTGCTTATAACGAATTTTTTCACATTCCTCGTCAGGACACACTCGTTAGTTGGCAGCGCATGTGGAGTGAAGATGAGTTCGGTCGTTGGTTACACACGATTATCCCTAAGGTCTCGACGAGTGCATGGTTCAAGGGATTGAATGTAGGTCGTGATTTCATTCGCGTGATATCTCGGCTTATGTCCAATCACTACAACCTAAACGCGCATCTCTATCGCATTGGGCTCGCAGCAAACAATCTTTGTGATTGTGGCGATGGCTACCACGACATCGAGCATGTTGTCTGGTCGTGTATCCGGTTCCATGCTGCTCGCTCTCAGCTCTCTAGAGCACTGAGAGCAAAAGGCAGACAATCGGATATCCCCGTCCGGGATATCTTAGGTAGCCGGGATCCTGATCTTCTGCTTCATCTATACCTGTTCCTCAGAAACGCCGATGTCAACGTTTAATGATGTTTCCTTCGTTGTGTCCCCGTTTCATATCCCTCCTATCCGTTCGATAAACTTTTACTTAGTCGCGGCAATACATACACACACTGTTTACAGATGCACGGGCCAAAGGTTGTGCAGTCCACTGATCATTCAACAAGAGCCAAAGGTTGTACCGCTCATGACAACTCTACACGAACTGATGATTGCGCCGGCTAGTGACCATTTTCTGGATTCCTCGAGTCGAGAAAGACGCACCACGCTAGATATGGGGTACAGACTAGGGAGCGTTGCTGATTAATGGTCAGCTGCATCCCAATAGGAAGTAGCCCGTGTCGGGCACACGTATAGAACATCGAAGACTGCAACATACCAATTATGAGAACACTTGTAATACTAACCTCGAGCCAACCGCGAGTAATCGGTTACATATTACTAACATAGTTGTAAGACAAAAATTGTCAAAATATTGGACTCCCGGCCCCGTCAGGCTAACGCCACATGTGCCTTAATAAAAATATATTTTGGAAAAAAAAAATAATTGCCTTCGAGGGCGATACAGCGATTATAGCGATCTTGCAACTTTTCGATATCATTTTTATAGTACTATTTCAGTTTTTCCTCAAAATAGGCCTCAGTTTCGGTAATCACGTCATCATCGGTCTTAAATTTCTTGACAACGAGCATTCTCTTCAGGTCTGCGAACAAAAAATAGTCGCCGGGGCCAGATCTGGAGAATACGGTGGATGCGGAAGCAATTCGAATCCCAATTCATGCAATTTTGCCATCGTTTTGATTGATTTGTGATTTTTCCATTTTTTTCACAATAACAAAAGTTGCTTCACTCTCAATGCTGTAACTCACGAAACAATCGACTGATTGCTGTAAAATTTTGACACGTATCCATTGAAAGATGGTGCTTTGTGATCAGGGATGCCAGATTTGAAGATACGTCTTAATTTTGAAGACATTTGACTTACTGTGAAGACATTCGATTGTGAAGACATTTTGAAGACATTATGAAATATGTGAAGACATTTCAGTATAATAGCGTATGTGAATTTTTTAGATATATTATTTCCATAAATTTTCATCTATTGGCCGAAAAAATCATCGAAAGAAGTAGAGCTTTTGTCTCAGTGTCATTCGCTCGCTTTTTTATCAGTGTCACTTGTTTACTCTTGTTCTTGGTAATCAATGGAGACTTTTGCCTCGGGTTTTTTTTAGTTTTCAACTAGCAATAATCACACTTTGGATAAACCTCAATGGTTATGATATCGCCACTGCGCAAATCTAGTCTCAGATTCATTCACTCACTTTTTTTAAACTCTTCCAAGCAGAAAATCCACAAATATATAGAATGATTTCAACAACAAAGCGGCTTTTACTTAAAATTCTGATGTCATTAGTTCATTTGCGCTAGAAAATTCGATTGATTGTGACATTGTATTTTTATTAATTTGGACCTATATTATACAATAGATTAACCTAGATCTTTCAAACGACCACTTCACAAAACGAAGGTTTTCCGGTTACATACCGTTTCAATAATCAGTTTTATGGATTTAGTTTGAGTTACAACCAAAACTTCAAAGCTGAAATAAACAAATTGAGTTATCAGAATTCGGTTTTTGCGGAAAAACTGGGGCGATATTCACTCAATCAACGATATATTAGACTAATTATCATTTCTAAACTCATGAAATTTAGTTCGCAGTTGTGAAATATATTCATTGTTCACATTTATTGAAATAAACTTCAAAAGCTCAAGACAAGTCTAGAGAAATGCGTTATATAGCAATGCCAGTTAATATAAACATTGAATAAGCTATTAAACTTTGTCCAAATGTAAGCTATGAATTTTAGTTTTTTTCGATATTACTGTGAAGACATTAGACATTAAGATATTTTTTCGTACCATGTGAAGACATTTGAAGATATTTGAAAAAAAAACACCTGGCATCCCTGTTTGTGATAGTCAAGTGGATTTTTGCAAGTGGCGCCATCTAGACGTCAACCTTATGAACTTCTCAGCCGAACTGTTAGAAACTGCAGATGTAGTTTCCTCTTTTCGGTGAAATGAATAATTATTGTTTTTGAGGGATTTATATTCAGACCATCTTCGATACACCATTTTTGTGTAAGATGTAAGGCCATCTGCATCCTGCTCGATATCATATCGTAGAACTTGCCACGTACCATTATAACCTCGTGTTAATATCGCTACGTTTTGTATTAACCCACATGTATTGAAATGTTTTCTAACGTAACTTCTAAAAATATATTTTTATCATAATGATGTATTTGAAAAAGTTGTAATTATAAGCAAATTCATTAAATTTCATGAACATTACAGTATAATACGACAAACATATTAAAAGGAACTTTTAATTACAAAAAAGAAAATAAATTAGAAATATTTTTTTAATATCTCTAGAATGGCTGCATCTAGAAGGAGATTGATAATGGACTTTTTTTTGTTTAAAATTACATCAGTATTCATAATTTGTTGCAAAAGTTGATTATTAACATACAAAAATTCGAAGTTTCGAAAATTCATAAAAATTCGATGTTCCACAAAGTTTGTCCAAAATAGTTTTACCATCTTGAACTAATTTTTTGAATATTCTATATGATTTATATTTTATAAAAAAAATAAAAAGTACATATTTTAAAAGTTTGCAAATTAAAGTTTTTTTTTTGTAAATAAAAAAAGAATACTATTTTTTTCTCAGTGTATATTGTTTCACGTTTATACATCAATACTCTATAACTCTTTCTAAGACACGTTTTTAGATATAAGGTACACCGGGGCAAGTTGAAGTACGGGGTAAGTTAAAACGGAAGCCATAACTTTTACTAGGAATGATGGATTGACGTTATGAAAATATATATAGCAAATATTGTCTTTCAGCCCACCTTATGACAGCCATTACCAGAATATTGGACGCAATCCTTAACGCAATCCGCGCCTTCGTTTACTTTTCCTTGTTCTTGAAATCATTTTTGTTCGCTGTCTCAATCGGTCCGAAAACACTGATTCTTTCACAATAATCGGCAGAATTGCACATCAGGTAATCAAATAGGAATAATCAAGTGTAGTGGTTTTGAAAACTAAACTGAAAGATCTTTTTCCGTATAGCCCTGAGCATTTTAACTCAACCTTGGGGTAAGCTGAAACCAGTGAAAATCGACTATTTTTTGAACATTGCTGCAGATGCCGGAAGTTTTCTGTCGGTGATTGTTGTATGAATGAATGAAATGAAAAAAATAAGAATCATCCATTTTTTGTTCCTCAGTATGTTCTGCATAATTTAAGGATACACAGACATTATACAACTTCAAATTGTTAATTTTGGAACAAGGGGTCGTTAAAATATTACGTAAGGTGATTTGTTTACATGTTTACTATTTTACTATTTAAGACTCCCTGCATAACATGTAACCAATGGTCATTTGCATTATAATGCTTAGACTTATTTGAATTTATTTCTAAATAAGTTTCCTCAAGGCATCCCCTCCTCCCTTTCTGAGTGCGTTACGTGATATTTGAGTATTCGAATAAACCTCATTAGTGGTCATTTTAAGTGGCCTACTCTGACATGAAAGCGTCTAAAATAGTATTCTTGATGTTATTGTTTCATATATTGATTTCTAGTATATAGTATCCATTATGCGTCTACTCCCCTACATCTCACGTGTACCAAAACCTCTTTTTCCAAATTCAATTAAGTGTTTCATAAATAAATTGTAGATAGTTCGAGAAGCAAAACCGGACATTAAACTCATGCTGGTTCCGCGTTTCAAATTACCCCGCTCTACAGAACAAATGGAAACAATGTAGGGGAACTGGGGGGGGATGTGGTCACCCTAAGGGACATGCCCATTTTCTGTTTCCACATACCACTAAAATTCCCATTTCCTGTGTCCACATACCACTAAAATTTCCGTTCTTCGAAGAATATTATTGCTCAACTTATTGTCGTTCCAGATGTATGAAATGAGCTAGGCCTATTCACCTAGAATCCTAATTGAAATTTTCTTATACGTACAAAAACGTAGTAAGAAACAAATAACGCTTTTCAAAATGAGGCTCAGTTTTGGTTGGGGTGGTATATTTTTCCAGGGTCAAAACCACAAAATGGACCCTTTTAGGAGCAGAAGGTGATAAGGTATATCAGTTTTTGAAAACAGAACGTTGTCAGTAGTAATCCTCCACTGACCACTTTGCCCCCCAAACAACGAAATGCGAAATATGCGGAATAATCGCTGAGATGCAATATCTGTTCAGCTCCCCTAGAACATGTGATCAGTCGTCCAAACTGTTGATTTGACGCAAATGTCAGGTCAAATAAACTAAATTTCACTAAAAATTCCTTAAATTCGAAACGCACAAAACTACGGCCGAATGGCTACCGAGAGAGCGTTTTTTGTTTTTATTTATATCTTGACATGCGACTGCTCCACTGTAGAACAGGGTGACTCAAATGTCATTAAATTCTTCAAACATAAGATGACTATCAATACGGTGCCAATAGTTATACTACCAAACAAGCAGGTGACCTCTTTATCCCACGTGACCACATTAGCCCCACTACCCCTATATGAAAACTAAACATTTTAAAAATTGATATTTTTCGAAAAATCCAGTGTGAATCCTTATTTTTTATCAGAAGTCATCTGCCATATTTTGTATATGCTGCAAACAGATTTCAATTTATTGATTTAGTGATTTTTTAAGATAACTTTCAAGTTTAACTTCGAAAAAATCGTTTCAACTTGCCCCGGTGTACCTTACACAATGTTTTCTTTAAACGATATTATATATGATTGTGATTACATCCCACTAACGATGAACTCGTCTTAGGAGTCGGCAGCACCATCTCAGATAGCAGTGAATCATTGTGGATGTGAACAAATGTTTCTTTTAAAAAACTTCGCCTACTTGAAATATCGATAAAAGAATTAGACCTTTTTTTGAAAACAAAACAGACCTTTTTTTGAAAACACAAACACTTTGGTGTATAAATTCTCGCGTATGATATATTCTTGACATGTTTCTAAATACAAAAAAGTCAGCAGAGCATGTAAATAGTGGTAATTTATACATAAAAACGTTACGATTGAAACATGAATTTTTCAAAGAAAACATGAAATAGTTGTTGACAAAGAAAATTGCTGTAGAGGTGAACATCTTCCGATGTATAGGTAACTTGTGGGAAATTGTAAGGACTATTTAAAACTTTTTTTCGGAATTTAAAAAAAACATGTTATCGAGAAAAATGAATTTTAATTTTCAAAATATTTTTTTGACGTAGGACTACGTCTTTCATTTCTGTACCGGGGTGTAATTTCAAAGTTTCGAAACCGAGAGGGTGACGCTGGACTGCAAGGTTTTGAACGTTAATACCTCTTTGCCGGCTGAACGGAGTGGTATAATAATCACTTCATTCGAAAGATAAAATGTCAACGAATTATATGTTTGTCACTTATTGGTCCAAAAAATCGCTTAAAAATTGCTTTGAAAGCAAGCTTTTGAAATCATAACAATCTAGCTCAATGATGATGATTGGTGATCGCAATGTGTTCCCGAACACGGACGCAAAATCTAGGCACCTGGAGAAATCGTCATAGCGAATACATGCAAGCTGTGATTTCTTTTGCTCGCTTGCATTAGTGTTTGGAAAATCGTAGCGGACACACGCGAGGCGTGAGTACTTTTACTCGCATCAGTTTCTGTTCTGCTTTCGCATGGAACAGTCATGAAAAATTGTTTGCGTGTGAATGCGTCCGAGCGAAGGAATATTCGCACCCATTTACGCATTCGACTTGGTGTTCCCGACATGTGCAATGCAATAACATATGTTTCTGTTCTGCTTTCGCATGGAACAGTCATGTAAAATTGCCACATCACGATAAAAACGAAATGAGTTTATGCAAGGTTATAAGACTTTATTTCGTTTTCACCGTGAAATGGCGCCCTCAGTTTCTATTCTGCGCATGGAGTAATCATGAAAAATCACGTGTTATTCTCACGAAAACAAAAAGTAATCATGTATCAAACATCTTCAGTTGCTTTTACAAGACCACTCAATTTCCATCGGTTCGTTTCGGGACCACCAACAAGTTCGAAAGAGTTGAATTTTATGTTAATAACAATTCCATAATTATACTCATCCACCACACACTAACAGAAAAACTTTCAGCAATCTTTCAAAATATTCATTCATTCATGCATCAAAAATTGATTCAAATGCAATTTCAAATAAATGATTACCGATCCAACGGTAGTTCTACGTTTACCTTGCGGTTATATCACAGATATAACCCACTTCTTGTTTTTTCAATTATTTTTTTCAATAATTTGTTTGATATTTTTCAAAGAAACATGAATGGTTTCTTTGAAAAATATCATTTTCTAACCAACATTTTGTAGATCTCATAGCTTTTAAATTCAATTTTTTTGAAAAAATGTTGAAAAAATAAAACGCAAAATTTCTAAAAATTTCTCACGTTAATCTATCAGACATACAAAATTTTAGTAAGAGAATGAAATGTAGGAAATTATTTATATTTTTACTAAAATACATCAAACAAATTTTTGAAAAAAAAAAATCATTGAAAAGATATATTTTGAAGATGGGTACTTTTAAAGAGAAAAGAAAAAAAAGTTTTTCGAACAACAACTTCTCCATGTTTCTTTTAAAGTTACTGTGCATGTTTAAATCGAAACATTTTCATGCATAAATTATGGCGGTTTGCATGCTCTTTTTCCTTTTTTTCTATTTGGAAACATGTCAAAAACATGTCAAACGCGAGAATAATAAGCTTGTTCTACATCATCACACGTTTTAATTGCAATGCAAACGTGTGTTCGCCATTCATCGCCGATAAATATGGCCAGGTCCGGTCGAACTAACAAACACCTAACCGCACCGATTGGATCATCCATTGTCAGAAGCGCTTCGAACTCCACCACCATATACAATGGTAGTGTATCCGCTATGAGGTCGGAGAACTCAACTGTTGTTGGTGATAGAAAACGAATGGCTTCTTAATTTCGTGAAAACTTTATTGTATCATCTAGAGTTACGAAATCCTATCAACGTGGAAGATTAGATTGGAATGTTTAGTTCGCTTAATTCTACTTACTGTAGTAGCTCTTCGCTATCGAGTAACAATCTGATTTTGTAGGATTCAACCTCAGTTAACCTTTTTGCTGGCCTTTCGTTTTATGCTTTGCAAATTCAGGTTCTCTATAGGTTCCTATGTACTTTTCTAAGGAGGTTGTAGGACTAATTAATTGATCGCGCAATCACTAAAGCATTGTTTTCTCACTCTTACTACTATAGAATTAATGAAAATTTAATTTTTAAATACAATTTCAGCAGTTCAAACTAAATGTGAATAATAAATTTCCTGCTCGCACTATCACGTTCTCTTGCACAATATGCTGTTTTCTATTGTATGACCTTTTTACAGTTCTGATTCTTTATTCAGTCAGTGGGTGCGGTTGATCTTTCCGGTCGACTCAACCAGCGATGTACTGGGCTCACTGGTCGACGTTGCGCTACCGACAACTGTGATGCAGGAATTAGTTGCATCAGTTGTTTGAAGGAAAACATGAAAAAGCTGTTTGAGAAAAACTGTAAAAGTGCCCATCTTTCGATGTATACTTGTTGGAAATTTTAAGGACTATTCATATATTTTTATGAGAATTTAAAAAAAATGCGTTTTTGAGAAAAATGAGTTTTAATTTTAAAAATATATTTTTTAGCAAAATTTTGCTATTTTTTTTTGAAAACTTCAACAATTTCCTACATTTCATCCTTTGACCAGAATTTGTAGATATTATAGTTTTCGAGTTATAATTTTTTGTGAAAAATCAAGAAATTTTTTTTGACCATTTCCAAAAAGTAGTCTAATTCTTTTTTGAATATTTCCAGTGTGCAAAGTTGCTTAAAAGACCCATGTGTTTACACCCACAACCAGTGTTGCCACATTTTAACTGTACCAGACGGGTTAAAAATCTTTCCCATCGTACATTCGTACTTTCGTACTTTCTTTTCGTCCAAAAATATGTACAATCGAAAATATTCGTTGTAGAAATTTAGCATGAAAAAATACTTATTTATTAAATACAAATACTACATTTACATTTGCAAGTCCTTTATGTGTTTTATAATGCTTATACATAGTTTTTTTGAATCTAGATAACGAACTATCATGAAATAAAAATTTTAAAAAATCGCTCCAAGCGATACTGCGGCGTAAAAATTGTCATGTATCTTAATGTTGCTTTGTTCGAATGTAAAAAAATTCACACGCGGAAAAATTCTGTATCAATCTGTACTTTTTTACGAAAATCTGTACTCTGTACCGTACAGAATCTGTACCAAAAATAACGAAAAAATCTGTACCTTTCCAGATAAATCTGTACGTGTGGCAATACTACCCACAACGTTTCACTGCTATTCAAGATGGTGGTGCTGCCCACGGCCAGTCGAAATGGCATGAAATTAGTCGTATTTCAAACGAAGACATTATAAAAAAAAATCTATAGTATTTTTCTAAACCAAATAACATTTGAATATCAATGTAAGTTACATATCAATGTAAGTTACAAAGGAGCTGCCGGGATATTCCGTTTCGTATGATAACAAAGATGTAACAATGAAAGTCAAAAGTCTCTAAACATTCACTAGAATAACCAAGTGAATATGTTCGGAATCAGCTACAGTCAACAAGCAATTCTCTCGGGCCCATCAATAACAAAAGTTTGAATGGAAAAATGTGCAGCATTCATGCCGGCTAGAAACTTCAGTAGGAATGAATGAATGGACTAGCTTGTGTTCCGAAGGGCAGCAAATTTATTTCATTTTCAACCAGATCGTACCCCAGGAAGCAGCCGTCAAAATACTTGGAATTAGTGCTGCTAAGCGTGCGGTTGGAATAAAAAAAAAACAGATGCTATTTGATTATGGTGTATTATTGAATTAAGCATCTGGTCAATATTCGCAACGTTCGCCTTATTTGCACATTATTTATCTCAGATATTTGTGTGATATTTTATAATATCTCCTTTTATATATTTTATCCTTACTTTCAGTAAATTTATAGCATACAAATGCATTTACGGTGTGTGCCTCAAATAGAGCACTTTTGTGAAACAAATGAGTAATCTCGTATGAGGACGGTCAAATAACGAAAGCCATAAAACAAATACAAATCGCCGCAAAACATCAATCAGGACTTTGAAGTACCGAGAGGTAAAGGACAATAAAGCCAGAACAGAGAATAAAAATAAACCGTTTTCATGAAGGCAGCAGCCTAATCGAGAACTGTGCACAAGAAGGAGTGTAAAATCATTGAGGGAGGAAGGAACATCAGGTTAAAGCGTAAACTAAGATAAACAAACACGACGACTCTTAACAATATACGCTCGACCGGCGTTATAAAACTATGTGTGAGGTATGCGGTTCATCACACAGCGCATATCGCCTGCTCAAGTCGCATAGCGTCATTTATTGAGCTTTTGAGTAACTAGTCGGCCTAGAAGCGCGACAACAAACGTTGAGTTATAGATTCCTTTAGTGTTTAGCTGTTGCAAACTCTGACGCGGCTGCAGTTATTAGCGAGTAAGTCACATTGATTTAGAGCAACTCTTTCATTTGTCAACTACACCACAACAACACATCAAAACAAAAAAGGGTTCTGAAATTACGTGTGGTGATATTTTGTTTCCATAGCCGAATTTCTTGATGACGGGAAGGGAGTTTAACCCTTTCGCTACAAGTTTCGTCCATAGACGACATCCGCGCGATGAGCTTTGTGTACAAGCATTGCTTTAGACGACATGAGAGTGATACTGCACATCGATCACACGAGCGCGATGTGCATACATTTCGGCGCAATGTTCAGCGGTGGCACTCCGACGGAGCACACTGCCGTAGAGAAAGGGTTAAGGCTCGATTCCGTTCCGGCCGAGTAATTTTTCATCAAGGAGGGAACGGACACAAACACGAAATAGATTTTCAATTTTTAAAACACCTGTAAATCCATTTTAATCAAAAAGTCATTGCATTCCTCCTACCTAATTTCGGTTGACGTCATCAACATCATCACCATCACCATCAGCAATCACAGCGACAGCATCTTCAACGCCTGCATGAAGAATAATCCAGTCGTGTCTTCAACAGCCAACAACTATTCAAAAGTGCCTGAAAACGAAAGGAAAGAAAAACGAAATAAAAGCACTCAAGTGAACAAACTGTGAGATATGAAATAAGAAACAATTACAAGATGTATAATGTACTATAAAGCCAACTTGTTCTGACAGATGCTAAGTGGCGCTTATTTATTTATGTAAATTTCACTCTTCTGTTGAACTTGTTCTACAATAGCAAGCATAATAGCCAGCAATACAAGAGGAGACTTGTATTACATGTTAGGGTTGATGAACCTACGTTCGTCACATTTCAATCGTTTCTCCCTTGGGCCGGATTGTACGGATTTAGCTCTGATATTTTTCGATGGTACAGAATGTGTGAATGAACAAGATGGACATCAATGATTCTGTTTTCAGTCCCCATTGCAAGATCCAATTGATTGATTAATCCTACTTTTCCAGGTTGCCAAACTGTTTCGAGATAGCGAGTTTTACAGATGATTGTTTAATATGAGGTGGTATATCATTGGTTGACTTGCTAACTTATTCCAGATATATGTTCAAACATTCTCTTGGACGGATGCGTAAAAATTATTTTTCCGCGCTCAACCGTCTCGCACACCACAAAACATTCGTTAAAGAGAGGATTCTTTGTTCGGGTAAGTGCATCGATCGTCACCTGAGAAACTAGCTGTAGAGCGTGTGCTGCCTATAGACCTGCCAGAGGATCCGGAGGAATAGTCATTGTTCGATAGCAAAAAACTAAAGACTGTTTCAGTTATAATTTGGTCGTATAA
Organism: Toxorhynchites rutilus septentrionalis; assembly: GCF_029784135.1. Classification (NCBI taxonomy): domain Eukaryota; kingdom Metazoa; phylum Arthropoda; class Insecta; order Diptera; family Culicidae; genus Toxorhynchites; species Toxorhynchites rutilus. The sequence goes on along the minus strand of NC_073744.1, from coordinate 81,824,320 downwards.
ACATTGCTCAGCATAGAAATAACGTACAAAAACAGGAAGAATGTAATTTTGTAGGTTTTGACGTAGGACTACGTCTTTCATTTCTGTACCAGGGGGTAAGGGCAAAGTTTCGAAAACGAGAGAGTGACGTTGGACTGCAAGGTTTTGAACGTTGATACCTATTTTCCGGCTGAACGGAGTGGTATGATAATCATTTCATTCGAAAGACAAAATGTCCACGAGTTATATGATTGTTAATTTTTGACCCGAAATCTTGTTTCAATAGCTTTAATTCACTTAATAGCTTCCTTTGCTTTCGTCCACTTCTTCCTCTACTCTCGTACCGTGAGGAATCGTTTCATTGGGACCAAGCCGACAGCTCGTAAATCTACCGGTGATAAGACACCACGAAAACAGCTCGGAAAAGCGCACCAGCGGCAGGAGGTGTGAAGAAACCACATCGCTACCGACCGGAAACAGTCGCTTTGCGTGAAATTCGTCGCTATCAGACGTCGACCGAATTGCTGATCCGCAAGCTACCTTTCCAGCGTTTGGTTCGAAACAATTGCCAAGGACTTCAAAACCGGCTTGCGTCCAAAGTTTCGTCGTTATGGCACTGCAGGAGGCAATCGAGGCATATTTAGTCGGCCTATTCGAAGATATAAATTTGTGTACTAAGCCACATCATGCCCAAAGACATCCAGCTGGTCCGTCGTATCCGAGGAGAGCGTGCTATTACCTTAGCATATAATAAACGGCCCTTTTCAGGGACACCAAATTTGATGGATTAGAGGTCAGAAAAGTTTTTGCAGGCCGAACTGAAAGAAACATTTAGCGAAAATCGTGGTATCGATGATAATTCAATACCGATGGATGCCATTGATTATGGATTTGATAGTGAAGAACACGATATGATATGGTGTAGTGGATATTATATTACATATCGAAGAAATCACATTTATGAAAGCAGCGTTATGAATGCTGCAATCGATCGTCGTTATTGGGAAGTTGGAATTGTTGGGAAGAGGGTCTTATTTTTACTATGTAATTCCGAGGAGGAATCCATTTCTTCTCAAGTGTTAATTATCCTGTCCCGTATCAACGATCATTCTAATCGTCGTGGCTTGGGAAGTGGGTACTATTTGCGCTGGGTATTTCCGAGGAGGAATCGATTCCTCCTTTGAGCATTAATAATTCTTTTCCGGCTAAACGAAGTGATATGATAAACACTTTATTCGAAAGATGAAATGTCTAAGATTTATATGCTTGTTACTTATTTATTGCTAAGTCAATGTTAGTCCTACGTCACCCTTGCGGTTATATCAAAGATATAACCCACTTCTAGTTGTTAATGAACTTTAAGGGAAAAATACAGCTTATCGGATGAATTTTCGAACTTTTCGTTTGATACTACCCAATCATTTTCTGCATGGTATTGCAGGTAACCGTATTTGCTATCTTTTTCCACTATTTTTCCATTTGAGCTGTTTTTGTTTTAAAGTTTTTTGGTTCTGTCACGAAAATCCAAGTTAGGTCAGATCTTCGATCTATGATCGAATAAATGGCAAAATACTGTTTTGAAGACACTCCTTGTAAACTCTTCTATTCATAGCTGCCAAAGTGATGAAAACCTTTGTTTTTTCTCAACAACTACAGATCCCTTGCCAAATCATCAACTTACGCGCAAAGGGCCTGGCCGGGTAAGGGAGTAAAAAGTGCCCCCAAACCAAATCACTAGCTGTATGACAAATATTGTGAAGAATATTAAATAAGAATTTTTGCGGTTTATTTGAACCCCTATGTGGTTTGACGTAGGATCTATAGTGAAAAACGTACTTTTTCGTTTATTTCACGCCATCCTCCAAAGATCCGAGATAAAAATTTTAAAAAAATACTAAATGTGCATCTTACTACGGTGTATCAAGAAAAAATATCAAAAATAAATTTCATCAAAAATTTCAAGATTTCAATATTTTTTAGTACATATTGAAATCTTCAATTTTTTTTTTTGGATTTAGAGATTCAGTACTACTCTAATTCATATTTAAATGTGTTTCTACGGCTTTTCTAAATATGTGTGATTTTTTCAGTGTTGCGCGGTACGGTTTTTATATTTCCAAAGAGTCTGGCTAGGTAAGGGAGTAAAAAGTCCCCCAAACCAAATCACCAGCTGTATGGCAAATATTGTATAGGATATTAAATAAGAAATTTTGGAGGTTTTGAACCCCTATGTGGTTTAACATAGGATCTATAGTGAAAAACGTACTTTTTCGTTTATTTCAAGCCATCCTCAGCAGATCCGAGATAAAAATTTGAAAAAAAATACTGAATGTGCATCTTACTACGGTGTATCAAGAAAAAATACAAAAAAAAATTCATCAAAAATTTTAGTACTAAAAAAAAATATTGAAGTTTTGAAAAAAAAAATTTTTGGGATTCAGAGATTCAATACTACTCTAATTCATATTTAACTGTGCTCCTACGGCTTTTCTAGATTGATAAATATCTTCAAACTATTTTTTCATCTAATAATAAAAAAAATAAATAAACAGTACAAAAAAATGTTATAGATTTTGTGGCATTTCGAAATTTTGAAAAAAAAATATAACTTAAAAATATATAACCCACATCTGCTCAAATTTTTATTTAAATGCGTTCGTACGTGTCTTTTTTTACATGTGGCGTAATTTTTCCTGAATTTTTAATAGCATTGCGGCGCACAAAAATAATTTTCTTCATCGTATGCATTTTTTTTATTTTTTTTGAAATCGATTATTTTATTGTATTCGTGTTTTCAATTGTAAGATCAAAATATAAAAAAAAGCAAATCGGATTTTTTTAAGTGTTCTTCTCATTAATCCGAATGATCTTTCCACAAGGACTTTATTTTTTTCTCACAGAGCTCTATCATACTGATGAATTTGGTAAACCTTCTAAATCCAATGTAAAGATAATCTCATATATTTCAAGATACGAGAAAAAAAGTTGTACAGCGCAATGCTCTAAATATACCGACAAAATTTAGACATATGAAAAACAAAATTTAAAAAATATTAGAGCAGTAATGGGTCTCTAAATTCAAAATAAATAAAAAATGCAAAAAAAAACAATTTTTTCTTCGCGCAACCCTCTTAAAATTCAAGAAAAAAAATACGCTACATGTGGAAAAAACAACACATACGAACGCATTTAAATAAAAATTAGAGAAATATTTTTTTCAAAATTTCGAAAATATATATACTATTTTTTTGTACCGCGAAAAACACTCTAAACATTCGGAAAAAAATCTCATATACCTAAAATAGACGTAGGAAGAAATTAGAATACAAACTAGAGAAGTACTGAATGTCAAAATTTAAAAAAAATAAAAATTTAATTTAAAATAAAGATAAAAAATAATTTCAAATTTTTTTTAGTGTTAGATTTTCTGATAAAAAAATGTTTGAAAATATTGATCGATACACCTAAGTAAGATGTACTTTCAGTTTTTTTCATATTGTGGTCTCAAAGCTATTGAGAATGACGTGAAAACGTGAAGGCACGAAAAGGTGCCTTTTTCACCATAGATCATATGGTGTACCATATAAGGACTCAAATATATGGTACTATTGCCAAAATGTTTTATTTAGTACCCTATACAATATTTTCCATACAGCTGGTGATTTGGTTTGGGGGACTTTTTACTCCCTTACATAGCCAGATTATTTGGAAATATATATAAAAAAATGTTTTTTGGTACACTGAAAAAAATCTGAAAAAAATTATACATATGTAAAAAAGCCGTAGAAACACATTTAAATATGAATTAGAGTAGTACTGAATCTCTAAATCCCAAAATTTTTTTTTTCAAAACTTCAATATTTTTTTAGTACTAAAATTTTTGATGAATTTTTTTTTATATTTTTTCTTGATACACCGTAGTAAGATACACATTCAGTATTTTTTTAAAATTTTTATCTCGGATCTTTTGAGGATGGCGTGAAATAAACGAAAAAGTACGTTTTTCACTATAGATCCTACGTCAAACCACATAGGGGTTCAAATAAAACGCCAAAATTTCTTATTTAATATCCTATACAATATTTGCCATACAGCTGGTGATTTGGTTTAGGGGCACTTTTTACTCCCTTACCCGGTCAGGCCCTTTATCTGCGTTAACAAATTTGAACCTACCCGCAACACCTCCTTTCCGCTTGACTTTTTACCAGCTCAAATGGAAAAGTGGTGGAACAAGATAGTGAATACGTTTACCAGCAGTATTGTACAAAATGACATCATTCCCTTTTTTGTACGTTATTTCTATACATACTGAGAAATGTCCTACTTTATCTGACCAAATTATAACTGAAACAGGCTTTAGTACCACTGCGTATGATAACAGTAATATGGAAAACATTGCTCGACTGCATCGTTTCCTGAAGGGCAATGCTCTTAAATCAGTACGATACAATCTGTTGAATCATTAACCTGTGCTAGATGTTTTACGCACACTCCGAACGCTCTATGGACGTCGCGAATGTTTCCCTAAAATCAGTAAACCTATTGAAAGTGTGCGCGAAGTTACATCACCGAGGGTAAAGCTGTTGGAAACCCTCATTGATCTCGGAATGGGAGTGAAACATGTAGTAAGCCATCTCATTGCTGCTGACCAAATCAATTACGATTGCAATCCGGTTCTTTTTTCCCTTGTTGAATGTGAACCACTGCGACCATTATATTGAACTATATTGGTATGCCCCATTTTCCACTACGCTTCAAGCTTATCGAAAGGGGACATCAATTTTCATCACTTCGGCTGACCAAATGTAAATAAATTTGCATCACGGGAAAAAACGCTGTAGAAAATTACCCGTCGGGTATACGCTCTCATCGGGACATCGGAAAACAACTCGGAAACGTGCAGTCAACGGTGAGTCGTGTGATTAAGCGTCACTATGAAACTTTGAGCATCGAACGGAAGGAGAAATGCGGTCATAATGGAGGTTCTATTAGTGATCAGGATCACAAGCGTGTCGTAAAAGCGTTTAAGTGGAATACCAATGATTCGGTTGGGGATGTGGCCAAAAAGTTGAATTTGTTCAAGTCTTTCGTTCAAAAAACCAGGGATCGGGAAGGACTACATACGTACACAGTGCAGAAGGCTCCAAATCGTGACGAACGGTAAAATACGGTGGGAAAGTCACGGGCCCAGAAACTGTACACCCAGATGCTGATGAAACTTTCAATGTTTGCCAAAAACACATGATTTTCCAATTTTTCATTTTTTTGCCCATGTGACGAACGGAGTAAACCGTTCGAGACTACCTGGACTATAAACGTGCAGATCTACCTCAAGGAGTGTCTACAGGAGCGTCTGCTTCCTTTGTTGAAGCAACACGAGAGCCTTGTGATCTTCTGGCCGGATGCCACTATTTAAAGGATGTCCTGGAGTGGTACGAAACCAACGGGGTCACTTTCGTACCCAAGGACATGGACCTCTCCAATGTACCGGAACTCAAGCTTATCAAAAAATACTGAGCTATTATGAAGCAGACACTACGAAATCATCCCAAGGAGGTCAAATCTGAGGAAGACATGAAGAAAAAGTGGGTTTCCGTACAGAAGAAGCTACAGCCAGATGTTGTACAGAGTCTTATGAGTGGAGGAAAGGTGCGAGCATACGGTTATGGTATTGAAGTTGATCGATTCTCTTCATCTACATTCTCTCTAATCAATAATTCAGCGGTAAAATCATTTCCTGATATGTTCGACGATGAGGAGTGTGAAAGGGAAACTCGCTTATCAAACTACATGGCAAAACTGGAGCAAAACCGTTTGAAAGACCGTGGTTATCGAAAGAGAAGAATCGATCAAAGAAGATAGGCCTTTTTGACATGTTGTTCTAGATTTTATATAGCGTTTTTTCGTGATACAATTTGATTTGGGACACCCTTTACTGCTTATTGATGAAAAAGTTTGAAAGACTGAAAGAGGCTGAATGTTGTAGTGAGATGGAAGCCAATCAGGAATAATCTTTCTGATGAAATTCATAATCCTGATCAGCGACACAAACCAACCTTCCTTGGGCTTCAGAATAACCATATCAAGGATAGAACATCCTTATAAAGCCTCACCATGGTTGAAGTCTGTGCTCCCTTGACCGAGTGGTTAGCGTCATAACTAACATGCCGGGTGTTCGGGTTCGATTCCCGTTCTGGTCGGGGGAATTTTTCGTCAAAGAAATTTCCTCCGACTTGCACTGTGATCACGCGTATTCTAGAGCTTGCCACTCAGAATGCATTCAAGGCGTGTTATTTGGCATAGAAAGAGAGCAAATATTGCAAGGTTTCGCTATCGGCATTACAAAAGCGACAAATTTGCACTGGTACTTTATCCCATACTGAACGAGAAAGTTCGATCACTCTGTATGGAATGTCATAATTAGTCTTAGGTTCCGTCCAATCACTGTCATCTCTGAAAATGGTCGAACGGGTAAGAGATTCAGGATGCTCAAGTAGCCAGTTTTGTCCTCGTCTAATATTTTCTTACATATTTTTTGCTTTATAGTGCTTTCATGAGCCCGTTAGTTGTGGGAAACCTTTTGTTCCTATCATAGATTTCGACGACATGCCCAACTCCGAGGTCTTGTCTATTTGGGAGCATGTTTATACTCGTAGTATGTTTGGATATACGTTGTTTGATCCAAATGCTTCACATGATGTACAGTTTCTCTTGCATTTTCACTTCAAGCAAAGTCAATGTGTTTTTTTAAGAAAATGTTCTACCAGCCTTATCTGGGACGAATCAACCCAGACATCGTGTGGGGCTCACAACCACTAAAAACCAAGCCCTCTACTCGTCGCCTCGTTCCCCCCGAGACCGCATCAAGGCGACTACTTCAGGGGCGGCGGTGCTCATGCACTTCATCGGTTGTTGATATCCTTTTTTTCTTTCTGTTTTCGTTTCATTTCATTATGACAGCATCCGTTCACCAGTCGAGCCGTGTACCGATTAGTAATTTCCCTCCAACTTGACGCGCCACCCGTCACAGCCACCCTCGCGGGATTTATCTTCCCAGCGGAACGCCGATTGGGTAGTGTCCTCCAACATAACACGCACTCCGCCACGGCAACTCTCGTGGGGTACTATCCATTACAACAGTCCTCGCAGTTGTTTATCTTTTATAATCGGACGTTATCAGTACGCTGGTCGGCCCTCCATTCCGCTGTTGCTCGGACATGATGTGTACGATTTGCACTGTTCACTGCATTCCAGGTGTCTTCGTCACGACACATTTGATGCGGACACACATATTGGGGGTACAAATTGAAAAATGAATATCGCTAAGGTCACGAAGAAAATCAAATTTTTCATAAGCGCTACATTTTGAAAAAGTGCTCATAACCGCTCAGTTATTTCTTGATAGATTCGTGAGATTTTTGCATTAATCAATTGAGACACTCCTCAACAAACTTTCGAAATATGTAAAATTACAATGTTTTCAATGAATAACGGGTGTTAAATAAAAAATGAGAATTTTTTCAATACCTTTCAGTAACTCAAATAAAGAGCGTAAAATTTTCTTTCTCCAAGAAAATTGCTCTTTGGGCTCCCTAGAAACAGAAGGCGTGTTTGGTTTTGCTAGTTTGAATTTAGTCAAAACAAAGATGGCGTCGAAACAGCACGTGCTCCGCGAACGCATTGTACGGTTCTACGAAACGCATTTCCAGCAAGGAAAAAAGTTCACGGTGGCACATTTTAAGGAAGAAAATGTACCTGTCAGTACGGTATATCGTATCCTGGGTTCCCTGAACGTAGAACGTAGTGGTCGTCCGGTGACGATAATGACGAAGACATCATTGAAGAAGCTGTTTGACACCAAGGACGCAACCAGCCTGCGTGACGCCGGTCGGAAATATGGCTGCTCCCACGTATTGATCCATCGGACCCTCAAGATGGAAGGAATCGTCTGCAGGAAGTAGACGAGGTCGCCGGAGTACACGGAGGAGCAGATTGAGACGGTTAAATCACAGTGTCGGTGGATGACCAAAAAATACCGCGGGACGTCTTTCGTTCTGGACGACGAAAGCTATTTTCCGCTGTCCAAAACGCATATTCCAGGAAATGATAATTATTACTCCAGCGACAAGTCATCCAAACCACCTGAAGTGAAATACAAGTTCAAGCACAAGTTTGAAAAAAAGATTATGTTGTACATCGCCATTTCCGACCGGGGCATTTCAAAGCCTTGGTTTAAGCCGAGCGATCTGGCAATCAACCAACAAATCTATCGAGAAGAGTGCCTCGATAAAATCCTGCTGCCGTTCCTGAACGAGCATCACGCGGATGGGAAGTACGTCTTCTGGCCGGACAAGGCGTCTTCCCATTACGCCAAGAAGACGCTCGCGAATCTTGAGGAGGAAAAGATACCGTTCGTGCCGAAAGATCGTAACCCAACAAACTTGCCCCAGTGCCGCCCAATAGAGGATTTCTTTGGCTCGCTCAGTGCCCTAGTGTATAAAAGCAATTGGAGGGCCAAGGACATGAAACAACTGACTACAACAATCCGGAATTGTATCCGGAAAATTGACGTAAGTGCCGTACAACGTTCTTGTGAGAGCATCGCGACAAAATTGCGTCGAACAGCAGACCACGGCCTTTACTCAAACATTCACTGACATTTTTTTGAAGGAAATACATTATGTTATTAATAAAAAAATACTGAAATCGATGAAAAAAAAAATTTTTATATTTGATTGAAAAAATTCTCATTTTTTATTTAAAACCCGTTATTTTGTTAAAGTGGCGTTGAAGCTCTAATCTAATTACCTTTACATTAGTGTAGACTATAAAGCGTTTCGTTACGCCTCACATGGCAAGGAACGTGTTAAGCTACCTGCGCAACCAAAACATGTTAATTTTGAAAAATCAGAACTCAAAAACGAATAAAACACCTCTCTGGTTTTTGGATATATTACGCTTTCAAGAAAAAAATATAGCGCCCTTGATCCCGAGGCCTGTAAACCATCCAATTTTTGACGTAGAACTACGTCTTTCATTAAGGATACCAAATCAGGAAACAGGTCACGTTTTTATGAAATAAAGTTAACGTTAATAACTATTTTTGCCGCGAACGGATTTTGGCGATTTACATACCAAACGAATCGGAAATTCCCTAAGATTTGCTATACATTGCAATCCCATAGTCTGTATATGGTTTAAATTGATGAAAATTGGAAGCATTCCCATTTCATCATACATTTGTTCTGTTCATTTGTTCCGAACAGAGCTGTCAATAACGAGCAATTTATCGACTAGCAACGAAGGGGAAATCGTAAGATGTAAAGTCTCCGTGAACAAAGGAAAAGAAGAAGAACTAGAGTATAAACAGAGGATCTCGCTGAGGCTTTCAGACTCGTTCTGTATTCAAAGCAATCCTTCCTTGTTCTGCGTCACATGTCTTCGTTTCGGATTGAGCTGTGTACGCGACCAAATTACTCACTCGCTGATAACTCTGGCATTGCGATCATTGCATCAAACTGACGCTATTGCATTAAGGTTATAAGCTACACAATTGTGTGGGGAATCATCAAGCTAGGATATCGTCAACTCACCAAGAAAATAAATGTTCTGGAATTTTGACAGTGATTTGGTTTCGCATGACGGTAGGAAAACTTTTTCCACAAAGGATGGTAGTTATGCTAATCTAGACTAGCAATTTAAACAGAAAGGGCTTCTGTTGAGAAGAGCGCAAAACGGAGATAAGTGTGTATATTTAGTAGCTTTAAGCCTAACCAAGGTTTTTTTACGCAGTTTTTTTTTTGCGAGATTTTTTACGAGGTTTTTTACGCGGATTTTCCAATTAACGAGTTTTTTACGCGAATTTTCCAATTAGCGCGGTTTTTTTACGCGGATTTTCCAATTAACGGCGTTTTAGCAGGTACCATTTCGTCTTCATGCTCCGTCAGAGTATATGACGGTAATCAGTGCTTGCGACGGAAATTAGCGCTTTTGACGGAAATTAGGTCGCATTCTATCACGATGCTTACGTAGATTTTCGGGAGACCTGGTTTTTTTATGCGGATTTTCCAATTAACGTGGTTTTTTACGCGGATTTTCCAATTAACGCGTTTTTTTACGCGGATTTTCGAACTAACGCGGTTTTTTACGCGAATTTACTAATTAACGCGTTTTTTTAAGAGGTACGTATCCCCGCGTAAAAAAACTGGGTGTATGGATATTTGTGTGCGCACTTCATAACCCGTACGTAAAAATAGTGCATCTTCGCTACGCTGAAACCCCATTTGTATCTGTTCCCGTGTGTATTGGCCCTGTAACGATGCAACAATCGTCTAATTTTTTTATGCTATGATTGACGATTGTTTGGTGTTGCAATTTAGGGGCTATCCACATACCACGTGGATAGAAAAAGCACGATTTTAGACTCCCCCCCCCCTCCGTGGACAAGCGTGGGCATTGACTATACCACTCCCCTGTTGTTCACATTCTTCCATATATTTTCATAATCCTAAATCCTTTTTTGAAAAGAAAAAAAATGCGAATAGTCTTTATTATTAGTTGCGGTTGTTTTCTATTCTTTGATTGATTGCACCTCTTCCTACCAATATATCTTAGAGTTTGAAAATATGTGAAATCGTTGGCTGCAGGAAAAACTCGGTAATGGCAACTGTATGAAATGGTGGGTTAAAGTTACTAAAACAAAAATTCGTGCCTTTCCATCTCATTTGATCTAATGCAAATCGCTTTTCGAGAACATTCGAGAAAACCAACGACAAATGCATATCTGCTTTTCTAATGGTTAAAAAGCTACGGCAGTAGAACTGCACAATTTCGCAAAAACTTTTTTTGTAATCGTAAAATCCCAGCTGAATCAATAAACTATAATCATATGACGCATGAAATAACACCTAAAGAAACTTATTTGGCAATAGAATTATTCGTCTGCAGAAAATCTCCGAGAAACAAGTGTCTATCGAACATAGTTTTTGTGAAGACTTCTGAAATGATTTAGCACAATTGAATAAAGCTAATCAAGATACTATTAAGAAAAATGTGTCGAAAGCATTCCAATGGATTCCGGCATACTTCTTTACTGAACTTTGACAGCGAGATACAAGTTCAGATAATGAAGCGAAAATTAGAACAAATAAAACCATATTTTGGATGCCTAAAATGATCCAATTTGGAACAAAAATATTTTCGTGGAATTGTCAAGTTCAATTTCAAATATAGGAAGACTTATCGCTTGTGATTTCCACTAAGGAATTGATCTAATTGATAGCAGTTTCCTCTGGGCTGTGGTGCAAAATATATCTATCTAATCCCGGATTCAAAAAAAACAAGAAAAAAACAAGAATTTTGTAATAACATGTACTAATTAACAGAAAACTCACTTGTAACATCACAATCTTTCGTTCGGTAGGACAGAGTGATCCGCAAAAAACCGCTCTCCTATGCTGAGCATGCCTAACTCAGCTGTATTAAAGATACCGTCGCAAATTTCGGGAAATATTCGGAAACGAGGGTACCCAGAACAGGTGGACTGAATCTGGTTCTTCTATTACACATGTGCAGGTATAGAGATTTGGATGGCACTCGTTTCCCTAAGTCCTTCCCAAATTATTTAGATAATCCTCCAAATATTTCGGCCATTTCATCATTTTATCAACACCCCTCATGTACTCTGCAGATACAAATGTATCAGCAGTTCGCCATGTAAAATTTACTCTCCGTAGACTTGGACCTAGAACACAGAGTTCAGTTTATGCTCAAATGACGTAGCTTAGAAGTTGAAAACAATGATCCTCTACTTCCAATGGAAACTTGATCGCTCACCGTTTATGTGAGTTTCATTTAGAATTCATTTTTGAGCGGAGAAGTTCGCTGATATGGAAAAATATTCGAAATAACCATTTTATGGATAAATATGGAGTACTTAAAATGGGCGAAAAGTTTAAACATTCTTAAAACTGCTGAATAGATTTAATTCATTTTTGAAAACAGATCTGAATGTGCTTTTAAAAAGCTTTTGTTTAACGTGCCCTCGTGGACATTATCTGAACTCCCACCCCCTCACCGTGGACAAACGTGGACATTTTCGTACCCCCTACCACGCCTAAAGTTGGCCACGTGGTATGTGGACAGCCCCTTATGCAGTCGTAATGATAAATAAACAAGGAGGGGAGACAGCGGGAGGGAAATATTTATCCTAGGGTATTAGTAATGGATCTCTGCTGAGGCAAACATTGAGCCTTTTTCCAAGCAGTTAACATTGTTTGTTTTCTATCATCAATGCACTGACGCTATATTCAAGCAGGTGTTAAGGTTGTACACCAAAAAATTTTGACGTAGGATTACGTCTTTCGGGAACATATTGGGGAACAAATTGAAAATCAAAAATCGAGCACATCGTGAAAATTGTCCAATTTCAAATGCCCATTCATTTCAAACGCTCAGTCATTTCATGATGGATAGATGAAATTTTTGCGTCAATTGATTTCGGCACTCCATAACATTCTTTATATTGAAGAAAATAGTATATGTCATGAAACTAACTATCGAACAATTGAAAAATCTTAACCCCTATCCTAACGGAAATACCCACTTCTGATTGGTCGAAATTGACGACACATGCAGCGGGTCCCTAGCAGAGACATCAAAATCAAGCCGCCTGGGGGAAATTGGCATTGCAAATACATGAAAGTAGGGGGAACTTTTGTTCCTATCAAACTGTGTTCCCTAACAGACGGGGGCATTTTTATATTGCAAGTAAGATGAGTGATACGACTAATTCTAGCAAATAAAATTTGAATTTGGAACTTTAATGTTGGTGGCTTCGTGAAATTTCATATCAATGACCGATCGTGTATTGTGAAAAATTCAGCACAAGTGTAAGTGTAATATTAAACCTAGGAGTGTTCCCGCTCGTGAATGGGTCGTTTGGCTTAAGCTGTCTGTTTTGTTGTGTATTTTCACCCAAGGAAAGTTTATACGGAGAGATACGGAGAAAAAAATTAGAAAAGTGAAGAAATATTAGACAAAGTGATTTCCCATATGCTCTACTTATAGTTTTAGGTGTTGTTAGTCCAATTAAAATTCGCATTGGGTTGAATGAACACTCAGAAAGTAAGAATTATAAAAGAAAATTACCTTTTCCATTTCAAATATGGTTTCTCTATATTAAAGTAACATGTTTTTATTGATGAGAAAAATTGATAATTGTGTTCGGTATTGGTAATAATCTTATATTACATTGGTGAGTTTTTTTTCTCTTTATTTTATCTATACATAACACAGGAGGCATCTCATCTAGGATCACAGAGGACAATTTTCATCATATATCGTTCTACTTCGGTATCTTCCATCTGAAACGCACCGTCCAACGACTGTTTACAATCCCTCTGTCATCATCAGTGGAGTGAACAAACCATACCCAACAATGAAACAAAACGACCCTTTTCAGGGCCACCAAATCATTATCAAAGAGTTTCACAATTTAATTCTTCAAACATATCCAAAATCAACAGATAGCCTAACGGAATCCTACGTCAACTATGCGGTCGTGTCTCGGACACAACCCTCTGTGACTTTTTTGGGGAATACCAGGTTATTCAATAAGTTATATTAAGTTATTAATTTATTTGGGCTCGCGTGCCAGTCGCAAAACTGCTTTCAACTAGGATTGTATTTGCGCTAATCTTGATTATAATGAAGCTCTTTTCGAGGTTATGGAGATTAACAGATAGAGTTTATTACGTTTCTTTAGTTACCAAAAAAGTAAATGTCGTTCTGTAATTTTGTATGTGATTTGGTTTCGCTTGCCAGTAGCAAAACGTTCTCCACTAAGGATGACAGCTGCGCTTATCTCGAGCATGTATTGTTCTGCGAGCACAAGAATGAATCATCAAACAATTATCGTCAAATGATTCTACAATAAAAAAAAATCAAGGCGACCAAACTGGTAGAATGGTTATTTCAAAATATCCGTAGCATTATAAAATAATATCTGCAGTTACAAACAGGCGACTTGGTCTAAACCACAGCGTAGTTCTACGCCAACAATGCGGTCGTGTCTTGAACACAACCTCCTATATTTTTTTTGCAAATGTAATATTTGCCCCATTGCTGCAATTTGATATGTCGATTATCTGGATCGGTCCAGTAGTTCAAGAGTTATTTCGTGGAACGTATCTAGGCCGTAAAGCGAGGTATGGGTGTAATCTATGGAAAAAGTCATTTTTTGAAAAATAGGAAAAAGTTGATTTTTCGGACCGCTCTAAATGGATTTGGTCATTAAAAGTGAAAAATATATATTCGAATACGAAAATAATGAATAAATTCGGAACCAACTATCTACGCTCCAATTGGAGTCCGCATGGCAACTTATGTTGCAAAATTAAAATGTTTTGTCTAATATTCCGCACTCATTCCCGCGGCATCGCTGTTACGTATCTCCAATTGACATTTCAGCAGTCGGTACAAAAAGTTACATAACGAAATTATTCGTAACCACCGTTCTGCAAACAGAAATGTACATGTACAATGCAATTATAATGATTTCCACCGGAGTAGTAGATCGTTATTCAAACCCTCAAATTCTAGTTCAAAACATCTTTTATAGAAAAAATCCTCATCTAGCGATATATGCAAGCTGCGGGAGTCTCATACCCGAGAGTTAGTGCCGACAAGATCGTTGCTGCAAGTGGTCGCCTGCGACTACGGCAAATCTTTTCCATAGTCCCAAGTCAACACTTCAACTTATCAATTAAAAAACTATCTTTATATCTATTTATCGATATGTTTTGTCTATAAAACCATAGCACATCAATCAATGTCAGAAATTGTTTCAAATTACCTCAGAAAGAGTCTCAAGAAAATAAAAATAGTACAGGAATTTAGGATCAAAGATTTAACTTTCAGCAACCACCTTATAATATCGCCTATATTCCATCATCCTAATATTGAGCCAAGTCTTACAAAGTAGTGTTAAAAAGTAACCAATTCAAAATCCCCAACTGGATAACCTCCGAAGACTGAGAGAACCGGGGTATGGCACTTAACGGCTGTTGTGACCTTGCGACATTTAGTTAGAATGTAGCTGATGTCTGTTCGAGCATTGTGACATAAATCACACAAAATATTGCCCATGTCGTAAAAACATTTACAGCCGAAGTAATCCTCGACGTTCCTATGCGCCGTAAGACAAACCCATTTTCAACGGTAGCAATAAGATACGGCATGTCTTGCCTTGACGCTGCATCACCTGCGATTGTTTATGTAAAAGTACCGCTGGCATATCGCGGCACGCAAATTTCTTAAATTGGGATACACATGACTCGATCGTGTTTGTCCGAGGTTTACAGAATCCTTTATTTTGAACATGTTGGTCGTTTTCGGAATACAAATATGACGGCGCCAAAATCTACGCTTCAAGTTAAATCTTGCTATCATCCAATAATTCAGTAATTTATTTTAGCATTTAATCATTCTTTTTCGCCTAATGTACGCCGCAATACAAGCCACGGCGTTAATTTTTTTTTCTCTGAATATTATATGCGATAACAATCTTGGAAACTCGTAAAATCGGAGATCACCGCGGTATCGTGAATGATTTTGACTGCCTACGAATGTATAGCATTAAATATCCTTTTAAGATACAAGCACACCGAAGAAACCAAACCTTGAATAGTGTATCCAGACAGGAGGTAATATCGCCCTGTTAAATGTTTTCCAAAGTTGGGCACCATATGCGAAGCATTCAGCAAACGGTCAAGTGTTTCATTGCGAACGCAGATTTTGCAATGTATGTCTGCACGGTTGGTCTCCTTGCCGCCAGCTTTGGGAGAGATGAAATATGTAAGCAGCTATCTAATTTATTACACTATTAAATTAATTGGAATTATATCAACTGTTTTTGATCGCACGAACCTGCCTCTTTCCCGTTTCTTCTTTGAGCTTGTACTTCGTCGTCATCATCTTAAAATACTACCCGAAACTTCCACTTCTCCAGCATCATTCCAGAACGCGAGACAGAATGCCGTAAAAATCATCATCAGTGTCAGTGGAATCGTCAGTAGTTTTTGACCGCGTACAGCGCAGCGCACAATTTGAACACACTTTGAATGATCATCTTTTTTACTTGAGCACAGCGTCATTCACATATAAACATAAACACGATTTGTTAATCAATGTTATCTTAATGTGTTTTGTATATTGTGTATATTTCACTTCGTCCGTCGCCTTCCGTGAACTCGGGATCAATACAAACGGATCGGTGTGGTAGACGGAATGCATCACATTGTTTTAGTTCTTATGATATTTTTTCTTAAATATTGATTCAAAGACTCCAGGCTTTGTTTCTGAATATCTATTACATCTGAAAGCTACAGGCATTCCGAGCCTCAAACAGAATCTTTAATCCCACTACAGAATACCGCAATAATGCAGGCGTCATTATGGTAAAACAATCGTAATTGTGACAAGAAGTCACAAGAAGTTTGTGTACGAGACACGACCGCATAGTTGACGTAGAATTCCGTTAGGCTATCTTTTGCATGCTGATTTTCGATATGTTTGAAGAATTGCATCGTTAAACTCTTTGATAATGATTTGGTGGCCCTGAAAAAGGCCGTTTTAGTTGGTTGTTGGGTATTGTTTGTTAACTCCAGCAGTGTTTACAACCGAGTGATGATGACAAAAGGATGGTGATTAGTCGTTGGATGGTTCATATCACGATAAAAGATGCCGAAGTGGAATGCGATATGGTGAAAGCCGCCCTCTGTGGGCCTAGACAAAATGGCTCTTATGTATGGATGAAATGGATGAAAAAACACACTGATGTAATATGAGATAATTATCATTATCGAACACAATCATCAATTTTTCTCACCAGAAAAAACATGTTACTTTATTATAGAGAAAACATATTTGAAGTGGAAAAGGTAATCCTCTTTTTTAATTTTTACCTTCTGAGCGTTTATTCAACCCATTTCTATTTTCGCTTCAAACCCAACGAAACACGATGCTATATTCCTCAATGCGAATTTCAATTGGACTAACAGCACCTAATACGATATGTAAGTGTGGAATCACTTTTTCGTATATTCCTTCACTTTTCCATTTTTTTTCGACGCATGAAATTTCCTTGGGTGAAAATTAACACAACAAAACAGACAGCTTAAACCGGACGATCCGTTCTCGAGCGGGAAAACACATTGGTGTTTATTGATGAAAATTGGAATAAATCGTTTCATATTTTAAATTATTTTAACACAACCGCTACCATATAAAATTTTACACTTACACTTGTGCTGAATGTTTCACAATGCATGATCGGTCATTGATACGAAATTTCACGAAGAAACTAACATTAAAGTTCCAAATTTAATTTTTATTTGCTAGAATTAACTGTATCACTGTTGTATTGCTATAACAAAAAAGTTAAAAAAAATAAGTTAAACGGTTTCATTGTGATTAAACATAATACTAATACGGATAATGTACGTAAAGCTTGAAAATAATTAGGCACATAGCAGTTAGCAGTAATCCTTCATTAATCTAGTGTAGTCATACTCAACCTGGTGGGTCCTAACTCTTCTGATTGGCCCACCTGTTAGTGAATTAAATATGAATAAATATGGAAATATGTATATGAAAATATGAATTACCTTTATTTTGACCTAATACTACGTTTTTCAGTAATGATACCAAATCAGAAAACAGGTTAAGTCATTATTTTAGCTCTGAACAGAAATCGGAAATTCTCCAACATTTTACGGCATGTTATACTTTTAAGTTCCCTAAAGTTCCCTGATTTAAATTAAGGAAAACATTCGAAGGATACCCATTTTTCTATAGTGTTCCCATGGCCGATTTTGTATCAGTTAGGTACAGTATTTCAATATCACTGCTAATCAGATGAGCGTAAATCGATAGCTCGAAATACAAATGCAGCGTTCGTTCTACGGACAAGGTGGATAGAGAAAATATTGCAATTTTAGCTCCGCTGTATTCTATTCATTGAGTATAAACATGCCATACGCGATTTTAAATTACAGTTTTCACAATTCGAAATGACCTTTCCCAAAGTCGAGTATTTAGTATTTAGTATTTAGTATTTAGTAGTAGTATTCCAAATTGGTCTTTTTCAAGGCTAGAGGCAAATAAACTGATTAGTTTGAAAGCCTCTATAATTCCAAACATAATTATCATTAAAGTCGTCTCGCTCCAGCGAGAAAGAATGAAAAATAGATATCGCACAGTATGGTGCAATTATGTTCGGTGAGGCACCACATCGATTTGCATGCCGTCTGATGAAAAGAGTCTCTGTATTTTTGCATCACATCAAATTTGAATCTGTACTGGGGTGTAAGTTTAAAATTTCTTAAAACGAGAGCGTTACGTTTGGGGTGCAAAATTCCGAGCGTTAATAGCTTGTCAGTTGAACAAAGTGGTATATCAATTACTTCATTCGAAAGATAAAAGATGTATGAGTAATGCTGGTTACTTATTAACCCAAAAACTTGTTTCAATAGCTCAAAACTGTTCCTAAGACAAACTATTGAAATCGCAAAAATCTATAAATATGAGTACCTGCTTGAAAGTACATCTAAGTCAGGATTTGATGATTCGATGCATGTTGTTGACTGTCAGTGAAACTTCTCTAAATATTGTGTTCGCCCTGGCCAACCTCAGATTCTATTTTGCTACTTTGTTGAACAATATTTTTCGCCACAAAATTTTCAGAATATGCAAAAAGCAAGCATAGTGGAGAGCAGATTCAAATCAGAAAGGAAATGTTAAATAGGACGTATGTCGTCGGTTTTCATACCGTGGAGATACTACGAATCTTTGGTTTTATGCGTTTTCAAATAGATAACGGTAATGGGCGCCAAATAAATAATCGCCTCGATCCACACTGTGTGTAGTACGAGAAGAATGTCACGATGCACACTGAGTGCGTTGTGTGCATTGTTCTGAGCGCGTGTATTGTTCTCTGAATCAACCATTTCCAACTACGTCTACAAAACAACGCAAACCCATCGAAAACTTTCGACTAAAAAGTTATTTTAGAAATTTTAATGCAAACGGCCGGAAATGTGGGCCGACAATTCTTGGATTTTGCATGCTGATAACGCGCCATGGCACTGATGTACTGAATTATCTGGCCAAACATCAAGTAAATACTATCGAGCAAGCACCGTATTCACCTGATATGGCTCCGTGCGACTTTTTTTTTGTTCCCCAAGTTGAAGTTGCCACTTCGTGGAAAGAGAATTCAGTCGATCGAGGAGATACCTTCGTCGGCCTAACAGGGATGCATGGAAGACTGGGCCAAGCGTTGGCACATGTTTGTTGCTTCAGATGGATCATGTTTTGAAGGAGATAAAAAGAATTTGTTTGAAATTTAACTCTATTTTGTTATATTTAAAAATTCCTTGTACTTTTTGATCATAAGGTATAGCGGTTTTAAGCTTCCTCAGTTCATGCGTTTCTAGCCGTTAAAAAATGTCACATAAAATATTCTCTGGTTATTTTTCATTGAAAGGGCAAAAGGTAAGCTTCATTGTGTTACATAACAGTCTAACGAAAAACTTCGTACTACAAAGTTATAACCAAATATATTAGGTGTACCGGAAAGTTTCTACGGTTTTACAACAGATGGCGTATTATTCCAGTGAATCAAATTTCCAGACATTCTTTGGACAGCTACTGTCATTGCACGTCTTTTTCAGTATATGTCAAAAAGTTGAAGCGTAAACAACAGAGTTTTTTGCCACTTCAAATATGTCGAATTTCGTACCAACGAGAATGTTTTTGCGAACGTGTCAGACGTGGTTTGCACGGTTCAAAAGTGGTAATTTTGACTCGGAAGACGGAGAACGTTCCGGACCGCCAAAAAAAATTGAAAATGAAGAATTGGAGGCTTTAATCGATTAAGATCCGTCACAAACGCAACAAGAACCTGCATATACACTTGGGGTAACCATATCCGATCGTTGAAAACTAATGGGAATGATCCGAAAGATAGGACATTGGGTGCCGTATGTATTGAAGCCACGAGACGTTGAACGCCGTTTTTTCACGTACGGACAACTGCTCCAACGGCATAAAAGAAAGGATTTTTTTGCATCGAATCGTTACTGGCGATGAAAAGTGGGTCCATTACGACAATCCTAAACGTCGGGCAACGTATGGATACCCCGTCCATGCATCAACATCGACGGCCGCGCGGAATATTCACAGCCAGAAGGTTATTCTGTCTATTTGGTAGGACCAGCTGGGTGTGGTGTACTACGAAGCTGCTAAAACCGAATGAAACCATTACGGGGAACTCTACCGACGTCAATTGATGTGTTTGAGCCGTGCACAGAAACGGCCACAATACGAGCAAAAACACGATAAAGTTATTTTTGCAGCACGACAATGCCCCACCACCATCCGAAGACAAATCATAATTGTATCTAATAAATAGACCTTCATTTCCCGGTTGTATGCACTTTTTTTCATTTCATATTAGTTACTAACTGAGGTGGTGTACTTAAATTTCTAAATCGTTCACAAAGGAATTAGGGAAATACTTACAACTTCAAGCTTAAAAGTTTCGAAACGTGTGTGAAAAAGGGCACTGTGTTGTTTTCGTAAGTAATAAACGACCAGGAGATATCAAACCATATGACAGCAACTTACTTATATTTTTAATTTGGTTGAAAATTGTACCACTTAAATTTCACAAGCGTTGTCCGAAACTACCTCCCTCTCTCCATTTTTAACATTTGTAAGTATCGTAAGACTATTGTTTCAGTTTTTCTTTTTACCATAAGCCACTGCTCAAACTTCACTTCATACACGGTTCATTATATTTATGCATAAACCTTTATCCTGTTTGTTTGGTTGTCGAAGTCAGATGAAAAGTCGCTAAAATCAGCCCATTTTTAATGCATACGTTAGATGAATTCCGTTGTGATGTTCCCTGACGAAGCACTAGATACCTCCCAGGAATTCTTCATTTGACAACAAATCGGCTAAACATTTCGAGATTCATTCTTCCAAAAACAATGTTTAATTGAATGGAACGGAAAGCTGGTAAACCCTAAACAAGATAATCAGTTATATCAAATACGACAGTCCAGTCCGTTGTGTCCGGCGTTCCGTTTGGACCAGCTTCGACGCCTAGTAGGAATTTTATGACTGAGCAGATACTCAAGACCGCGTAGCGTGCGTCATATCGAAATGCATTTCTTCTCGCTGAATGAGAATTACCTTGAGGACGAACCGCATTTTAAAAGGGACTGAATAGGTTTCGTATTCCATCTCAAGTGTTGGCGCAACAAACAGCGCACCATCGTAACAACACGCACTCGAGACCATCGGGCGTTGCGCATGAAAATTCTTTTGTCGCCAGTGATAGTGTTTACCTACACTTGTTTTAACATCTGCGGTAAACAACAAACTGTCCCTCCACTAAAAGCTTCGCTTTCTCGCCTTCGCCTAATCTGGAATGAGTTTGGGTAAACGCGCATGACACTTTAGCATTAGTATTTATTGAAGTGATGTACTTAAAGTTGTGTCATTCGATTGAATGTCAATAGTATCAGAAAATGTCTGCCGATTCTTAACACTCATGAAAATTTGGAAACCACACATATTGGACGATCATATTCATTCAAATACGAATTATTTAAATAAGCTACAATGAAGAATCAGTACACCTTATATATCTGTGCATTCCGATTGTAAGATATATTGCATTTGAATTGCTACGTTAATTTGAACATAATAAGTATCAAATGACATAGTTCTGTTAACATAAATTAACGTCATTATAAACCTTTCAACGCGATTGCTTGCATGATTCGCGACCGTGCGGCCCGTGGCTAACACGGCAAGGAGTGGAGCGTTCTCGGGGACATTCTGCATTCGAATGAAAAATTATAGCCAATTCCCATATTCTCACAAAATCCACAAGCGTCCAACCGAGAGGATAAATTATGGAAATCATTTATGCTAAACTGCAAGCTAATTGATTACCTGTAATTTTCGAATGCGATACATTCCACCGAGTGCAAATGATATAATATAGCTGCACCTGAAATGATAAATGTGAGATTTGAAGCTGTTTGTGTGGTATTTTTTTGTAGATTTGCGTGAACTCAAAATTAGCAGGACACTCATATCGTTACTAGAACTTTAAATATATTGAAAGAAATGTAAGGAAATAAATATTTATCAGGTGGTTTCGAGTGGTTTATTAAGATGGCCAACGGGACGTTGAAGACAATTCATACCAGAATATTCTTTTCGTAACAAACGATAGAAAAATCCGTTAATCCGATTCAATCTTGCTGTTGGTCAAATATTCAATTGCAATTGTTGAAGCAGTAGGAATTGGCGACCAAGAAAAAACCTAACATAACTGTTTGATCATTGAAAAGTGTAAATCTGAATGGTGCCCGGAATTGTCACGTTTAATACGATGAGCTCCGTATTGGTCCGTAAGGACTGGCGTTAAACACTGGGACTAAATTTACGTTAATAAAAATATAAATAAAACCGTTTAAAAAGAAATTAAAGTTGATGTTCGAATGTTATACGATATGTGATTACTTTCTAATCGGATTTCTTACTACATCCTTTTTATATAATATATTTTTGGGCGGGGACACTGATATTGTGCAACTTCTCTTGATGCAGGTTAATTGGAAAGAGTATCAAGAACAATTCGGGGCTCAACGTGTTAAACAACAAGGAGTTTGAAAACTGATTGAAAAAGTTGAATTTTTGACTACATCCTGACTTGAGTCCATTGAATTGAAGCATTGTGTTTTTAAAATACAACATATAAAATATATGGACGACTTTTAGCCAAGCGTTTAGCTCTTCAGAAAACAAATCATCAATTACTCAATAATCGTTTTGAGAAAAAATAAGTTTATGTTTTTTTCAGTATAGGACTTCAATATTTTAAACCTTTCGCCTTTTTCAATAGGAATTATTCCATTTTTTACAAAAAGTTGATGGGTCTGGGCACGGACGGGATCTTGACATAGGAGTGTGATTTTGTGTAGTAATTGCATTCAAATTGAGTTTTTCATTGTTCAAAATTTGTGTTTTTTTCTCTTTTGATACATCAAATGGATGCCCTGGAAAAACCACTTCTTGTATGTACTTGTATCCTTTAAACGGGTTAGATGGCATAACGTGGTAGAATCCGGTATCGCATTCTGTTCAAAAACGTACACAAAAATACCATTAAAGTCATTACTACCCTTTTCTTCTGTTTATTCAATCATGCAGAAGAAGACGAAGAGTCATCGTGCATCATTTTGAAACACAAGTCTAAATATTTAAGACCTACATAAATATAAGCCTGAGTCAAATCAATCTATAACTACAAAAATATATTATGGATTCAAATAGCATTATCTTCTTCGTTACCACGTTGTCCGGATCATTGTTTGTAATAACTTTATAGCCCTGTAAGATCGCGACTATCATAATCTGATTTACGTGGGTATACCCTTTCGATCTTCTAAATTAGCAGCCATTTAAATTCATTTATTGCATTTTTACATAACCAAACAACATACTCGATATTATGACATCCTGGACCACAATTACACATATTGTTAGTAGTAAGACCTACTAGATAAAAACATGAATTGAGCACAAATTGATTGGAAAACATACAAATGGAGAATAAATATGGTAAATGGAGAATAATTCATTTTACGCATCAACTCACAGCGAAGCGAGTGGATAGTGCAATCGAAAGAAAACATACCCAATTAAATCGTCAAATTGTTAACTTTTTTTACTATATTCATGTTTCAAGCAAAAAAAATCTGGATAAATTTCCTGTCTAATGATATATAACACAACATATGTCGCAATAAGCATTTTGAGTAACATGTGTTTGAAAACTCTAAATCGTTACATTTTTCGTAGAGTGACCCCCCTATATAGAAATCAAAGACATAGTCCTATGTCAAAACCACCTATAGGACACAATAGTTGGCATTTTAAAGTTCTATTTCATGAAAAAAAAGATAGACAGAAGAAAATGCTCTGATTTCATCTCAGATTGGGGGTCTCCGTAGCCACATTGGATGCGCGTTCGCTTAGTAAATGATCGATCGTGAGTTCAAAACTCAGGGCCCTCATTGACCATCTTTGTGTTGGTACAGAATAACAACGTCCACGCAACCATCAGCAGCGATGGAGATCAATCCACGGTCGAAATAAGATCGATTCATCCATACAACTGCTCTGCTCTGCAAGACAACATCGGGTTGTGCTGTTCTATTAATAACTCAACAATAATCAAATCAGCTGTCTCCGCTCACCGGTCTAACTGGATAATGGAAGAACAGAAAGAATACTCTTACGCCTAAATGGCTACTGTGTAAATGTGTACTATATGCAAAGGTATAGAAGGGAATAATCTTACGCCGAAAACACGATTACACGCGATATACGATTAAAAGTCGGCTCTGTTACAGCCAAAATGCTAATGAGCCTGAAATAAACAAAAGGGATAAAAAAAATATTGTTAGTTATTTGATATTTCCACATCCAGTTTCTCGACCATAACTTGTACTAAACGTATATGTACTAAAACAATCACTGGTTATAATTTCAACAATGTTTCTGCTTTATATTTTGAAAATTTGATAAGTGAAAGTGATTGTGTGAAGTATTTCTATGAAGGAATAAAGTCATGAAAAACAGCGGTGATGAATGGGCGTTCAGATGATTCGAATGTATTTATAAAACATTCCCTGGAGAAGATTTATAGAAAATTTTATCCGTGACGGGACCAATACAAAGTTGTGCTACAACCAGTGTCTTAGAATATCAACAAATATTCATGAGAAACGAATATGATTTTGTTCCAGTGTAAATGACTTTTTTTCAGCTTGAAACACACTGCCCTCATTATATTGATGACAATAACAAACGAGTTAATTTTGTTCATATCGCTGTTGCATGAGCAAATTTGCTATAATGAATGAATGCGACATTGAGTGGGGTTCATAACTTCGCTGTTATTTATACTTTGGATATCAAAAGCAACAAATTGATATTCATCACATCTGAAACGATATTCGTTCTGGCAGTGAATTTAAGTTCAAAATAAATTTTATTTGGTGAGACGGTAGCAGATGGGATACAACGAGTGGTTTTAGCTACCGTCATGTCATTTGCGACATCGGGAATTTCATAAGGTATTTCCGATTACGGCATTCGGCTACTGCAAAACCCAACCGCACACAGCAGCCTCAGGTTAGAAGTTAACAACAGCTGATATTCATGTTGCTGAAATGAAATTCAGTTCTGACGTTTCCGATAATCAACATGAAATTGACACTGGGTGGAAAAAATAAACATCAAAACATATTGAAGGACAAAAGTTCATTTACTCATATTCAATGGTTGCCAGGATCTGTCATTTTAATTATCGTTTGGAATATATAGGTTTTCGATGCAACCTAGCCCGAAAATCTATGCATTTGATCTTAGCGAAGATGATTTTTTCCAACACTGGCTACAACACAAAACTCAACAACTCTAGGGTAACAATCAAGTGCTCCCGTGACACTCCGGGGGTTCGGTTTCGATTCCCGTTCTGGTTAGGGAATTTTTTCGTCAAAAAACTTCCTCCGACTTGCACTGTGGTCACGCGTATTCTAGAGCTTGCCACTCAGAATGCATTCAAGGCGTGTCATTTGGCATAGAAATTTCAACTAAGTAGTAATACAAATGGCGCAAGTAATACTACTTAAGAACTAATAAAAATGCCAAAAGTAATACTACTTTGACACTGCGAAGTTCCTCTAGGAACGTTAGTGCCATTTAAGAAGAAGGGTAACAATCGATTTCATGTATCATCTATGCTTCAAAACTGACACATTTCTTGACTGCTTCTTATACATTTCAATAACTTTAACCTAACTTTTAATTGCACATTCATTTCAGTTTTGTTAACAAGTAACTGTCACTGGAAGATCCCGCTGGATTCAGACCACAGTCATCATTTGAACAATTTGCCGCCCGCAGTGAACAAAAGTTTGATATCCTGTATTTTATTTTTTGCTCATTAATGGTTTAAGAATTAAAAAATAATTAAACGAAAAAATCTAAATTAAAATAAAATAAGTAAAAAAACTTTTTAAGCTAAACGGTTTAATTGTGTTTAATCATAACAATATACTAAAAGCTAGAAAATAATTAGGCAAGTAGCAGTTAGCTGTTATCACACCTCTCTCCTTCATTAGTCTAGGGCATTGATAAGACTAAAATAAAATCGTAGGGCACGTTGGATTTCCATTATCCACAATTAGCGACTTGATCATATGTCCCACGATTTTATTTTAGTCTTATCAATGCCCTAGACTAATGAAGGAGAGGTGTGATAACTGCTAACTGCTACTTGCCTAATTATGTTCTAGCTTTTAGCACATTTTATTTTGTTTAATTCCAATAAAACCGTTTAAATTAAAAAGTTTTTTTACTTATTTTATTTTCTAGTTTTTAGTACATTTTCTGTTTCATTAGAATATTTCTCTACAATAAAACCATTGTACTATATTCTATCAGGCAGAAAATTTCATTTGATACCGATATTGAGTGGATTGCAGAAAATACATAGTGTGTTCTCAAAGTCAAGTTCGTTCATTTGATACACATATCTCAACCAACCTTTTTTTCGAGATGATATGGAATCAGTTATTTTGTAGCGGCGGCCAAATTGGATTTTTTCAAGATAAGCAGTTTTAAAATGACAGCAGAGATAAAGGTATTTTATAAACTCGGTCAGTTCCTATTGGTCAAATTTCTATTAATGTGGGACAACCCTACAGACATACAAACATACATACGAACAGTTCAAGCTAAATAAAGCCGTTTAATAAAGTAATTTGCTATTTTGTGATTGCGACCATCTTTGATTTGGTTTTTGCATGATCTACTGTGACCTGCTATTCAAGCCCTTCCTTTTGATACCCATATAAATGAAGTTTTGAGAAGACATACAGTCCGCCATTTTGTAGTGGCAGTCATCTTGGGTTTGTATTTTTCATAAATAACTGTGTTCTACTAGTGAAGCCCTTTCATTGGATACCCATACCCATATTAACGGGGTTTTGACATAATATGTAGTTCGCCATTTTGTGGTAGCGGCCATTTTGGATTTGCATTTTTCATAAAAAAACTGTATTCTACTAGTCAAGCCCTATTATTTGATACCCATATTGATGGGGTTCTGGAAAACCAATATCGATTAGGTTTTGAGAAAATATGTGATCCGCTATTTTGTAGCGGCCGCTATCTTGGATTTTCAAGATCACGAAATACACAGTTTTATAATGACTGCAGAGATAAAGGTGTGTTCAAAATTTCAGATCAAGATTAGCGCACTGAGCCATTAACTTTATAAGTTGTCCGCTGCATCATATCAAAAAATCCAAAAAATCAAAAACATCTTTTTTAAGAAAATTGAATTATTTTCGAAGCAAAATAAAAATAAAACTATTTTTTAACACTTTCTCCATATAACCTAAAATATTGCAGAAGACACCAAACAAACGGACGAACCGTTTCTGCGTTATATTTTTTTGAAAATTTACAAGCAATTTTTGTTTGCGCTGTTCTCAAAAGTAAGGCTAAATGGAAAACCAATGACAGAAAATATCCTTTCTGGTCATAAAGAATGCGAATTCGAATGAAATCGCTTAGAGGGGAAATCCCGCGAGATGAATGTAATTCATTTAACACTTCTCTTGTAGGCTTAACTCGTTTGTATTAAAGAAGACTTGAACTTTGCAGTTTATTCACCATCATTCTCTTGCAGTCATAAACCTCTAACAAATCTAACAGCTTCAATCAAATAAAACATATTAACTAATTTATGAAAAAAAAAAATGTTAAAAAAGCTGTGCCATGGCGTCCACGTTCCAGCCATTCTGACTATCTGAAAAAAAACGCGTTGAAGTTAATTGTAAAGGCCGTACTAGAATAAAAAATATCTAGATATGACTATATCTCATATCTCGATGATGACCTATATAAATGGCTATAACTCGGTAATAATGAGATTGTCGAAAAGTTCATTCTAGGGTAAATTCTTGAATGCCTATTTTTTTTATTTTTTCAAAATTATCTAACATTGTAAGAGAAATCTGCTGCTAAAAAATCACGAGATTCATCTTATTCATTATTCTATTCTGATGGTGAACGTTTCATCGCTTTTGGTCAGAATTTATTCCAGATTGAAGACGAGAGAAGAAAACTAATCTTGCACATTCACGTCCACAATCCAACGTGGTCTGATAGTACCGCTCGAAGAATAACAGGTGATATTCATTTTGCCAAAATGAAATTTATTTTTTAGTCTTCCAACGAAATTTAATTATTACGTCTTTACGTCTAACTCTGATGAATATGGCACTGGGAGAAATATGAAATTTGAAACATTTTGAAGCACAAAAGTTCTTTAATTATTTTACTTCTGACACGAACTGTCCTTCAGTTCTTTTTTGCACAAAATATAGCTGACATCAGGAGGTTCTCAACCCTCCAAAACGATATATGTTTTTTAATATCTATAGAATACGAAAAGTTAATAATTGCCATCAACTAGAATGCAAGACTTGCAGCACCAGTTCGCAGAATTTATTCCATTTTACTGCCTCTTTGTGTACCGTAACGCGCAAATCTAATGCTTTCGCTCGGGTTAGTTAGACACAGTATAGTACTTTTCACTTAGTTGAATAAGCGAAACAGTATGCGGTATGCTTCTGTATTTAATGAGTTGCTTCAATGACTTTACAGCAACGACAGACGATCAAAGAACGATAATGCAATACGAGGCAGCAAGACATGGTTAATAAAATTCCCATTGTATACCACGTCTGGTTTAATAAACTTATTAAAATTTGAAGCAAACAAAACCAATTTGCAAGTCACTCTTTGTTAGGAACTCGATTAGTGGTACAAGTCGAACTCGATTATATACAGACTCGATTATATGTGATTCGATTTTGGACTCGATTATATACAGTTTGGAAAAAAACATTTTCGTTTATATTTCATATATGACTTACTCAAGAAGAAACATAACCTTTCAACGTTAAGGTGTAAGTGTAAGTGGCTATTGCATGTTCAGTGGGATAAAAATCGTGATTTTTGAAGATTTTGACTGAATTTATTATTATTTATTATTGCAGCCAAATTAAGAAAGATAGAAGTTGGGTACCAAAGAACAAATTGTAGAGCGATTAGAGAGCTTCAATTTAATAGATAGAAACAATCTAGTTGATAATAAATTTTTAAGATACAATTAATAATAACACATTAAAAATTATTGACTTTTAAGTTTTTCACTTCCAAAATGTTATTAATTTATTTTTATTACTAATTTATATTTCAAATATGACTTACTTCAAGAAGAAATGTAACCTTTCAACGTTAAAGTGTAAGTGTAAGTGGCTATTACATGTACAGTGGGGTAAAAATCGTGATTTTTGAAAATTTTGACAGAATTTTCACCAGGAATTGTTCATATCGATATTGGAGCCAAATTAAGAAAGATAGAAGTTGGGTATCAGAGAACAAATTGTAGAGTGATTAGAGAGCTTCAATTTAATTTATTTTTTTATTTATGTTTATAAGCCAACAGGCTCAAAGCCCCAATGGTAATCTTGGTATAAAAATTTGCTTCACATAAAAGTCTTACATTTAAAAAAAATTGCATTGCCTAAGAAAGTTGTCCAAAGTCAAGTCTAAAAAACATTAAAAATTTCCGCTTGATACAAACACGAGACAAGTTAAAGTCAAACATAGAAACTACACGGTTGAAAATGCGCAGCAGGCCTGTAACAGCACCGTGAGCACTATAATTCGTTCGCTGGGTGGGAAACCAAAGAAGCGCAGCATTCCGAAGTTGCCTTGGGCGAGCCAGAAGGTTGGTCCGTTGGAGAATTGCAGGACAGTCGATTCTTGAAGTTAGAACGTCAGCTATCACCATGGCTCGGGCAGTGTTCGTACGCACTTCCAGAGCAATACTCCAATATGGAACGAAGAGGCCACAGTAAATAGCCTTCAGACAGTAAATGTCTGTGAATGCTTTCGTCGTTCGAAGAATAAAGCCTAATTGTCTCGATGCCTTGTTAACGATATATGAGATGTGATCCTTGTATGTGAGCTTTGCATCCAGAAACACACCCAGGTCGTTAACGCACTTCACGCAACGTTTGAAAGTCGGTAATCGAAGAAGATTGGATTTAGTTTCCTTGCAAACGACACGACCGAGCGTTTACTGGGATTCAGTATCATCCTATTCACCTCGCACCAAGCTGCAAAGGAGTCCAGTTGCCTTTGGAGGAACATGGCGTCATCGATCGATCTGATGTGGCTAAAGATTTTCAAGTCATCTGCGTAGAGTAATCGTGGACCCTTTAGTAAATTATTGCAATCGTTGAAGTGACATTGAAAAACAAGCGGACCGAGAAATGGAACAACATAGATGGCAGAACTACGAGTTCAAACATTTTTTTTCTCTATTATAGTGACTTTCAACACATTTCCGCTGGTTCGTCACTTTTACTTCCATTTTTGGAAGAATGTCGGGAGTGAGAATTAAACTTGTGATCTCTGCGTGAGAGATATGGATGTTACCACCACGCCAGATCGCCTCCACCTAGTTCAAACATCTTTGACGTGGCGCATAGGTTGGAAATTCCCCTGTAGTTGTCAATGTTCGATTTGTCTCCTTTCTTATGTACCGGGAACATATACGCAGTTTTCCAAAGGATAGGGAATTTGCCACTAGACAACGATAGGCCGAACAAGTGACGGAGCGGGACGAGCAGCGTTTGGGCGCACTTTTTTAATACGAATGAAGGTATCCCATCGGGGCCCGCTGACATTGATGACTTTAATTTGGCCACAGCTTTGAGAATACACTCATCGTTAACGAGAATTCGGCTCAACATAACCTCATTAACCGGAACATTCCTGGCGGCTGTCGAAACTTCTTCGGGTAATAGCGTGGCATTATCGAACATTCCCGAGAATTTGAGTGCGAAAAGTCGTCGAATATCTTCTGTGTCCGTCGCGACTTCCTCTTTGTAAATTGATAGAAACAATCTAGTTGATAATAAATTTTGAGGATACAATTAATAATAACACATTAAAAATTATTAGCTTTTAAGTTTTCCACTACCAAAATGTTATTAAAATCCACTAATTTAGTTGTTCCACTACTATATCTTGTACTCAATTTTGTCATCTTTCAAGTGAAAGCATCAGAATCGTCTTCCGTAGCGTACTTTTTAATGTAGAGCTAGTTTGAGGTAATACAACGCGGTAATACGGTAATACAGTCCGAAACACAAAAAAAGTTCTATAACTCTGTTATTGTTGAAATTCGAACATATGCGTAGGAGGATTTTTTCATCAAGTATGATCGTCTATCACCTCCTGAGAGAATAACCTATTCTTTTATGTGAGAAAGGTCTTTTCTCACTTTAAGAGGATGAATCAAAAATCAAATTCCGCTTTTATTATAAAAGAAACGAAAAATATATGCAAAAATAAATGATAAAAAAAAATTTATATGTTTATAATCGAGTCCGTGCTGTATGTGGAAATCCTTAGGGTGTTGGTTTTACCCTAATTACCCCTACTTTATTTTGAAACGTTGTAACCTCAACTTTTGTGTTTCGTTAGCAAGAAAAGGAATGGATGAATAGAAGTCTATGTGTGGCATTACTATCGATTTATAGAATTGATTTTTACTTGAAATAGTGTGTGTGGCGCTAACAACTCGACCAAGTAAACCGCTTATGACACCTCCTTTGACATACATTTGATTTCCCAATTTTAAAAAAGCTCAACTCTAAAAATGGTTATCATACAACCGAGACAATGACGAGATTGATGTATTTCATGAATTTGGTAAATAAAAATATTTTACCGGTTCGGGCTCAAGAGTCCAGTTTATCAGCGAATATTATATCTGACGTAACACGCATCTCACGACGCATTGAAATCTACCGTTCATCAGATACAAAGCAAAATCGGCCAAAAAAGCTCACCATCCATCGTCACGTACAAAGCTATGACAGCAAAATAGCGTACCCTCTTCAGAAGCCCGGTTCGGAGCTTTCAACAACCACAACCAAATTCTGACAGGGGAACTCATTGAACACAAAACCACTCGCGAAAGGCCACAAGAAGAGCCAAATATACACACATACAAAACCACTTGAAATCGACTCTGCCATCGGTGACTCGACAGACAAATGGAGAAAGAGAGCCAAAAAGGCGCCAAGCAAAAAAATCTCATTTATATAGAAGATTGGATTCGGAAAGGGCGGGATTTGAGGTATTTCTCATCTCTCGATCTTCTTGCTTTCCAGTCTTCATCATTTACTCTGTGTGTGCTGTGTTTGTTGCTGGTTATGTTGTTACTCGTTTCAGTCCGTGGCATTCCGTTGGCCTTCGTCAATTCGGTTCTTTTTCTCGTTTTATTTCATTTTTTTCTTGCATCACCCGAAGCACAATGATCGTGTGCAGGTTTACTGTGTGAGGATCAACATTGGTTGGCTTATGATACCGGAGTGGGCCTTCTGTTGGCAAGGCCTTTGCTTTTTGTGGTTCACATTCGCGCTTCCCCTGCGATAATGTTCCCGATGATGTTGGGAAGTTATATACATAAATCTGAGTACATAACACGCGCTAGCTAGTTACATTGACATTTGCTGTAATGTGTTTGTTCATACTGCTTTGTCAATAATTGACAGTGTGTCAATTATGTTAACGGGACTGGTAGTGGAAAAAGTTTTTATTTAAATTGTTTCAAAATAAGTTAATTTTATAATTCATTTTAAGTGTGTTTATAACAGTTAATTACGCTCCGATTGAAGTCATTCGAATGGCTTTAATGCCGTCAGAAAAAGTTATTTTTATTTTGCCTTATTTGATAGTCAAAGAGAAGTCACAAGGTGGAAATTCAGATGAATGCGGCATATTTTGAGCCAACAATTAGCGCACGATCCATGATTTGTGACTCGGTTCATTATCGCTTAGGAACGAACTTTCTGAACTGTCTGAAATGTGTTAAAACTAATAATAATAAATAGATAATAAATAAATAATATTCTCGTATGACCAGGTGCAAAAAAATCGCTTATACTGTCATTCCAGGCAAATCTGATATAGAGGTTCTCAGATTTTCGTTAGCATATTAAGGACCGCACGTTTTGTAGCAAACTTGAACGCTTCATTTGTTCGGATACCACGAATGATATCGTTTGCTTTGATGTGGATGAGACGAAGGCGAGCCATCTGTGGACCTTGGTAGATTCTTGGTAAACCAAGGATATAACCTTCAAGTGTAGAACACACGGGTTATTTCGTGATCCATCTGTGCCGGACGGAACGCGAAACACGAGAAAACTCGTGAGCGGTCCGCAATGTGTTGAAATAGGTAGTTTTGTCCCTTATCGCAAAACCTTAGACCCGTATTTTTTATTTTTTCGTTAGGGTGACCATTTCGTTTTTGAGGTGGTGTGAAAAACAATGTTTACCCATTTTTTCCAAAAATGACTTTTTTTTTGCAAATTTATAACGTTTTAACTACTATAAAAATCAAAGATGTGTATTTTTTCGCTTTTTGGGTAATGATTTTTAATTTTTTAACCGATGGTCTAAAAAATAATTTTTCCCCTACTTTTCAAGAATAATGTTTTTAAATCCATAACTTTTGAACTACTGAACCGATTCTGATTTGCGTTCTGTCGTACAAATGAAGCACTAATTAATAGAATTAATCAAGCAAATGAAACCAAATTAGGCATATTGAGGTTTTAGGGTGCAACAAATATTTCTATGGTGGTTAGACTCTCCACCCCTCTCTAAGGGGGGGCTGCCATACAAATAAAACACAAATTTCTGCATTACTCGAGAATCAATCAAGCAAATGAAATCAAATTTGGCATGTGAAGGTTTTAGGGTGCAATGAATGTTTCTATGGTGGTTAGACTCTTCACCCTCCTCTCTAAGGGGGGGCTGCCATACAAATGAAACAGAAATTTCTGCATTACTCGAGAATTAATCAAGCAAATGGAACCAAATTTGGCATGTAGAGGTTTTAGGGGGCAAGAAATATTTCTAAGTGGTACAACACTCCTCCAACACTTCTGAGGAGAGGAGGGCTGCCATAGAAATGAAACACAAATTTCTGAATAACTCGAGAATTAATCAAGAAAATGGAACCAAATTAGGCATTTTGAGGTTTGAGGGTACAATAAATGTTTCTATGGTGGTTAAACACTCCACCCCCCTCTCTAAGGGGGGGCTGCCATACAAATGAAGGACAAATTACAGGGGGCACACAAACACAAACTTCTGCATAACTCGAAAACTAATCAAGCACAATTTGTGATATGAGGGTTTTTCGATATGAGAAATGTTTCTATGATGGTATGACACCCCTCCCTCCTCTGGAATATAAAGGGGTCCCATAAAAATATTATAAATATTTCAACCAAAAATATTCCAACCAACAATGACAATTGAAAAATTTCGGAAAACTCTGAAGAAAAAAGGGAAAATTCGGAAAGTTGAATTCCCATATGCTCTACAATTACATAGTGACAAGTGACAAGTTAGTCCATTTGATGTTTGCGCTAGCGAAATTGATCTTTATTCGAAGCTGGAAATGAATTTTAATGTGATGAAAAGCACTCCTATATCTTCTTCTATCTATACCAATAAAAAAGTATCGCCGAATGTGTTGATAAGAGCAGAACTCGAGGAAGGAATTTAACAATTTAGGGCTGTCTTTATTCTATCATATTTTCTGTATAAAACATTTATTCCATGTAACGGAGAAACATGTTATTTGCAAGTGGTTGAAAAATCTTGAACGAGATTTGTGTCTGAATATAATCTGATATTATAATGCTGAGTTTTGTTAGAAATACTAGGAATTTTATAGTAAAAGGTAAATTCAACGGGGTCCATTAGAAGATCAATCAATGAACAGTTCTGCGATTGGACCCATGAACTTGCTCATAGTAAGAAAAAGTGAATGCGTGAAAACGTGAAAAATCAAGTTCTGGGCGGGACGAAGTTTGCCGGATCAGCTAGTAAACTATAAAAAACAATTGCAATCAATAATCATAAAAACAAAATTCAATATTTTTTTGCAAGTGTAGTATTTTTTCAGAAAAGGATTAATTGACTTTAATTTGATATCTCGATCATTTGAGTCGGTCTAGTAATTAAAAGGTTATGAGTTTTTAAAAAAACTCATTTTTAGAAAAATGGTTTCTCGGATCACGTAAAAATCGAAATGGTCACCCTAACGAAAACCTAAAAAAATATACGAGCCCCATATTTAGCGATAACATGACATGGAATGGCTGTATAGATAGAAGTTTTGATATAAACCCGGATCTTGATTGTGTACTTCCATTTTTTAGACAGGAGATGATTTATTATCAAATATATTAGAATTGTTTTCATTCGGATACAAGCGATAGGATTAACTTTAGTTATTAATAGTTTTTTGTTGATTGAAACTATACTAAATTTCATTAAATATTTGTGATTGAACATTAAATAAAATATTTCAAAGTGAAATCTGTAAAGAAAATCTTACATAACCATCGTTTTGAAACCAATTTGAGTGAAACTCTTAACATTCCCCGATATTCTACATTGTAAACGACGGTGAGGGTCTTCATAGCTACATAAAGAATGAAATGTAGAAAAATATTTAGATTTTCATTGAAAAATATCAAACAATTTTTTGAAAAAAAAATAATTGAAGAAAAATATTTTGAAAATTCAAATCCATTTTTTCAGGAACACGTGTTTTTAAAATTCTTATATATATATATATATATATATATATATATATATAAATAGCCCTTGCAATTTCCAACAAGTCATACCATACATACCAGCCATACATCGGAAGATAGGCACTTTTACAATGAAAAAGCTTCTCTGACAACAACTTTTTCATGTTTTCTTTGAAAAATTACTATTAATGTTTAACTCGTAATATTTTGACAGAGGACTATGTCTTTGATTTCTATATAGGAGGGTCACTTTACGAAAAAGTTAACAATTTGTCGATTTAATTGGGTATGTTTTCTTTCGATTGCACTATCCACTCGCTTCCTCCCCGACGCAACGAGCAATCTTTTTGCCTAAATTCGGGCGTTAACTCATAATGTGAATTGATGCATAAAATGAATGATTCTCCATTTACCGACAATAGGCATTAATTTTATATTATATTGCATATTGTCCAATCAATTTGTGCTCAATTCATATTTTTATCGTGTAGGTCTCATTACCGCATGTTTATAAATATTAATTCAAAATGATGTACCTCTGGCGGGTTCTAGTTGTTTAGTGTATATGCAATATCCGTCTTGTCCCTCCAGAATGTTTGGGAGATTTTTCGTCAAAGAATTCTCTTCTGACTTGCACTGTGGTCACGTGTATTCTGAAGTTTGTCACTCAGAATACATTCAATGCGTGTTGCCTGGCAAAGAAATTTAAAATAAGTACTAATAGAAATGACGTAAGTAATACTACCTTGAAAAGGCGAACGTTAGGAACGTTAGGGCCATTGAAGAAAAAGATTTTTTTTCCAAAATATATATTTTTATCAAGGCTCCTATGGCGTTAGCTTGACGGGGCCGGAGTTCAATATTTTAACAGTTTTTCTTATTATCTATGTTAGTAATATGTGACCGATTACTCGCGGTCGGCTCGAGGTTAGTATTACAAGTGTTCTCGTAATTGGGATGTTGCTGTCTCCAATGCTCTGTACGTGTGCCCGACACGGGATACTTCCTATTTGGATGCAGCTGACCATTAATCAGCAACGCCCCCCTAGTATGTACCCCATATCTAGCGTGGTGCGTCTTCTCGACTCGAGGAATCCAGGATAGAATGGTTACTAACCGGCGCAATCATCAGCTCGTGTAGAGTTGTCATGAGCGGTACAACCTTTGGCTCTTGTTGAATCATCAGTGGACTGCACAACCTTTGGCCCGTGTATCTGTAAAGATTGTGTGTATGTATTGCCGCGACTAAGTAAAAGTTTATCGATCGGATAGGAGGGATATAAAACGGGGACACAACGAAGGAAACATCATTGAAGAAAAAGATGGAGAGATGAAAAAGATGGAGAGAGTCGATTATTGTTTCTTCTTAGAATCACAATTTCTCGCGTCGCTGTGCAGTCGATTACCATAAAGCAACGTCTTCAGAAACATGAGCATTGGATCTTCACACGTGCTCTCTCCAGCCGGTGTTCTATCTGGATTGATGACTATAGTGTGATTGTAAGCTGTCCAAGCATGTGTGATTTGAAGAATTTCAATAATTTATTATGCTCATTCTGAAAAACTTCTTAATCGCTGGCGATGCGCCTTGCTTTATGCGAATTGAGGCTACTTGCTCATGTGTGGATGAAAATTCGATGTAGCGGACGAAGGGCCATATTTCATTTTACAATGCGAGTAAATTAATTCTTTTTGAAAAACGAACGACGGTTAAATTATTTGGATATTGTTTATACAAAAATGCAAAAATCGGGTCTAAAAATAAGTGATTTTGGGTATAGTTATGCATTTTTGAAGCCAAATTTTTCGAAAATATATATATATAAAATACAAAAACAATATTGAGACACGAAAACCCGGCATGGCCGAATGGTTAGCGTCACACATGTGACGCTAACCATTCGGCCACGGGAGCATTGGAATGGCTGTATAAGAATGTTTAATTGTTTGGTTTTATTCTTAGTTTAATTCATTATGGCATTTTAAAAAATGGAGGTTTTTTTGCTTACGTGTCCCGTTTTTTGTTCGGAACTATTTAGTCAGTCTGGTTAGACATCTTAGTTAGGGCATCTTCGATCCACTGGGGTTGCTGAGTGTACTTCATGGAAGAAAAGGGACCAGAAAGTGGACGATGACGTTTTTGAGCGTTGAAATAAATGGATCTGTCGTTTGTATATCGCTCGATTTCGTGGTCCGCGATGTTATTTTAAGGGAGCTGCAACTCAGTGTTATAAGCAGTACACATATATGTGGATTCTAGTGAGGTTGCCTATTCAGCACTGGTATAATTTCGTATTATAAATTATCGAGGAGTTCCTCAGTGTACTTTAGTAGCTGCGAAGACGAAGGTGGCACCTCAGCTATCGATACCACGTCTTGAATTGCAGGCGGTGTTTCCAGGTAGTCGGTTAATGCTTTTTGTAATGGAAGGCCATACAGTGGATGTAACGAGGAAATATCTATCGAGTGACTCCGCAACAGTACTGGCATGGATACGATCGGATCATTGCAGGTATAAACAATATATGGCCTGCAGAATAGGAGAGATTCTAACCGCATCTAACGTTGATGATGATGATAATAATGGGTGCCTTCGAAGCAAAATCCAGCCGATCAGGCAACACTATGTGGAAAAAGTACTGGTCTAGATTCTGGTAGCGTTTGGTTCCGTGGGCCTGACTTCTTGAAGCAATCAGAGAACAATTGGCCACTGTTTGAAATCGGCCAACAGTTACGAAGGAAGAATTACGTCCTTGCCATCTTCCATAAAGACGTGGGAACCAGTGATCGACTACAATAATTTTTCGAAATGATAACGGTTGTTGAGAAGCACGGCATACGTTTGGCACTTTATTGAACCTAAAGCGAGAGCAAAAGGAGGTATCCTATCCCGTGAAGAGCTCCAGGAAGCAAAAATAACTTTGCTAATTTAATAGCTTTATTAGAAGATGGTCATCAAAGTCGGAAACGGTTAGACGGTAATAGCAGTCTGTTCCACCTTACACCTGCTTCAGACGAAGCAGGCGTCCTACGAATGGACGGTCGAATTGGAGCGGCAATCCATGCTCCAGAAGAAATGAAGTTTCCGGTAATGTTGCCAAGAAACCACCGAATCACATTGCTACTTGTAGACGAATTCCTGTATTATATCACCGGCGAAAAAAGGAAACGCAGAAACCGTAGGGAACGAACTTCGGCAACGTCTCTATATACCACAAATAAGGTCAACTATGAAGAAGAAAACAAAAAATTGGTCAGTGGTGTAAAATACGGAGTGTCACCCTAAGCGTGCATCGAATGACTCCACTACCACTCGCTAGACCTTCGTGTGTTCGACCGTTTACCTACACTGGATTAGATTTCTTTGGGCCATTAATGGTGAAGCTCGGTCGAAGTAGCGTCATTCACCTGTCTTACCATACGTGCAGTGCACTTTGAAGTGGCCCACGGTCTTTCTACAGATTCGTGCGTAAAGTGCGTTCGACGATTCCTATGTCGCCAAGGATTCCCCACAGAAATTTACAGTGACAATGGAACGAACTTCCAAGGAGCGGAACGAATATGAAAAG
Source organism: Toxorhynchites rutilus septentrionalis (assembly GCF_029784135.1). Lineage (NCBI taxonomy): Eukaryota > Metazoa > Arthropoda > Insecta > Diptera > Culicidae > Toxorhynchites > Toxorhynchites rutilus. The sequence continues at coordinate 81,784,899 of NC_073744.1, read as the reverse complement.
ATCAACTCCGAGCAGTGCACGAAGGATTAGCAGACACATTTACCAGTACCACAACCAAATGGATATTCATTACACCCGCTACACCCCATATGGACTTGAAAGTATATCGTAACCTCAGTCCGAAAGTTCGGTAAATGAATATTTAAACGAGGATTCCAAAAAAACTGATTTTTCTAGTGTTTTATTTCAGCAGACTTCGTCTTGTCAGCGGATCCAGTGAACTTTCCGAGTCCTACATGTAGGCCTGACACATTTGATTGTTCTCCAATCTCAGCTTTTCAGTGGGACCTTTTTTTTGTTCTTCAATTTCCTGGTCATTGTAGTATTCACCATCGCTCCCGAAGTCGTCTTCAGGATCTACTTCGTCATGTCCCCACACCATGCTGGAAAACAAAGGTGTATAGCAGAATAGCGGAGAACTTGTTGAAATATTGTAATAGTATAATAGAATAGTGTGTAGAGATTGAGTGACTGGCACAGTAAGTACATATAAATCGAACTTCAAAACTGCCAATGATGAATTGTAATTGAAATAGGATTGTCAGCCGAAGCATTGCCGTCACGTATTTGAATTCGAAGATCGAAGCCCGAAAAATGTAAGATCAAAGTATTGTAGTTACATTAAATAATCATTTTAAAATTGCAGTTTAAAGCTGCTTCGCAATCACAAAAGGAGTTTCTTAATTCGAAGTTCGAAGACAACCACAGTGCGATCTGCTCGGAAAACCGACCATTGTTCTCATGAACAAGCCCTTTTTAGTGATGCGGGATTTAATCTAGTAAGGCCATAACACTAACTTTAAACGCGCTATTCTCTAAACTTTTTTTTTAAACTGGCGTACACGATAGCTCAATTTCTACTGAATCGATTTTTGTCGAATTTTTATTAATACAATCTATATGCTTCTTTCTATCGCATGAACCAATAAAAAATAATATATATTTTTTTAATTTCACTATTTTGAAAAAATCTAGAAATGTAAGAAACAACGTTTTCAACAACATTTTTTATTCAAATGGCCGCCATTTTGTCAAAAAAACATGTATTTGACTTGTCCGAGATTCATGCTATAGCGGCATCTTTACTGTTTTAGAATCTGTTCGATTTTTGTGTTTCAGATAAACAGAAAGGCATAAATCGTGTACTCCATGAAATAACTTTTTCTTGAACCCCCTCACTTTATCAGCTTGTAACTATTCTAATTATGAATATTTTTTCCCGTTTATCCCTCCAAAGAGAGATAAACAAACATATAATGAATAGTTAAAACATTCTTTGTTTTATTTTTTTCGGAAATCCAAAACGCGTGCCTCCACAGTAGAATACCCCCTTAAGTCATGCTCGTATACCTAGTACTGGATTTTTTGAAGCAGCTTATAATCACTATAAAGAATTGAAGAAAAAAAATGAAATTTGTGTTAGTCACAGCCTCCAAAACGCGTTATTATGGAAGATCTTGGGTTGATCTAGTAGATATTGAACAGGGTGTATTTCTTTTCAAAAACCTTTGAGTGTTCCTGAAAATGTTTAATCGTTTTTCGAGTTTCATTTGGGTGTCTAATTGATTCAGAGATACAGACCCCGTTCGATTTTGGCACATGCGCCAAAAACGAACGGTTTTTTCTTAAATCCTGTTTTTAGTTTTCTCGTCCCTCATTCATAATATGATCCTTTATGTTGCCAATATAAATGGCTAGAATCGGTCAACTGGTTCCGGAATATGGCCGGAACATGTTCCGGTAATATAATGGGCATGATCAAAGCAGTACTTAGAACCGTACTATGCCCATCATGTGACACCTTTTTAATTGTTCCGGTTGCGTTCCGAATACTCCCGGGTGGCTATTCTATTTTGAACCTCTTTCAACTTGGAATCCAACTAGTAGTGGAATGGTGAACATAATAGGTGCATACGACATTACTGGCCTCATCTGCATGTGTTTCTAACCCCACGGCAATCCGTTGTTTTCCCCCTTGGTATCATTGGAATGTTACTTTCTTAAGGTGAAGGTCGATGGTAACAATAAAGTGCTGCCACTGCGGTTTTTCATACTGCCACCCCGCATTCATCGAGGTACACATTTCAACAAATACAAACGTCTCGTAAGGTAAATGATTTTGGTTTGTCCATTCGAAAATATAATCATGGTTTGTCCATTTTTATGAATGCTCTAACTAGGCACATCTTTGTCAAATCAGGTAAATATATAATATATTTTGTCCACATGATTTCTATGGCAACCGCTTTGCGCGCTGCAGTTTGTTTGTTGTGTCCTTCGCACATAGTAGAAATAAAGTTTCTCTATGTTGAGTGTGTTGAGGTGAACACTTTTAAAATGCCCAAGAAAATGCAATATTCTGAAGAAAGCCTAAATTATGAATGGATCAATATTATGACAGTAAACTCAAGCAATGATAAATGCAACATCTACTTGAGAATATGAATGTTTTCATTCAAAAATGGTGATTTCTAAATCCGGGCAAACCATGATCATTTCTTGGACAAACCATGATCAGAGGTGATCTAACCATGATCATTATTCCTCTTTGAGGAAAATCGTTAAAAACATAGAAATTTGAATAATTTCAACGCCTTATGGTAGTATTAGCAACTAGAGACTTGGGGCTTTTCAACAAATCCAAACTCGTATCGATTATATGTGATTTTTATGAGAAAAAATCGATTTGCATTTACTTGTTGCGTAAAAACACCCCAAATCGGACAAACCAAGATCATTTACCCTACCTGAAATTGTGAATCCATATATGCTGCACTGCAGCAAGCTATGAGTACCAATTTCAGGGATGAGACGCATGAACGCAAGGTAAAAACTTTTAGTTTTTACCATGCGTCCATTTAGTTTCCAACGACGTTGTTCTTAAGAAATAATTATTCAAACATTAATTTTCTTTTTCTTATTTCATCTTTATTCAAGTAATTGTTTGCATTTTCAAATAATGCAAACTATACCTCAATTCATGATAAACAACATTGTATTCGGAAATGTTTCGTCACAATTTTATTCATCCAAGCACATTTGCAGCACAGCATTACGAATCTTTCTTAGGTACCACATATCAGCCATCTCGAAGTGTTTGTCCTCAGCCCATTCGATTACCCAGGCCAGCTCTTGAGCGACCTGGTGGGTTCGGGTCAATACTGAACCTGGAAGTACGATTTCTACCAAAATCGAATCTTCGTCTCCCTGTTTATCCAATTAATGTTCGTCATCTTCTTCTTCCTCTATGCCGTCGCAGCCTTTGTCGTCCTTATTCAGTACCAGAGCGATAATTTTCGCGTCTGAGTATTTATCAACGCAAAATTCGGGGTATTCCGTTGTTTCAACAGTGTCCATGTCCATCTGGGAATTGAACAATATACGCAAAGAAACGTCGTCTTCGTGCAGCAGTTTCATTTCAACTATCCAGTCTATATTTTTCGAAGATCGTTTAATCACTGTTGCGAAGACATCCATCCATGCTTCATGCAGCCGAAAAGAAACGTCTTCAAGGTTGATTTTCTTAATCCGTTGCTTAAAGTTGAACTCATTGGCGATTTCAAGATGCAATTTGTCTCGGTATCTTGTTTTGGTAATTTGAATGACCTGTTGGTCCATGGGCTGTAGCAAAAGGAGTCACGTTTGATGGTAGATACTTTACCTCTATCAAGTCTTCATCCGAAATCAGCTCATGTTGGAAATGATGAACCGTACAATTGTGAAGAAGGAGAACAGCCTTTGGTTCGATTCCCACTCCACTGGGAGATTTTCGAATATTTGTTTGGTACGAAAGACTCGTGAAATCACTTCTGAAATATGTTGCGAGTCGTCCATGCATTTTTCGAAGCGGCATATTCAACAGGAATTTGAACGTTTCTGAAAGCCCTATTGGTTCTTAGTTTTTCCAATTATAAACACCGGCAATTTGTGAGTACTTGTAAGTATTCTATATTTGTCATCTTTGGCCCCGGAGCCGTAGGCTCTTCAGTGTATTGATGACTAATCAACAGTGTCTCATTACTCAAAATGGTACTTTTTCGCAAAGTCAATTTGATTTTTGGATACAACCGAGCCTTCTTTTTCATTCGACTTAAAAAAAAAATATTGACAAATATATTTTCATGGTGAAAAACTAAAAATTTTAATCACATTTGTCTTAAATTCCGAACACCATTTATGTCACTGATTCATATTTCGAACACTTTTGTATCAAATTCCGAACACCAAAAATGTATTTGTTTGAATAAAAATCATAACTTTTGAATTACTGGACCGATTCAGATGATCGATATATCAAATTAAAGCGAATAAGCTAGTCTTTTGTGGAAAAATATTTTACTCGCAAGAAAATGGGATTTGGTTTTCCTAATTATCGATTGTGTTCGTTTTTTCTAGTTTACATGGTTTTGGGACCAAGGGCGCTATGTATTTTAATATTTTTTCTTGAAAGCTGAGGATTTTTTACATAACATATCCAAAAATCAGAGGTGTGTTTTTTATCGTTTTTGAGTTATTATTTTTTTCAAAGTTAACATGATTTAGTCTTCGTTCGATATTCCTATGCGACTAGACGAGTTGCGAATAGGATTCCATTTTTTGCAAATGCAATATTTTTTCAAAGAAGACTAGCTCATTGACTTCAGTTTAATATGTCGATTGTCCAAATCTGTTAGGTAGGTCAAAAGTTATGAAGTTTTCAAAAACGTAATTTTTGAAAAAAAACAGGAAACATGATTTTTAGTTGTTGAATGTCTGCCATTTATCGTTTTATCGGATCGTTTTAGCATCGCACAACGTGTTAATTTTGTTAAATTATACGTGTTAATTTTGTTAAATAAAATGATGAAAAACCGGCAAATGTTTTTCGAGCATTACGGACGGATTTTGGTCGTCATGGACGGCCTACAGAGCACACAATCGCTAATGCAGTGCGTAAATTCGAACAAACTGGATCCGTAGCGGATATTGTGAAACCTGTGCATCATCGTAATGTGCGTTCGGCCGAAAATATTGCTGCTGTTGCTGCCAGTGTGGAGGATGACCCGAATGTTTCGATTCCACGGCGTGCTCAGCAATTGGGCTTGTCAAACACATCATTGTGGTGAATTCTACATTTGGACTTGCACCTACATCCATATAAAGTCCAACTGGCACAAAAATTAGAGCGTGGTGACCATGGAATGCGTCGGGCATAAGTCGATTGGGTGAACGAACAACAGCAGCAAAATGCTGAATTTTCGCAACAAATTTTCTTCAGCGATGAGGCACATTTCGAGCTCGGTGGCTATGTGAACACCCAAAATTTCCGTATATGGGGCTCAGAAAATCCACACGTGATTGTTGAGAGGCCATTGCATCCGCCAAAAGTCACTGTTTGGTTCGCATTATGGTCTGGTGGAGTCATCGGGCCGTATTTCTTTGAAAATGAGGACGGCGAGACGGTAACTGTGAATGGTGAGCGCTATGGCCGCATGTTAACCGATTTTTTTTGTCACAAATTGAAGATATGGATACGGATGACATGTGGTCTCAGCAGGACGGCGCCACATGCCACACAACACGACCGAACATGGCCATATTGCGAACGAAATTTGAGGGACGCTTAATTTCGCTTTTTGGTGATGCCAATTGTCCGTCCAGATCATGCGATTTGAACCCGCTAGCCTTTTTTTTGTGGGATTATGCGAAAGACCGTGTCTATGCCAACTCTCCGCAAACTCTTTGAACATTTGAAAGACAGCATTCGTGAAGTTATGACCGAGATACCGCCCCATATGTGCCGAAATGTCATCGAAAATTACCTGTTCCGGATCAAGGTGTGCGAGGAAACCATAGGTTGACATTTGAATGATGTTGTATTTCACACATAATGGCATAAACCAAACTTTAATTTGAAATAAAAGTTTCATCGAAATTCGAATTCTAAGTGCGTTTTATTTCAATTTACTTTCGGAATTTAAAGTTGGAAAACCCTGTATAAACTTTTCACGGAAATCGGAGAACCACTATATCGAATTGGCATGGAATGACTGTATAATCGAATCAGTATATAATCGAGCTCGACCTGTTACTTCAGGACCCCGGTTTTATTATTGTGGTTTTAGTTGAAAACCTGGCTAAGAAAATCAATTTTACTCTTGTTGGTTTGCGCTTGCGACCCTTGTTTTGCAAGGAAAGAGCTTGCAAACATTTGTTGAAAAATGGTCTTTTTGTATTGTTGTTCCAGACATTTTCAAAACGAACAAACATTTTCTTTCGGAATTCGATTCATGCGTCGAAACTTGATTCAAATTACGAACACTACTTTAACGCTAATTTTAATAAAGATTTCTGCACAAAAGATTTTTTTAACAATTCATAGTAGACTAGCTGACCCGGCAAACTTCGTCCCGCCTAAAATTTGTGTTTTGTTATCAATACCTTCAAACATTCACGTTTTCTTACTTTGAGCAAGTTCATGGATCCAATCGCAGAACTGTTCATTGATTGATCTTCTAATCGACCCCGTTGAATTTAACTTTTACTATAAAATTCCTAGTAATTCTCACAAAACTCATCATTATAATATCAGATTATTTTGAGACACAATTCTCGTTCTAGATTTTTCAACCACTTGCAAATAACATGTTTCTCCGTTACATGGAATAAATGTTTTATACAGAAAATATGATATAATATAGACAGCCCTGAATCGGACAATTCCTTCCTCGAGTTCTGCTCTTATCAACACATCCGGCGATCCTGTTTTTGTATAGATAGAAGAAGATATAGGAGTGCTTTTCATCTCATTAAAATCCATTTCCAGTTTCGAACAAAGATCAATTTCGCTAGCTCGAGTGATGCAGAAATTTGTGTTTCATTTGTATGGCAGCCAGATATCACCCCCAAACACCCCCCATCCCCCTAAGAAAGGGGAGGAGTATCTAACCACCATATAATCATTTATTGCACCCTAAAACCTCCATATGCCAAATTTCGTTTCATTTGCTTAATAAATTCCCGAGTAATGTAGAAATTTGTGTTTAATTTGTATGGAAGAGGGAGGAGGGGTCTCAAACTATCACGAAAACCTTCCCCGGCCTCAAAAACCCCTACATACCAATTTTCATGTTGATCGGTTCAATAGTTTCCGAGTCCATAAGAATCAGACAGACAGACAGAAATCCATTTGTATATATATATAGATAGATTCGTAACGAGATTCTAACCGAACGAACATATAAACAGCAATTAAAATAGTTTTAACTACAAAAATTAAAAAATTCAGGATGCTTGCTAATGCAAACATTTTATCACTGGTTTTCGATAGTCACTTTTTTGTAAATGTTCAGTATTATAAATTATAGGCAGTATCGGTACCTGTAAATGAATTTTAAAATGAAACCTATAATCAAAGAATGTTAGGGTTTTCATTATGCAATTATTTATATCATTAAATTCAGTAAATTCTCATTTAAAATTAATGTGTTGGGGATTTGAATCCTACTTCGAAACTCGATTACTAATTTTAATAAATATTTCTGCAAAAATATAATTTCTTTCATCAATTTATTGTAGATTCCTACTTTTCTAGCACCTCACATGAAAACAGCAATCATAATAGTAAAAAATCTACAAAAACTGAAATACAACGATGTTTGTTTTTTTTTTACGAAAGTTGCTTACGCAAACATTTTATCATTGGTTTTGACTGTCACTTTCTTTGCAAATGCTCAATATTATAAATTATAGGCTGTATCGATACCTGTAAATGATGTGAAAATGTAGCCTATAACTCAAAGAATGTTAAGGCTCTCATTATTTAACTATTTCTAACATTAAAGTTCAGTAATTTTACATTTAAAATTAAGTGTTCGGAATTGGAATCATGCAAAGAAACTTGATTCAAATTCCGAACACTTCTTCAATACTAATTTTAATGAATATTTCTGCATAAAATATCATTTTTTCATCCATTTATTGTAGATTCTTACCTTTTCTAGCACTTAACATGAAAAAACAGCAAACAAAAAAATTGGAAGAACTACAAAAAATCATCGATGCTTGTTTTTTACGCAATTTGCTAACGCAAGCATTTTATCTTTGGTGTTGACTGTCACTTGTTTGCAAATGTTTAATATTTCAAATTATAGGGTATATCGATGCATGTAAATGGTGTTAAAATGTAGCTTATACCTCAAAGAATGTCAGGGCTTTCATTATTCAATTCTTTATAACATTAAAGTGTAGTAAATTTACATTTAAAAATGAAGTGTTCGGAATTTGAGACTGTTCGGAATATGAAACAAAACGGTACTACTGTGTACCCGAGGAGAGCAAAAACTGAAATATTCGCGGAATGTAATTTTTATTCATCTCTAAATATTTTAACCACCAGAAAGTTTAGGAAAAATTATGAAAAAAAAGTTCGTTTTTGGCACGGTTCGATTTTGGCAACACAAAATTTTAGGGCGTGTTGCCAAAATCGAACGGGGTCTGTAGAAGACAAACGTGGAGTGGTCTACTTCAGTTCAATTTATAACTGAAATGTTATGCTATACTGCCCATGTTTGCATAGGAGACGTAATCACCAACACCGTTAGTGTTGGGAAAACGCAATTTTGTTGTTTTTTTTGCCTACAAGCGAAACCATGCAAATTTCCAATGAAATAATCTGTCCAGTTGAGGGATATTATCGGCAAAAAGAAGGCCTAGGTTTGCGGATTAAACCATATTTTTTCCATTTGGAAAACGCTTACGTCTATTTATGTTTTTTGAATTTTGATTTTTTTTTTTTGAAAAAAATTTGAATCATTTGTATAATAATTCTATATTGAATAGCTGATATGGGTATCAAAAGAAAGGGCTTGATTAGTAGAATGCTGTTATTTATGAAAAATACAAATCCAAGATGGCGGCCACTACAAAATGGCGGATTACATATTTTCTCAGAACCCCATCAATATGGGTATCTAATGAAAGGGATTAACTAGTAGAATACAGTTATTTATGAAAAATTCAAATCCAAAATGGCCACCACCACAAAATGGCGCCATATATATTTTTTTCACAGCCCCATCAATATGGGTATCAAATGAAAGGGCTTGACTAGTACAATACAGTTATTTATGAAAAATGCCCAAAAATGTATCAAAAGAAAGCTTTCGACTAGTAGAACATAGCAGATAATGAAAAATCCAATTTCAAGATGGCCGCAGTCCCCAAAAAAATTGTCTGTTGCTGTTGCTCCTAAACAAACATGGGCAGTATAAAGTTTTACGAATTACAGCATGCTAGATAACTCATTTTCTAGTCTACCAATAACTGGGAATGTTTTACTCTCAATATGTTGCAGCGATCTGTGGTAGTTAATGAATGAATAGAAATTCCCATACCTGAATTTGATGGTAGTAAAATCATATGTTCTTTCTACTAATGATTTTTCCCCTATGAAGAATTGATCAGATGATGTCAAGACTCGGAGGCTTCCAATGCTTCAAATGCAATCGATGATCATTCATGCACAAGCAACCGCCAGCCTCTTGTGGCTCATACACATGTACTCCAACACTGCACGGACAAATAACTCAACATCTTCCCTGTCTTTCCGTCTCATTTCTGCGTGAACGTCTTTTCACGCTCACACCGATCTGCCATTGCATAATTTCGTACCGAAAGAGCTCGCCACTCTCACCGAAAACAAGAAAAAGACACGCAAAACACCTTCTCTCACTCCTCCTGAGCTTAAACTTTTATGTATGAAATGCTGCTGCTGCTGAGTCTGTGTGTTCACCCAAAAGCTCTTCGCATTTCTTTCGATACACCCTGGTTTTCCACCCTGGCAATGTGCTTGTGTGAGACAGCGGTCCGATTTTATGTTTTTGAGTATAGTTGTTGTCCTCTTCCACCTCGAAAGGGAACACAGGAGAGAGAGCGTGGCTACGAAAATGTTGAATCGTCCATCTACTTAGTTCTAATTTAGTGCTAGTCGAATTACCATCTCCTCCTTTTTCTGACGGAGTGATCCAAGTGAAACCGAATTCGAGCGGAAGGCGCGCGATCGCCCCCACAAGGATATTTAAATATTGCACAGCGGAGTATTCTAATAATTGGCGATTCGAATAATTATTGACGATCGCTATTGTGTTTTTTTTTTAATTTGGTGTGTTGCCAATTTGGATTGACCGGAAACAAACCTCAGCCGAAGTGTCGAATGTATCTGGAGTGAATTTGTCACAGTGATTGATTGCGCCAGACGCAAATGTTACGCGCAAATCATATCAAGATTGCACTGGGTTTGATTGCTGACAAGTGAATAAGCCAATAAATGTATGACCGTATATCGCAAGCTGTTTCCGTTGGAAAGCAACAGTGACGAGTGTTTAGCGGAAAAAAGTGTGTTTATTTACCTCGCAGCGGTGTGCTGATTAGTCAAGTGTTTTGCGTGATTTTTCTGGCCCAAAAGGAAAGGCTAAATTGTCTATAAATTTTTCATTATTCACACACGGGTGTTCTCGCAAAATGTTCAACCTTGTTTGCTCTGGCAGTAGTTTCTGTAGTCGGAAAAGAAACGTTCTCAACACTCAAAGGAAATATTTCACAATGCTGCTAATTTTTCTGCTCTACATCGTGGCCCAAGTACAATCCTGTGGACCCGGTCGTGGCATTGGTGGACCCCGAAGAACCCGAAAATTGCTCCCGTTGGTGTTCAAACAGCACGTGCCGAATGTTAGTGAGAATTCGTTGGGTGCTTCCGGAATGCAGGAGGGACCCATATCCCGAAACGACAGCAAGTTCCGCAACCTGGAAACGAACTACAATAAGGATATAATATTCAAAGATGAAGAAGGCACAGGAGCTGATCGCGTCATGACCCAGGTAAGTCTGCGTACCTGCGTGATTTGGTGCTCGAGAACACCGAACGTTAATGACAGTAAGTGGCTAGTGATAGTTTGTGATATTGCTGGCGTGACTGATAAGCAACGCGGAATCGACGCGATATGGATCGGAATGCAGTAGACGCGAACAAAATTGAATTGATAACACGCTTCTGTGTGGGATTTAAAATCGATTTGCGATGTACAAAATTGCTCATAATTTATTGTGTTTATATTTTTACAGTTATCTAAACACGCCTGTCGTTTGCTATTTTTATCCCACGGAATAAATTTTGAATTTGTTTGAACTTTGCATGAACTCGAGCGAACAGATCCAAAGGTCCACTTGCGTAAAAGAACAACTCTGTCGAGATAAGTACCAAATAGGTTTCTGGAACTGCTGCTGAGTGACCTTCGTGCAAATCAATCTGTGCTCATAAACGACAAACAGTATTTTTGTCAAGGGCGCACGCGTCTCCCGAGGATTCAGCAGCTAAGCAATGTAATAAAATAAGTAGCAATTATGGTGTCGTATCCTTGAGGCAACACACTTCGTTGGGCATAACGGACAAGGCAAGGACTTCTCGTCACAAACCTTTTCTGACTTCTGTGTGTTTATTGCTTTACGACTCTCGAATCACTTAGCCGTAACGAGAAAATCTAACCAAGGTCAGTTTACTACTCAGCTGTGCCCTAAAAATACGACATTCCAATAAATTCAGAAGCTCACATGTTTGAACTTTGTTTGTGCGACATGGGCATGCTATAATCAGTCTGTCGAGCTATCTTATCATGGTGTGCTGTCACCAATAACACGTAGCGATGCGTATCCTAGTAAATAGTTACAGCTCTATTTTGGATTAGTCTGATGATGACTGCAAATGGATCAGTGCAACTTGGAGCTCGTAGCTGCCGATAAAATGATAACGGAAGCATGACCTCAATTCGATTGACGCTCTTATCACACACTGGGACGCTACAGATGGTGCGTGACTTGATCATAGTGATTCAACAATGGTGGGAGTGTTTCGGTGGCATTCCTATCTTATCGTGGGATGTTTGTGTACGCGAAAATCATACAATAACATCACGCTTTGAAGTTGAAGCCGTTAAACTTCAGAATGCAATGAATTGATTTATTGCTATGAGAATTTCGTGTCCATTTAGATTTATTAGACGTTCACCTGACGAGCGAAGCATTGATATTTACCAATCGACGCCAACGTCAAAGCGCTTATCATGGTGCCATAAATTAACTCGGATGGGCAAAATAGGTGTACAAGTGGTAGACTGTACAAGTAAACTGTTCCGAGAATTCCATCGTAGAAGGAAAATTAACAGCTTGCTGAATTAGAAGTTTAGAAGTTCTGACTGACTTAGAAGCCGTTTCGACTACCTTTTTATCTTCATATAATCAATGTTGCGAAATCCAACTCAAAATGGATTGCATAACAGTGAAATAATAGTTATAATGACCGAAAAAACATTTCCTGCTCTAGATTGCAATTCCGGTATCGATTTTTATTCAGAATTCGACCCATAATCCGACGAGAGAGACTAGTTCTCTCTGTTGTATATATAAACAAACACATAGTGAAATATTGCCACAGGATATGTGTCGAGTACTCAAAACGTTAAAACGTTTCATCGTTGCTGATACATTGCTTCTGTCATCATGCATTTTCCGCCCTCTAAAACTAGATCTGACGCTCGAATCTCGGCCACGAAAAGTCGCATTGATGGTTTTTTTCTCGTTTTCATGACTGCTGCCACTGCCAATGTACACAAGTATTTTCGCGTCTATCGTTGCGGACGGGTGCGAACCAGCATTTCACTTGAACTGTGCGACACAATCACGATGTTTACATTTCACGCTGCCCGAGCGCTGCCAGTTAGGATCGATCTTCCCTCACTGGCTGAGATCTCAGATCAGCTGGTCGGTGGCGACAAAATTGAAGCGATTATATCAATATACGATTATAGCGAACGCGCAGTAGATAAACGAAGTGTAAATAAAATATTAGAAGTCAATTTAATGGAGGCGAAGTCTCCACTCGTTGTATTGACTGAGAGCATTATCTTGTGTCTTCGCTTTGCGTATTCAGGAGAATCAGCTAAATTCAACGATTGAGCGAAATGATGCGCGAGGATAGTTATCATCTTGTTTTGTCTGACAGTCCTAAAATGAGAACCAACAGATAACTTCTAGCCGCACAATTGTTCAATGAGATGGCGAATTGTTCACGCGATGCTGTCGTTTCCTTTTTTGCTCCGAACCAATGCTAATCGTTTTTCACACAACCGCAATAAAGTAGACGAACATATCAAAATGTTTATAGAAATAACATTTATGTAAATTTTGTTTTCAACAGCATTTTCCCCGTCTGCCTTCGATTTGTTTGTTTTTACATGACCGCCAACACCTCTTCTCTCATGCTTGCATTTCAAAGTAAACCTTAAGCTCTTAAGCTTGAACAAATCGAAAGAGAAACACGGGAATAAACTCCAACATTTTCAGCGACGGTAAAGTGCGTCGAAACGAAGAAGATATATAATTCATAACATGCACCGGGAGGTGAACTGTCCCTAAACACCGAGAGGTGTGGAGGTACAACATATAATATTTAACCATTAAAATGCAATGATAACTTCTCCGCTTAGGTGAGTATCTTTCTCCGAAAAGCTTTTAGTAAGAAATATTGGCCGATTACCATACAGCAGTATATCATACTTGCTGTGCTATTAAATCATCGTGAAAATGACAATTCACATCACAAACTCAACGACATTCACGTGCCTCTTCGTAACTTTGTTTGCTAGAATCTGCAAATATGATGCGACACATTCCTAGTATGCGAGCCGGAACTTAGCCGGAGATACTAGGAATTCACCTATAAAAATGTATCAATGCATCAATATTATCAGTCATCTTTGACAACTCTACATGCAAACAACAAATGTTTGGGAAGATGGACTCTCGGAGAATACAGCGTTTCCGAGAAATGGGTAGATGAGCACGCGTGCTTTCGGGGAGTCCCGACTCCGATCTGCCGAGCTGTTTGTCTTGGTTAAACTATTTATTTCACCTTTATTCCCCCGAGCAAACATACAAATTTGACACTGAAGTGTCAAACGAAAAGACAATCATTACACCTAATGTTACGATGTTTTAAAGAAAAGGTGACCAATTTGAATTGTCGGCATTTGTGAAGTCAAGCAATGATAAACTGTGTGATTGGTTCATGATTACTTACCATAAAATAATGATAAATAAATACACGGCTGATGAAAGTTTACTCCAACTATGGTAATCTTTATCCTTCTAGATTACTGAAACTGTGTCGCGCATGAAGGGCCTTCTAATGATTCTGTTTGACGATATTTTTTTTACCCAATGTTTTTCCGTTGTTGTCCATGGACATCGCCCGCACGTTGTTAGCGACATACCACTTCATGGGCTTTGCTCCGTAATGCCAGGATGCCAAATCCAGCTATAACAGCACGAAACGAACGTAATGCTGAAAGAACGACAGCAGACGTTTTGTTTTCCAGACACTTGTTCACGAAAATTTCCTGGTCAACGGTCACGGTTTCCATGAAAATTTCACTGTCCAAGCCAAAAGCCTGATGGTCTGCTAAACCAGAATTTTATTAGCGAACGTCCGAGATCGTGTTTAGGCCGTCTTATTTCGTTTATTGTCGCAATTTAGCTTTCTGTCTGTCGACAAACGTATTTCTATTTTTTTTTTTTTTTGAAAGATCGATACGACAAAGAACGATTCTTTGGTACCGATTTAATTAGTGAATCGATCTCTAAGCCGTTCAGAAAATCGATTCGTCAAGATCAATCTTTCTCTTAAGTTCGCCCAATCTTACTCTGAACACTTCTGATATTTTGTGATCGTTGATTTGGCCATTTTTAACTGTTTTAACTGAAATGACATGATAATGATAAATTATTTTTCAGGGGTGTTAAGGTGTCTGAAATGTACGGTTAGACGAAATGTGCCAAATTTAAGTCAACCAAGCAATAGGCGACTGTATCTAAACTTCACGAAGCAGATTATGCGAATTAAACAGATTAAAAGCAATATGCACAGAATTTCAGTGAGATTCAAGTCAGGAGATTGAGCTAGCCGACAGCTACGCCAATCTTCTAATCGGAGATCCCTGGACATTGCAGTATAGTTTGGATCGTTGTCCACCATGAACGTTCATTTTAGTGGCATTTTCCACTCAGCATGCGGGAGCATAATGCTTCCCGATATTTTCGTTTGTCCATCATTTGCTTAATCCACAAGATGGGATATCTTCTGTACCACGAGAAGTAACCCCAAACCATAATACTACCACCACCTTGCTTTAATGACCTAATAGTAAACTGGAGCCCGTATGCTACATTCACCGGATTACGAACACATCCCCACCCATCGGATCCGCTCAAATTTATCTTCGATTGCACTGATCAAAGATTGTTTCGCCACGCTTTTTTTTGGACCGATCAAACGAATCAAAACTTTTTTGTTGATCAACAATACCTTCCTGGGGCTATGCTCAAAAAGATGTTCCTGAACAAGTCTGAGGTGAATCGTTATCAATCTGACTGACGACCTTATTACCTCCTAATTCATGATTGTCGATTTAATCCAACTCATTGTCACGATACCACCTCCCAGCTGCTCTATTGACAATTCACCGAATCAGACCACAACATCACAGTGTGCTTTTATGAAAGGCAGCTCGCATTTCCTGGGGTATTCTCGTTTTGACAAATCTTTTAGTTTTCGCTCCACGAGTGTAAATACCTTGCCACATTATGAACTGCCGAGCAAATTTATCCATGAACATCTACATCTGCGGAAGACATCTCCTCGTGCAATGGGCAGGTTAAAGTTTTACATGAAAGCTGTCCAAAATACATTCTCACGTAAGTTTCATCGTCAATGAGTAGGCGTCCTGGGTACCTTATTAGAACCCTGTCATATAATCTTCGAGTACGAGTATTGATAACTATGCTATATGGGCAGAAAAGTCCCGGGATTTTTCAACAGATGGTGCCACTAAAAAATTAACAAGATTGATTTCGAGAGATTCATCTATCACTAGCTTATGTGTGGAGTTTCATGACATTTCGTTTATTTGTTCACAAACTACAGTGTCGCTACCTGTGCATTCTTATAGGAAATGGAAAAAAAAGAGAAATATAGTATTTTGGTCAAACATTGTTTTTTCATGGGAAAAGCTCCCAAACATTCAATGCAGTGGTTGACGAAATGTTATTCCACTTCTGCTCCTTCGAGAACAACAGTTTATCGGTGGTTTGGTGAATTTGAAAGTGGCCGTACAATCACCACAGATGCACCTTGCTCTGGAAGGCCAAAAGAGGCTATGAATCCAGAAATCGTAAAACAAGTGCATTGACTCGTTTTGAACGATCGTAAAGTGAAGTTACGCGAGTTAGCTTAGGCCGTAGGAATTTCAAAATAACGAGTGGGATACAGAAAGGGAACAGAAATGTTGGAAACTCGCTATACCAGGTGTATTACTCTCGGAGGAAACTATGTTAAGAAATAAATACAGCTTTGCCCTAAAACGATTGTTTTCATTAGAAAATCCTGGGACAGCCCATGTAGTACTCTGCTTCAACATCCTATTCTGTTGTATGCTTGCTCGGTAAGGCCGAATACCTGCTCACAGATGGATTCTTTGATGGTACTGAGAGCGGCACCATATTCCATTGTGGCTACATTATCTGACAGTCCTGGATTTGATCCTGATGCTTCTCAACACTTCACAATTCAGCTTACGATCGTTCAGTTCAGCTACGATGCTTCGTCTGAGCTCCCGAGATTACAAACTTACTATAGAAACCTTTCAGAATGTGTCGGAGCTCAAAGTTTGGCGAGTAAAAGCCAACACAAGATACACTGGTAGAAATCTATATAACGTCACCACTATTATATTTCTTTTTTGTAAAGTTCTCAAACAATTTTTTATTGTATTTCTAGAATATTAGTACCGTTTTCCGGTCATTTGATGTCGATTGATCAATTCAATTGAAGGTATATACATAAAATGTTGGTTCGTTTTGTTATTTTATTGACTTTTTTAAGACCATTTATGAAGAATAATCTCTTGCAGCCGCCAAGGCATGGAGTGAATGAGAGATTTTACCGTGTTCGGAGTAATTCTAGTCCACTTGTCGAGAAGTTTCAAACTTCCTGACCTGTTCAAGTACAATTGCTGACAAATTTCCCCAAAAAAATTCAGTGGGATTAAGAATCGGACTACACAAACCATAACAGAAATGTAGTTGGACGTTAAGGAGGTATTCTAGTGTAGAGGCAAAGATTACGGACGTTTTTTCGAGTTCCTTGAAAACAAAACAAAGAATATTTTCAATATCCATTATATCATTATATGTTTATCCATCTATTATCAATTGAACAAAAATTGAACAGAAAAAATATTCATAATTAGAATAGATACAAACTGGTGGAAAAAAAGACGCACAGGCTGTACACGATTCCATCCTTTCTAGTATTTGTTATCTGAAACGAAAAAAAAAACGAAAAGATTCTGAATCAGTAAAGATGCCAAAAATTGCATGAAATTTTCCTTGTGAGCCGACGATGATGGCCCAGCTCGATTTTTTCCTATATAATGTGGCGAAAAACATTATGATTACGTCGTCTCTGCCACGACTCGTTACGATGTGTTGATTGCAAAGCCAGATGCCCATCGAGTGAAATATCAATTTAAACCTTTCCCAGACAATGGGATTGCAATGTCTAGCATTAACATCCATACTTCTCTCGCTAAAGGTCACGAGTTCAATTCTCACTCCCGACATCCTTCCAAAAATGGAAGTGAAGTAACGAACCAGCCAAATGTGTTGAAAGTCACTATAATACAGATCAATGTTTTTTTAATAAAAACATACTGTATGCATCTTCGTTTTCATATAAACGACATAATTCGGTTCAGTAGAACTTGAGATATCTTATACACCTGTCTGGAAAAACTAATTTCGAGAAAAACGCTCCATATTTAGCACTTTTTCATCGCTGAAAACCAGGTTCAATTGAATATGACACGTTCAAATGCCATGAAAAGTTCCAGAAGATCGGAAAATGGGTTCTACGTAAGCTGAAAGACAGCAGAAAAACCGAAAAACAATATGTGAAATGCTGCCCCGGTGGTAAAAAAGAAGTAATTTCTCCATCAAATTATGACTAACGATGAAAAGTGAATTCATTTCGAGAATCCTAAGCGTCAATTTCCTGGGGAACCATCAACATCGGTCGCTATATATCGAAGACAATGGTCTGTGTTCGACGAGAACAGACAGGTTTGATCCACTATGAGCTACTAAAACTCGGCGAACCCGTTACACGTTGAGTCCCATGTCGGTCCCTAGGGGCTGACGTTGAACTTTTCGTTACAAAAATGTTGATCGCTGGGACTGACAGTTACAAAATAAGGAAATTAAAAAAAAAGTTTGTTTTCGGAATTTTTACGATATTTAACTACTTTCTAGTCGAATTTCTGACTATTTTCTTTTTATAAAATATAAATCTTTGGAAATTGGGACCGATACTGATATTGTACAAATGATCCTGATGTGGACTGATTGGAAAGCATAGCAAAAACAATTCTGAACTCAACGTCTTACTACTGATCGTTACCGACCGCAAATAATCAATTTGAATCGGGCTTCGGGTGAAAAGCAACCTTGGTACAAAAAAAGGCAACACAAAGTGATGTTGTATGATAATCGCTCAAGGAAACATTTGAGTCATTTGGTTCCGACAGATGTCCCCGATAGGCTTCTATGGCTTCTTATTTTGATCTTGTTCCACTCAAACAGAAAGTTTACGAAACAATCAAAATAAACACATAACCACTTTGAGTTTTTGATTCGAGTTGTACACTTAGCAAAGGTCACGCAGGTAATCGTTGCCGCCTTTCAAGATCATCGCTGACAACGATTCTGATATTGGTCAATAAAAGATTTATTTCGGAAAACTGCGCGCGATTGCCTCTGAAATAGCAACAATAAAAAAATATTATGATAACTCGTTCAGTGAGATCTAGATTTCGGCTGGGTGAAGCAATGGTAATGGCACATACAGAGCCGAGGAGAGAAAGAGTAGTAAAATCTCACAAATATTTAATCAATTATGGAATTTATATCAACAGACATAAATCAAGCCTAAATTTGGGAACCAACGGAGAGACAGAAAAACGTGGTTTTATGACACCGTATCGTACACCGTCTGTTCTTCGATCTTCGAACCACCGTTTGGTCTGGACCTATTATAAAATTAAAGGAGAATTAATTAATTTGATTACACGTCGGTGACTCTCTTTCTGTGAATATTCGAATTTGGATTGTGTTATTCCCATCCACTTGTTTGCTGGTTGCGAATTATCCGGCCTATTGTGTCCGAAAGGCGCAGAGCTTCACTTCTAAACTGGATGCGTAGACGTATAGACAATTGGTTAGTGGGGGGCCATATAACGAGAGGTGCGCGCAGTAAATGCCCATAAAACAATAAAAACCTTAAGACTATGCAAGCGATCGTGTTGAAATTAATGATCATTATCACGGCATCATTATCGAACGTTTTGTTTGGGGAGCCAAATGCCGCACTGGTTGCCTGTTTCGGTGGAATACAGAGTGTTTGAAGAGATGAAATCTGCATGTAAACCTAAAAAAAATATCACACAGAACGTCGCTCGAGGATCCTCTTCCTAGACCAGCATCGACAGTGTGTCGCAAGGGCTCGAATTATAAGTGTTATTTCATTTTATACCATGTACATTGTTGCTCTTTAATATTCTTAACAAGTTGTTATTATATTACATTTCTCTCATATGCTCTTTTGCACAACACGATTTTGTACCACATGACTCGCGTAGCAATTCAAGCTTACAAAGCTATGAACCGTCGTGTTTCTTTAACCAGAAGAAGCAGCTCTACTAGTGGTAGATATTATTTATTACCGAGTTTAACTGCGCCACCACCGCCAGCCATCACCTAAGCCGGCCAACCCCAACATTTCCAGGCGAAATTCACTGTTTCGTTGTTCCACTCCTTCGGTAGTGGCTTCATCTGTACTCCACCAGTCTACCGGTACGGTTGAGCCTATGTAGTATGACCGAACCTTGCAACCTTTCATGTTGCGGTTGTATTTCGGCATGTTTTATGTCGTACCTTCTTAGCTACAGGTCGATTTCCCCAACAGGGTAGAGTTGCAAGCTGACACTGATGTGATTCCTCTCCGCAATCTGCAAATATTTCCAGATATCTTATATCATTTCCACACCAGTTTTCGCAGGACTAGCGAACAACCGTCAAGTCGATCATTCTTTCGTGCATTCGAACGGCTCAGGATCCTTTCTCAAGCTGTGAACGTAATTTCGCAGTCAGCTATCTCACCATGAAATGATAAAGAGAAATCCCCCCATCACTTCCCCCTCCCGTTGCCGATCAGACCAGACCGAAAAGACACAAGATCGTCCATTGAATTGCTCGAATACACGATCAAAGAGGAGCCCAAAGGAGGAAAGCATGTTGCCTTCTTTTTCAATACATTTCATTTTGTATGAGATTTGAAACTATTTATGCGGCAGCCGATAACCGTAAATGGATGCGATTCCGAATGTGAAGCGAAAAGCGCAAAGAAAATTGCCGATACCCAGACCCGGTCCCAAGGCGGTTGGAATGGATCGGACAAAATATAATATGAGATGAGTTATGATAACTTTACCATTTACTCGTTTCCATCAAAGCGCACAGGGCACAAAGCGCTAGAGATGTTGGAAGACGAAACATAATGGTCTACCATGGTTATATTGGATTGGGATGGGATCCTTCCTTGTTTCCCATTCGTTGCCGTGTGTTCGCCATAATCGGTGGAAGTCAAAACGTTTCCATTCTTCATTCACTCTCTCTGCGCGAAGTTTGTTTAAGCTCTGAATGGGCTAGGCTTAATGTGTTCCCGCAAAGATTAACTTCCAATCGATTGTTGCGGTGCTGACTATACTTAACTTCCAGAGTACCATTCGCGCACATTATTCTTACGAAACGCTTACATAAATTATGAGGAAAAAATATATACCAGTGCACAATTAGTTCCGTAGTCACGGACTGGGCTCCGGCGCAGATGCTCTTAGGAAAGTCATTGATGGTGTACGAAACCATACGCCGTTGGACATTTATGGTGATATTGAACAGATACTTAGCGCGCTAGCGGAAGAGCGAATAAAATTCACAGAAATACGACACATAAATAATGAACCGTGAACATATATTGGTGTCAGCAAATTGCTCCATTAAGCCATGTCAAACGCAGCCAGCTCTCATGCCGAATGTTGCTAGCATCTTGCAGATCAATAACCTTCGCTGACATTCCGTTCTGATCCCTTAAAAAACCGAAAATTAACCGCAAGATGTGTCGCATTCTTCGCCGTACATCCGATACTCTCCACTCCAGTCTGGTCGTCAATTGTCAAAAAATCAATTTCACCACGTCCGGATGGAACCTTGCACGCTGCTGCTGCCTCTCCAAGCAAGCGGTAGGTTGATTCAGTATCTGATTACGACCTCCGGATACACTTCTGGCTATTTAGATATTGATCTACCACCCGAAAAAAATACGCTTCATATTCAATCAAGTGAGGAAACATCTTCCTGCGCCCCCTCCCATATTTTCAAAGGCACACGCTTCTAAGGATTCCCACAATCAAGCTATCAGATATGCCAAAAACTTACCTTACCCAACATACATCGAAATTCTGATCCTGTGTAACTCCTTCGAGGAGAGCGGTAGAATCGTCCTCTTCTGTTGCTGCTGTTGCTGCTACTCCTGCTACTGCGCCGGGATCCAATATCTGATTTCTATCAACTTCCATTGATTATCCGGTCGTTCTCATGCACAACCTAGATGAGGAGACTCTCGTTGTTGAGTGAGCTGATCGCTTCTTGGGCCCGGAAAGTTTATCATGTCCAATCAACACAACACAGCTGTAACATAATCCGCTTTCGCTACCCCGTCCGTTAGTTGGAACGATGTTCGTCCCTTCTACCATCGTCTACCGATCATGATCATCAATAGCAATATGTACACTGTCATAGTATACATGTAATTTTTTCGTCGATTATCTTTTTCCACCTTCCCATCTCGTCAATCAATTTCCAGCGTCCAAACGGTTGCATCTTATTATGGCAGGAGCACGTCTCCACGCACCGCATTCGAGTACGAAACCAACTTCTGACACTCGCTCCTGTTGCGCTTGCTGGGTGACTAATAATCTGCCCCGGAAAATGATTGCCGTGCAGCTTCTGCGAACTATACAAATAGCAAAAGCAGAAGCACCAGTTGAATAGAGCTCGATGACATAACTTATTGTACCACGAGCGTGTTCAACATAAATAACAGTGACTGTGCGCCTTTCGGTATGATATTCGCCCCGTCTGTCTTCTGCTGCCCAAAACGCGCTGAACGTTTTATGAACTTGAAATGACAGAACAAGTGAATTATATTAATGCGATGTAATTTAATACTTATCTCTTTTTAATTCGTCCCCTTTTACTCAGGTTTTTTTTCCTCCTTTACCGGATTTGACAAATGATTTCAGTTGAGGCTATTTATCACCCCACGAATATGTGATATTTGTCATATACTGCCGACACTATATGTCTTCCACCCGAGGCGGATAAAAAGCGGTGGCAAGTATTACACCCGGTTTGGGCTTCGAACGCCTACGCAGCGCCATATTTGACTCAGGTGTTTGGCAGTTGATATCGCCCCCTTGCGAGTCTACCCACATTTACGCTGTGGCGATGAAAGCAGCATCCCGCTCAAAATCAATTGCGAATACGAGAGCGTCGTGAACTTATAAGCGGTTAAACGTTTCGCGCCTAGGTTACGATTTGATAGAGGCAAGAGATGATTGATGGGCTGTCTCACACGATGCTTGATAAGCGGCTATTATTGGTTTGTCGTGACAAACAGGCGATAGACTATCTTGATATTGCACGCCATCTGTCATCGTAAACATTCCTTAGCATCCTTCTTCCTCCGCCGTTCCCGCTCCCGCCGCGTGGGAATGATCAAACGGCAAATCTTTGAGCTTACCTCAAACTACACATAATATGTTTTATTCTTCGTCCCAGCATCCCAGTGTTCATCAAGTCACACATTAAACCAACTCATGCGCGACAGCTTCTTCGGTATCATCAAATCCCGCTGTAGCTAACCGAAAAGTCATGTAACTTGTCACTTTTATTAATGCGCCTTAAACCGCATGGCTCTTCTCCCTTCGTCCGTATTTTGTCATCTTTTATTTCGTCTTCCTCTGCAGGGAATGCTTAACAAATTGTTCACGACTGAACCCTTCGCCTTGATTTTAGCATTACCGAAAGTCGAATGCTCGGGGAAAATGCACATCTGCGCGTACAATATCAAAGAAAGTGACCGCATAAACACCGCAGCCCACCAAACGGCGATATTGTTAGCAATCGCGACAGACGCTAAGGAATACTATAAACATTTACAGGCATTTACAGCAGTCTTTAACATGCCCATTGACGGTCACTGCTTTGTAACGAAACGACCGAGTAAACATAATTAAACATGAAAACCGTGCACCAAACGAGAGGAAAAATTAACAAAATGGTGTAAATTTGCTGTTGTTTTCTAATCATTATCCCTAGTGCTAACAGAGAACAACGAGGCCCCGGAGAATGGGAATGGGAAAGAAATTGGGTAAACAGTCCGAAGGTAGCAGCCGGGAAAGGAAGCGGCTAGATCAGAGGTGACTTGCGGCTTGTTGTGTCTGCTAGTTAGTACGATCGAATCCAAACGTTGCCAGCGACGAAATTCCAGCAACAATATTCCTCGAGAATTCAGTTCAACAACGGGAAACGGGACAACAATTGGTCTTTTCAGGCTCATTGAACTCACCCCCATGATAGTTTCAAAGTTAATCTCTGCGGACCCCGGGGGAAAAGCTTTCCAGTAGCAGCTGGTGATTCCCCTCTAGAGATTTGCCATCTGCAGGAGGACTACCGGTAAAGGGAAGACGAAAACAATATGAAAAATTAAAATTCGCATGCCTCAGTGGTGTTTGGCAAACATTGCCCTTTGTTTTGATTGCCTTCGAAGTGCCTTTTTTGTACAAAGCTTGTTGTTTACGGTTACCTTGCATTCAATTAGGAAATCAATTAATTCTTTTTCAACCGGACCAACCAACCAACATCATTCCCCAAGAGGGCCGGGTACATTTTCGAAGTAATTGGAAGGTTATTGTGATCCCTGTGCATTTTTTTTTTGTGGAAAATTGTGGAAGTTGTTCACTTTTTTGTTCGCATTGGTGTGGGTTCGTTACTTGACGCTCGTTAATGTCTTTCGTATGGAGAAATAAAAGCTGAACATGTAAAAATTCGGACACGAAAATCCTGTTAGGGCTCAAAAATAAATTTATTTTATATCGTTCAATGTTACAGGTATACCTTAGTAGGTGCTATTATAAGATTATTGTAAGGTCAATGTTTCAGTTTTCCTCCTTACTATAGACCATTGTTTTTTTTCTCAAGGTGTCCATCATCTTTTCCACGGGACCTGTTTCCACTTGTTTGGCTTCCAATTTCCATTTCCGATTGAAATCCTTCAGTTCAATTGTGATACCACTCTTTTTCTTCTGTGTGCTCAACAATTTACTAGTAGTTTTCAATTGATGTAAGTTTCGGAGTATTGGGTGGATTCATTTCCTTGGGAACCACTGTTAAGGTATTTTCACTTTTAGGTGGAATTTGAATAGTGGCTAAAAATCCGGTCGGATTATTCAATCCAGCTTATGCTGCTCCAGAAAAGGCAGAAAGGCTCTCTTCCGTAGGCGCTCCTCCTGGTAGATTGCTTTGTTCACGGTCCCAAAAGTAACAAACGCTTTTCAAATTTTCGACTTTTTCATATTTTTTTTTCTTTTTATTTGATTTGATTCTTTTCCGGGTCAACCGAGTTATAAAATTCCTGTCCATGAGTTTGATTGAAAACTGCCAGACAGTACATTTCGTCGTTCGGAACCACGAATTCATAATTTGTTAACAAATTTTTGTAGAGTTTCTCAACCCAGCCCACTTCTGCGTGTTTTTTTTTTGGACATAGAATTCGGAACATTCACCTTTTTCATCGCTTCCCTCAGATGACAGCTGCGGGCTCCGCTTGACAAGATCCACTACTTTTGCATGTGTTTCATGATTCGCTGGCTTTGCCGATCTGCCACTTTCGGGCTTCCATGCGATGGTATAACTTTCTCCAACTCAGAACGACACAGCCCTTGTTCAGAAATTTAACAAGTTTTGCTAACACTTGAATAGGCTGGGATTTTCGTTTCGAGCGTTCAAGATCGTTTTGTGCTTTCAGCCTTTGCCCGGGCGATCCACCAAACGATTTCAAACGTTTTTAGTTTTTGAAGAATTTTCCCAACCTGGTCGAGCCGTTTGCTTGAAAACATGGCAAAATGTCAAAACATAAACAGCCGAGGGGTCTTTCGATGAAAACTTATCGAAATCATGTCAATATTCAAAGTCGGAAGCGGCGACCTCTCGCAAGCAAACCTGTGTTCCACCGATTGATTTCTTTTTTCACTGTATATAATCAAATCCTGCATATAATCGAGTCAAACAAATTTTTTTTATTTGTTTTTTTGCATGTATTTTTCGTTTTTGAATATAAAAGAGGAATTTGATTTTAAATTTATCCTCTTAAAATCAGAAAACACCTTTCTCACATGAAAAAATAAATTTATTCAGATTCTCTCAGGAGGTGATAGACGATCATATTTGATGAAAAAAATCCTTCTACGCATATGTTCGAATTTCAACAATGACAGTTATAGGGCTTTTTTTGTTTCGGATTCTGTTGCCTCAAACTGATTCAATATTAAAAAGTACGCTACGGAAGACGATTCAGTTTTCATTTGAAAGATGAGAAAATTAGTGGATTTTAATAACATTTTGGAAGTGAAAAACTTAAAATTAAAATTTTTTAATGTGTTATTATAAATATCATCCTAAAAATGTATATTAAACTTGATTGTTTCTATCAACTAAATTGAAGTTTTTTAACCGCTCTACAATTTGTTCTTTGACAACCAACTTCTATCTTTTTTAATGTGGCTGCAATATCGATATGGTCAAAATTCAAGCAAAATCTTCAAAAATCACGATTTTTAGTATATTCGGATAAATGTTACATTCAGTTAACTATTGCATTCGGGTAAATGTCCATTCCGGTAGATGTTCTATCCGGGTATCTGTCGCATTCGGGTATTTGTTACATTCGGGTGATTGGAATTCGGGTGAATGTCTGTCGGGGAACTGTCTTTCGGATAAATGAGACACAATCGTCACTGGTGGTCCGTATTACATAGGTGAAACTTAGAAAAAAATATACAAAATAAGATATAAAAAAAACATTACAGTGTGTTTACTTTAATTTGAATAAAATAAACAAAATAAATGCAAAAAAAGGTGAGGTGGGCACTTTTTTGCCTATCAGTGTATACACTCAGTTGAATTTTGTAATAAAACTCTCAAAAAAATGCCCCAATCAGTTTTTTCGATGTATCCGGATGTTTTCGTAATGAGCCTCCATTTAGATTTTTATAATGTTTCAGTCCACTAAATAAAAACGCTGATGAGTTTTTTTCATGATGCTGCAAAATTGAACCTATTTTAAATTTATAATCAATATAAACTTGTTCATTGGAAACAAAAAAGGACCGAATTACCCGAGCATACACGCATTAGGAAGTATTACTAAATATCCACCAGCTGCAAGAAACCAACCAAAAAGTTCTTGGTAAAACCTATGGAACAAATCTTTTCCAGCTGGACACGGTTCAGCGGCGTGCCAATTTATAATTGGGAAAATGTGCAGAGAAGCTGAGGAGACCCGAAAGATATTTTAAATTAGATGTGACGGCATCTTTTACCACAAAAGCTCAAATCAAGAGAAACCATCCAAGAAAGAGAGGGAACAAATTCGTGAACGACAAACATTGGGAGAAACACCCAAACGTAGGGAACCCAAAACCTTAAAACGTCCAAATATTTAGACGCCGTAACAAATTCTTCCGACTCTAAGCGTATGCAGCGAATCAATTCCACGGTAGCCTTAAAACAAACAGCAAACAAGACAACCACCAGCTTGGGAGGAAGGAATTCGAGACAAGACAAATGATACCGAGGCGTAAAATTCCAGGAAGTGAACACGGGAGAGAACGATGACAAAAAAACAACGACAAAGCGGCAGTGGCCGATGCGGATGGAGGGAGGAAGGACAACTCTCAAGAATCGATTACACTTTGTGTCCAAGTTCACTCTTCACTTTGACCTCGTATTCGCTCCACTCCGAGGACTTCACACCGGGGTGGTTACTGGTTTCATTCTAGTCTATACATGGGTGAGAAGTGAAGAAAACGTTTCATCAGACACCCAACCAATTGACAGCCGTGAAAACATTTAAATCTAATATGACATCTGTGACGAAATGTTTACCAGATTAACTGTATGATGTATTGTGTTGAATCTGCCTTCTTTTCTTGTCGGTTTCACTTTGGCACTGCGTGCTATTCATTTAATCCTAAAGCCTATTCAACCAGAACGACCATGGGCATAAACATAAACATAAATTTTGCCTTTAGTTCCTCTGAGACTGTAAAAAAAACCAAGCGATCTTTGCGAAATTTTAGATTTTAAAATTTTAAACCAGGTGATAATTATTGGGGAAAAGAATTTCCACCTAAGCTCCTAAGCTCGTTCTGCATCCGTTGAATCGTATTTGTTTATTGCTGTTGTTTTCGTTTATTGACTAGAGTGTAGAAGAAACGAGAAACTTTCGACGCTTTGGAACATATGCATGGAACGAAAATAATTTTAATGACTTAAGCCACGCCTTTATACTTCTTCGCGCTCTCGTAGGTGGAGCCATCTGCGCAACGGCGACTGTCCCGGACGCCACTTAAATGACGAACAAGCGCAGATAAACAGCAGGCGTGTGAAGCTCGCTCCTGCAACGGTGGTAAGGAACCGTTATGGCGACTGTTTAATTTGACAGTTATTTAGTCCAGCGCTGTCAATTTCCTCCCTTTCACACCTACGGCCCATCGGCGGATCGGCGAGAAAAAGGTGAAAATTAGCAACCAGTGGCAAATTGAGGCCTTTTCCCGATACAGCGCCAAGAGGAACACTTCGGTCATCGCCAGAGCTTCTTGGGTGCAAAAAAGATTAATTTTTATTTTTATTGCTACACGCACCTCGTTAATCAGCTGCCACTCTGTCGAGAGGCCATCATTAAATGCAAAAAAGGTTTTTATTTTGCTCACCTTCTCTTTGCGTACACTTTCCAGTTAGTAATTTACAACAACTATACTTACACGGGAGGAGTGTGTGAAGTGAAGCATAGGAAGGCAAAGCAAAATGAAACCGGATTACAAATTACCTCGTTGATCATATTTTTACCGCCACCCGTTTGGGCACAAAACTTGATTCTTCTCGTATATATTTACCGCAAAGCATTCGACGGAATGGAGCAAAATTGAATCACTTCCCGATTAACGATCGATCTATCATCCGGTAACAAATCGCCGAAAGTACGTATATCCTCATTTTGTATAACTTCAAACACTTGTCGCGTTAGTAATATGGACGCGTGCACACTTGGTCGAGGTGTCTCTGCACGATAATTTGCACGCTATTAAAGGTCCGCAGGGCAGTTAACCACTTTTTATACACACACTCAGCCACCACGCTCAGAACGCCGTGAAACTCGCACTAATTTACAGCAATTACCATGTTGACAAATAATTATCGTTATTATCGTTAAATTAAATTATCGTCCATATGTTCATTGAGCTATGTCGCCTCTCTTTTCCTCTGTTTGCAGCGTTGTAAGGAAAAGCTCAATATCCTAGCCGTATCAGTAATGAACCAATGGCCTGGCCTGCGTTTGCTGGTCACCGAAGGTTGGGACGAAGATCACATGCATGCCCGAGATTCACTGCATTACGAGGGCCGTGCCGTGGACATAATGACATCTGACAAAGACCGCTCAAAAATCGGGATGTTAGCTCGATTAGCCGTGGAAGCGGGCTTCGATTGGGTGTTCTACGAAAGCCGCAGCCACATCCACTGTTCTGTCAAATCAGGTAGGTTCCAATATTTGCACATTACCTTGTAGATCAATATCAACAACAATAGCACCACGGTAACCGAAACAATAACCACCCTCTATGATACCGGGCCGATCCCCAGAACGGTTCGTAATTAGATACTTTTGTTTTACCGTCTTATGTTCTCGTACATGATACGGTATCATTTTACAATCTACAAAAAAAAGACCTCAAACGGCCCCATGTTCGCCTTGACTGACACGATCGGTCTTCCTTCTTAGACTTACATGTTCAGCCCAGCCAAAGATCACTCGTATTTCACGCCATTGTCCGCCTGGAAAGCGTCAATTTTCGCACAGTGATTGCACTGTCAGCAAAAGATCCACGAAAGGCATATTTAATGAATGTAAATTGTGATCGAGTCTCGACGACGACGGCCTGTAAATGTTCCTCCTGGCAAAGGCCACGTCTCAACCAATGCGAGAAACATCATGAAAAGCTTGGCTTGTTAATTATTTTCCCTCGCGGTCTTCGGGAGTATGCGTGAAGCGAGCAAGGCAAAAAAATCAGCATCCTGTTAATGCATTTTTCCTTTTTGGGGTACAAGTCTGTTCGGCAAGCTGACATCGTCGTTTTACATAAGCCGTTGGGTTGTTTCGCACTTTTGCGTTGCACAAAATTTTCTCGCATGGTTATTGGTTATTTACAAGTCAACTTTTTTTTGTCAATCTCGTCTAAACGATGAAAATGTTTGCTTTTATGCCCAATAGTATATTTACAACTCACTATGGTATATGTTCAATGTTCTGTAGCAGACCCGGAATATAACAGGAAGCTAGAGAGAATCATGTTTCATGAGAAAATCCTCCTTCGCATATGCTCGAATCCTAACGATGACAGAGTATCTTAACTTTTCTTGGATTGGGTTCTGCTTCCCCTAATATGATTCTAATTCAAAAAGTACACTACACAATCGTTTTTGATCACCGCTTAAACCAGCCAGGATGCAGTGGAAACAAAATGCAAGTACTGTATTCAGTACAAAATTATTCATTTATTCAAGTGAAAGTGAATCAATCAATTGAATCATTGATATTAACGTTCACAATTTATACACATGTTTCGCCCGAAACATTGAAATGTATACTGAAAGGTCCTACGTCAAAAAATAGAATTTGGGTGTCAAAGAACGAATTGTAGAACGACTAAAGAACTTCAATTTTATTAATACGAAAAATCTAGTTTATCATACATTTTTTGGAAGAAAATTTATAAAAACGTTTTTTAAAATTTTTTCTCATTCCACTAATTTACCGTTCTGAATCATATTTCGGACACTTTGTTCTAATATCTTGAAATGCTTAATGCACTGATGATATAACTATAACATTAATATCACAATTGCTTCTTTAGAGTAATCCCTTGGTTTCACTATCATTTCATATGAGAACTACATTTGAATTATAACATAATCGGCAAAAACCTGACAACACTACACATTATCGTTTGTGTTTGACGTTTGCTTAGCGTGCGCACGTACAATTTACCCGTTCAAAAATATTTAGATTTCTCGCGTGTTTCATCAGTTCTAATCATCGATAGCAGTTTACTGTGATTGCTTGGTAAGTGTTTCGCACTTAGTGTTAAGTGTTATAAAATATAATCAAGTGTAATGTAATTTTTGTCCAAAAAATTACAAAATAAAGTGTCCGAAATTTGAATTCAATCTGTCCGTGATCTGATTTAGTGTCCGAAGTTTGATTCTTATTCGCGTCATTTGAAAAGCATTTTATTCGATGATTTTTTTATGTTTTAATCAAATAGATACCAATTGGACGGCACCAGATGTTGTGTGGTTAACGTAACAGCCTCACAATCCGATCGGCCTGGGTTCAATCCCAGCTGGCGTCGTCGGGATTTTCTGAGGCGAAAAATCTCTGGTTACGTCTTCCTTCGGAGGGGAAGTAAAGAATGTCCCGACTCATGAGTTGTTGAGTCTGATAGGTAGGAACAGGTGGAGTCGCCTCCCTGATGTCGGTGATTGGCACTGAAGTGGCTGAATTAGGCCGACGAAAAATAAGCGAAGATAAAAAAATAGGTACCAAAGTAGAAAGCTTGAAAGCATATTGAACTAATTTATCGAAAATATCAACCAAATAATACCTGTGCATAAAGCTTAGATCTGTTTACTGCATCATATGCCTTAAGCGTCCAAAATATGATTCAGAACGGTAAATAATTTACAACTTTATCCAATCCAAATTTCCTCACCTTTCAAGTGAAAGTGTTGTGTCCGGAATAAAAGTTAAACACGTCAGTCCCGATGTATGTTTCGAAAATTATCCTCATCAATACCTACTTCTGATAATAATTCATGCTACCATGCCTACTACTTTCTTAAACCAGTTTTATACTATTCCGACACAACACAATACGTTTCATACAAGACAAACATCATTGCAAATGTTTTAAATGTGAATAAAAATCATCGGAACTTAAAAAACCGAACATGTACAATTTGTTTATTGGCTTTAAAATATGACTTATGCAAAGTTTTAGCTCAATCGGACGTGATTTAGGGGAGTCTCAATGCGCTCAAAGTTTGGTTTATTGATCCTCGAATCCTCTTTCAAGAAGGAGGTACATGAAATTGTGAAAATCGAATTTTTTTTCCGATGCCAAATGACTCATCAAGCACAAACGTCGGACATGATTAAGAGGTGCTTCAAAGCACTCGAAGTTTTGATTTTTGGCCACTCAGAAATTTTTTTTTCGAGATAACACCAGATCTCAACGTTTTATGTTTTCCTCAATGACTTAAAATTTGGGAAAATATTTTTTCGATTTTCCAAATTTCCCCCCTTGGAAGATTTTCGAGGGTCGAAAAACCAAAAATTTGACATGACCATGTGTATACACATGGCCCTAATGTGTATACATAAGATCCGATCAGACGAAAACATCACGGATTTCGCGAAGAGAATACTTATTTCGTCGGAGCCTTGTCGTGTGGTATTTCATTCACATAATCTAGCTTTTTATCACTTGCAATTGACAAACATTCTTTTTTTTTTCACTCAAACCTGCAGTTTGATAAACAACAGTGTTCTTGCACCAAAACTAGCAAACATTGTTTTCTACCTTCCAATCAGCAACCGAAACCAACAGTTCTGTCAGCTAACAGTTTCTTCGACCCAAGTCAGTAGCCTCCTTACTTCAAACCATCAAGTTTGGTGGAACTGTCACATTTTTTTGACGTAGGACTACATTTTTCAGTGCGGGTGTCTAATCGGAAAACATGTCACGTTTTCGTCTAGTAGTTACATCAATATTTTTTTACTGCGATCAGATTTCGATGATTGGCATACCAATCGAATTGAACATTCTCTAAGAGTGATTCACGTGCTTCATTTATTTCATTGCCATTCCCCAGTCCGTTAGTGGTTGTGATTGATGAACATTGAAAGCATTATTTATTTTCTCAGAAAATAATTTATATTTCAAAGATAAACCAAAACTTAAATCAGAATCCCATCCGCGTTGCCAATTATTTAGGAGCGAAATACCATTTAAACACGTCACTCTCGTCGTACGTATTGAAAATTATCCTTGTTTATATTTATCAATGCATACTATTTATAATTCATGCTACCATGAGTGCTTCTTCTAATAACTTACGACACACCCAAGAATAATTTTCAACACATGTTTTGGCATCTTGATTTATTAAATGAAATGAGCTCAAAAATAACAGAAATTGTGCTACTCTCCCACACCCACACATTTAAGTGGAAATTAGCGTTTAGAGCTCGAACAAAGTTTTTTTCTATCTCTTGAAATAACCGATATAGCGATTTTTTCTTAATTTGCTTTGGGGTCACCATTAAAAAACTGTTTTTTTGCTCTAACTTTTATATTTCAAATTCTACATACAAATACTGTCTTCAAAAGACTTTTAGAACATACTGATACAAACATTTTGCGATGTAGAACTTTTCTATATCTCAACTTCACTCAAAGTTATTGATATTTCTTTCCAAAAAATACGCTCTCTTCAATTGCGTGTTATTCTTTCTGGCGCAAACATAAAGAAATGTTTGTTGACGGAGTTTGAAAGAACAAATTTCACTCTATATAATATGTGATTTTCAAAGATATGTTATTTTTCGTATTTGAGTAAATTGAAATTGAAATTATGAGTTTTTGGGTGAAAAACCATCAATAACTTTGAGCAGGATTAAGATAATGACAAATTCTACATCGTAAAATGTTGGTATTGATTATCTTTGAAAGTCGTACGAGGACAATTTTGATGTAGAATTTTAAATATAAAAGTTAGAGTAAAATTACCGGTAAGTTTCGTGTAAAACAACCTTGCATTCGAGCCGACCTTTATTCAATCTACGCTTGATATCGTTTGGACCTTTTTTTGGTACAATTCCAAGTTGACGTTCAGTCTGATTTTTTTACTCATTTTTGGATAGTGTTTGCACTTTTCCGATAAATTTTTGGGTGTGTATAATCTTTGAACATCATCTGTTAAGTAACGTTAGGGTGCAACATATCTTGTATCGGTAACATGTACGCAAATGAGTATTTGACCTGTTTGATTCTCGTGAAAAAATCTCCGAAGCAATTCACAGCGATTGAAGGATGCCATCTGGCTACCGTTATAACGTGAAACGTTCTTTTCCTGTTCGACCAAGTTGATGAAATCGTTCATGAAAAAAGCGAATATCTCTTAGTACTTCATGCATCGATTGGTCTAAGATGACCTGAAAGCTTCGTTTAGGACTAGGGTGAATCTTCTGAACAATCAATGCAGTGGTTGACCAAATGTTGTTCACTCCTGATCCTTCGAGAACAACAGTTTATCGGTGGTTTAGTAAATTTAAAATGGGCCTTACAAGCACCGCAGATGCACCTCACTTTGGAAGGCAAAAAGAGGCTACGAATCCAGAAATACAAGTAAAATAATCGACTTGTTTTGCATGATCCTAGAGTGAAGTTACGCGAGTTTGCTAGGCCGTAGGTATTTCAAACGAACGAGCGGGATACATTTTGGGCATGAAAAAGTTATCCGCGCGATGGGTGCCACGTTTGTTGACATTCGACCAAAAACAGCGGGGCGTTGATGATTCAACAGCCGGTTTGGTGTTGTTGAAGCGTAATCGAGTGGACTTCATGCGGCGTTTTGCGGCAAGGGATGAAACGTGGATCCATTACTACACTCCTGAGTCCAATAGACAGTCTGCAGAGTGGCACTGAAGCATATTTCAAAGACTCAGACGTTTCGTACTAAAGAAAGTAAATCGAAATGTTGGAAACTCGATTAACCAAGTGTATTGCCCTCGAAGGAAACTATGTTGAGGAATGAATACAGCTATGCCCAAAAAACGATTGTTTTTATTAAACACTAGCTGACCCGGTAAACTTCGTCCCGCCCAAAATTTTTTTTTTATCAATACCTCCAAACATTCACATTTTTTTACTTACGATCATGAACCCAATCGTAGAACTGTTCCTTGATTCATCTTTTAATTGACCCTTCACAATTTACTTTTAATATAAATTTCCTAGGACTTCCATTAAAACTCGTCATTATAATATCAGATTATTTTCAGACACAATTCTCGTTCAAGATTTTTCAATCACTTGCAAACAACATGTTTTTCCGTTACATCGAATAAATG
The DNA here is from genome assembly GCF_029784135.1 of Toxorhynchites rutilus septentrionalis. Taxonomy (NCBI): domain Eukaryota; kingdom Metazoa; phylum Arthropoda; class Insecta; order Diptera; family Culicidae; genus Toxorhynchites; species Toxorhynchites rutilus. Next base: position 81,750,167 of record NC_073744.1, on the reverse strand, counting down.
TTTGATACATAAAATATGATAGGATGAAATCGGATAATTCTTTCTTAAAGTTTTGCTCTTATAATGTGTAATTTGCGATCCATTTTTATTTATATAGATAGAAGAATCTAACATAAAAACATTTATTGCACCCTGAAACGTCCAAACGCCGAATTTGGGTTCATTTGCTTGATTAATTCTCGAGTTATACTGAAATTGGTGTTTCATTTGTATGGGAGGCCCCCCTTAGAGAGGGGGGGTTGTGTCTATCCACCATAGAGACATTTATTGCACCCTAAAACCTCCAATACTAAATTTGGGTTCGTTTGCTTGATTATTTCTCAAGTTATAAAGAAATTTGTGTTTCATTTGTATGGAAATAAGGAGAGGGGGAGGAGTATCTAACCACCATACAATTACTTATTGCACCCTAAAACCTCACCATGCCAAATTCGGTTTCATTTGCTTCATTAGTTCTCGAGTAATGTAGAAATTTGTGTTTGATTTGTATGGCTTTTCAGCCCATTTTCAGCCCATGTAGTACATCCTCACACCCAAGTGTCGATTCTTTGAGTGCTTCCAACATCAACGTGTGGACTTCGATATCAGAAGACTATGTTATAAAGGTAACTCGATTTCATAATTGCCTGGAGTGAGTAATTGAGAGTGCTTGAATAATTAAAAAGGCTTTTCAATCATGAAAAATCAGAAAAATATTTTTGAACATTGAGAAAGGATTTTCGCCCTTTTTTGTGGAACACCCTGTATGATGTTTATCCTATCCTAGAATGTTCCGGTTCAGCTACCTGTATATCAGTTTTACAATGCATTAAATGACATACAGCAAAAAGCATGTATTTTGCGCCATCTATTCAGACCTAACTAGCCTGGTTAAAATTGATGGTATTCATGTGAAAAAAATCTATTAGCATCCACCGACAAGTTTCGGCCATTCATTCACATTTTCATTCACACCACTTCGAATCTAAAAACCACCAAGCTTTGTGAGTGCAATTTGTTCCCCAACAACAAGCTCTTGTTTGGATGTAGCTTTGTCTGTTAAATGCCGCCTATAAAATTGGGCAAACCCGACTGAGGGTATCTCTTTTCTACACATAGCACAAGATAGCGTTACACTTCGCATCCTCACCACTATTTTACTCACGCCGCCGCCTCTTAAGAGACCAACCAAGACAGACGTGGAACGCGGAGGTAACGACGACGATTAACGGCAGCAAGAGATACATACAGATACAGGAAAGCTGCTGAAGACTCCGATCAATAAAATGGCGACGGCCAGTTATGCCGTTTCGTCAACTCTCTATTACTTTATTCACAGTTTCTATTTCTATTTTCATCTAGAGACTGATGAAATTAATGAAATGGATATTCACTAACAGTGAAAATAATTGTTAGCATACCTCGTTCAACAAGCATTGCAACGTATCATGATATAGCTCCTGATTAATATCCGTCTGTGGGATGGGTAACACGAAACGTCGATGGAATTTGTCCAGAAGCAGCTGGTCATCAGAAAGAAGCATGGAATCCGCCTTGAAGAGATATAACATTAATAAACTTTTATTCGTGGTTATTACTGTCTGACATCACACCAGGCGGATCTGCTGCTGCTTGGTGGAGGCAGAGTAATAAGTCGATGGTAGCGGCGCAATAAACGGACTCTGATGTAAATAATTTTAATTCCGATATCGTGAGAATGCAGTTGGTTCGCGGAGAAGCGTTTCATTCATCTTCTGCAGGCGGGAAGAAAAGAAATTTGCTTTCAAAGAGGGCACTTTGCGTCAGGATTTGTTTGTTTTGAAACTATAACAATAACAGATATGTCGAGAGAGAATACGGCGTATGGGAAACCGAATGAAATCGAAAAGGCCAGTGGAAACATTTGAAATAAATCAACAGGCGATTTGGCGAAGAATTAAATTCTGATTGAAAGGTTCATATCACTCAGAAAAGGCGAAGGATGGGTATTTATTTTTATTCCTACACAACGGTAAACATGTGTCTCAAAACTCGCCCGAATTCAAATATTTCGTTCCAAGATTCAGTAAATACGGAACTTCTGAGCAACGCTTCTGAATGAAACACATTGCATTATGTTTAATCATGTATCAAATCCTGTAAAACTGGTTATCGAATCGATGTTTAAAATTCATTCATACGTCTCGGAAAATCAAGAAAGCTTGCGAGTCGACCATTCATCTATCGCTATTCGTCGAAACCCCGTATCACGAAGACCAGGGAAAAAATGAAATAAACCGACGTCGAAACTGGTTTTCCCGGCAGGATGCCTCTCGCTCTCTGCGGTTAGGAAACTCTCAGCATCATCACCACCACATTCGAAACACGATTGGCAGCAGCAGCGCCCAGCGGCGATTCGACCACATATCTGAGGCCGTTTATTTTATTGTGCACCAAAACAGAACACCTCCTAACATTTTGGTTTTCGGTTCGGCATTCTGTGCCGCCTCTGCTGGTGGGAATAGCACGAAAAATGAGAAACCACATGAGTTGGCATTTCAGTGCTTTACAATCTATCGGGAGTAGGATGATACTAAAAGGCACATAAACAGAAGATCCAACAAAGGGAATGAACAAGCCCAAGAGGATATGGAAACCTATTTTTATTTGTGGTTTGCTTGTTTCTCCATTCCATTTTTGCTCGTCTACCGTACTGCCTGTGAAGTATCCGAAAAAGATAATAGCAAACACCTGAACAAATCCTTTCCCAAACGATAGAACTTGTATCGGGCCGAGAGTTCAACTCACAAGAGCTAAACAAATATAATTCTCTTCTATCGACAATCCTTTTCCTTTTCCAAGAACTGCTAAAGCTCAACGCAAAGCCGCAACCCCGATAGCTTGAAAAAGTATCGCAGTATTAGAAGGGATAATATTATTAGTAAATTAATTTTTTGACGGAATTATGTCCCTTCCTTGAGCAGATTCTAGAGTAAAGTTGGTTAGCCAAATGGATTATAGGAATCTGTGCGTGTTATGCGCTTCAATACAATGATACGACGATTTGCAATCTTCTCGGTGAGCAATGCTTTTTAACAAGCTTAAGTTCCCGACTGTTGATGGACGCTGTTGTCGTACACCTTCAAATTCAAATCAACGCCATCAATTAATACGCAATTCATTGCAAGGGTGTCATTAGCTTGTTCGACATGACAGGACAAACCCCAAACACGTCAAAATACGGTACATCCTACCCTCGACAAAAGCAGTGAAGGTCGATTAATTTGAAAGTGCCGCACCACAGAATAACGGTAGAATGAACAAAATTAGCAACCGATCCATCTCATCTCGGTCTCGATTATATAATTATCCGTCTTGCAGGGCACAGGTAACCCAAACCGTTCCGTAGCAGCTTGCAAGAGGCGGGAAATGATTTTCTACTTCACTGAAGTGTTGCCTGCTGATGGCTATACTCTGGTATATCGTTGCACAAATGCGCAATCAGCTCAACATCCACCGATAGCAATCACCGCACCACACACATGCACCCCGAAAAATGTGAAAACCGAGCGGCGTACTGCTCCTTGAAAAAGGAGGACCTCACGCAGAATCCGGCATAAGTTTGTCTGATCTCTTTCTTCTTGTTCGCTTTATAAACCGTTCGGTTATTGTTATCCCTCATTGTCATTGATACAGATTAGTTTCCTTTCTGGCAACATACATGAACTTCAAAAAGCTAAACTGCTTTTCTCACTCTCGAAAACCAAAGCATCAGCGGAAGGGAGATAACCATCAGCATTGAGAAAATGAGCATCCCACGCAGATAATTGAATCTTGTTTCGCTCCAACAATGTAAACGAACATGAAAGAGAAGGAACGACCTTTTTCAACAATAAACCTATGGGAAAAGGAGGGGACCTATGTGGCTAAAGGACTGTGCAATAAATCAATAGATAGTAAAAATGTAAACCACAGCACGGCGCCGCGGTGCCTTTTCAAGTCATGTTTTTCATTTGTTTGATTATTTTACTCGGTCGATACATATTTTGACAAGGTATCAAATTTTGACGCAACTATCATTTTGTCCTTTGTGTTCTTCCATTCACAGATTCATCACAGTCAAACCATGCCAGCGGATGTTTTACCGGGGACAGCACTGTCCAAACCGCGGACGGAGAAAAGCGGAAGCTAAGCGAACTCAAAATTGGCGAGAAGGTGCTCAGTGTTGACAGTGCTGGAAATGCCATCTACAGTGAAGTCATGCTCTTCATGGACCGGGATACCCATCAAAGCCGGGAATTCGTACACATAGAGGCCGACGGAGGATCTCAGCTCTCTGTGACACCGGCCCATCTAGTGATGGTGTGGCAGATGCTACTCGGTGAAACACGTTTTATATTTGCCGATCGCGTCCAGGAAGGCGACTACATTTTGGTCAACATCAACAACAATTTGGAACCACGTAAGGTGCTTCGGATATCGACGAAATTATCACGAGGTGTGTATGCTCCTCTCACCCTGGAAGGCACTGTGGTGGTCGATTCGATAGCCGCCTCATGTTATGCACTCATTGATAGCCAGAAGGTGGCACACCTTAGCTTCCTCCCATATCGCATGGCACAGAAGTTTATGAATCTATTTAAATTTAGTAGTCAAAGTCATAGTTTAAGTTTACCCCGACACGAGGGGATACATTGGTTCGCAAAAACATTGTACACCATGAAAGATTATATCCTGCCGTCGGAGTGGCTCTATCACTAGTATGCAATGACAGGTTTCCATTCGAGTGCCTTTAAAACACACTTTTGTACATTTTGTAAATTTTGTTAATCACTATGGAATAACTTGAATCGTTTCCCTGAAGGCAAATCAACAAGAGAAATGGTGTGAGAGATATACTTAAATTATATGCGAATGAACGAGACTATAAGCGAGACAGAATGTGTAGCCCCAATCAACGCGCAAAAACAAAAGCTCGAACGGGGAAGGTAAAGTAATTTAATTTGCTTAGCAACCTTCGGAATGTTTGTGAAACGCTCCTTGATATTTAAAGACAAGTAAAGCAGCTTGACTAAGAACTACGGTAAGGTGGTTTCGTCTGAAGCGATGTCTAGTTTTTGTAAGTAGTACCAATATCAAATAATTTATTTTAGTTGTATTGTAAAAAGCTTTTTTTTAATTAATCGATGAATCATGATCCAAAAAACTTTATTGTTGATATTGTTTGAGAAAATTTGGCCAGTGAATAATCTGCTTTTCTTATCAAACACAAAACGCTTTGTGAAAGAAGAAGAAAAATATAACAATTGTAACAGCGAAGGAATAAGCTAGTACGAGAAGAAATATTTATAAAGTAGAATTACGTGACTACAAGAAAAGTGATATCTAATTATAGTTTCAGTCTAACCTAATATAATTTATAAACAAAAAGCAACAACTCAAAGCACTCGTTTGCTTTGTTTGAGATGCATAGAGGGCGTCGTTAAAGCTTGACGATATTTTTCATTCTCAACCATGAAATATTTCAACGCGAGAAGCTGACAAACAAACAGATACGGAAACATTTCCTATTGTGGACACGAACATCGAACATATGCTTTCATACGAAATATATATTCCTGTTAGCATTATTACCAGTATGAATAAACACAAACGATTTCTACAGATTTCCCAACAAACGATGCATTCTCTGTAAATATAGTAAAGCATGAAACATTCACCACTCCAAAGTGACGAGTTTGTAAAAACTAAATTAAAATTGTTATTCATACAGAAACAGTTTTAGATTTTTATGGAAAATTTGAGAAAATGCCAACGTCATCCAATCAAAAATTCATCACTAGAAATTAATTGGGGACTAGCTGACCCGGCAAACTTCGTTACGCCCAAAATTTGTTTTTTGTTATGAATACCTTCAAACATTCACGTTTTCTTACTATGAGCAAGTTCATGGGTCCAATCGCAGAACTGTTTATTGATTGATCTTCTAATCGACCCCATTGAATTTACCTTTTACTATTAAATTCCTAGTATTTCTAACAAAATTCATCATTATAATATCAGATTATTTTCAGACAAAATTCTCGTTCAAGGTTTTTCAACCACTTGCAAATAACACGTTTCTTCGTTACATGGAATAAATGTTCTATACAGAAAATATGATAGAATAAAGACAGCCCTAAATCGGACAATTCCTTCCTCGAGTTCTTCTCTTATCAACACATTCGGCGATGCTTTTTTATTGGTATAGATAGAAGAAGATATAGTAGTGCATTTCATCGTGCGTAGAACATATGGGAATTTAATTTTCCGAAATTTCCCTTTTTCCTTCAGAGTTTTCCGAGAATTTTCAATTGTCATGTTTGGTTGGAATATGTTTGATTGAAACACGTGTAATATTTTTATGGGACCCCCTCTCCATTCCAGAGTGTCATACCATCATAGAAATATTTCTCATACCCTAAAACCCTCACATCCCAAATTGTACTTGATTAGTTCTCGAATTATGCAGAAGTTTGTGTTTGTGTGCCCCCTGTAATTTGTGATTCATTTGTATGGCAGCCCCCCTTAGAGAGGGGGGTGGAGTGTTTAACCACCATACAAACATTTATTGTACCCTAAAACCTCCATATGCCTAATTTGGTTCCATTTGCTTGATTAGTTTTCGAGTAATGCAGAAATTTGTGTTTCAGTTCTATGACAGAGACCGCCACACATATATGGTGTTTTTGCGAAAGCCATCAAAGTCCAGCGTGGATACAACCAGGTTACAAAACTAGAGGGACGAGATCTAGCGTCATGAGGATGCATCGTATGCCTTTTCGAAATTTACAACAAATCAGTCTAGCCAGCAAGTAATCAACTATCCATCCCCTCTTAGATGATGCCTACACACGCTACTTGTGATTTTTTCACACGCTACTAATGACAAATCATTGATTTTCGATACAAGTTATCTCAAAAGCTTATTTCAATAAGTGCGATCGTTTGCCCCATAGGCTGCGAACTTGTGCTTCCACTATTGGACAAAAGTCCGCATTTAACGATTTGTATTATAATAAATATTGGACAAGCAAAACTCGAAGTATTTATAGATTGCGTTTCGAAGGTTATATATAGTTACTATTTGGTAAGCAAACTGAACCCTATTGGCTTTCCTTTTAAATGTTATTAGACGACAACTGTTAGGTGCGCACCTGCGAGCATTAGCACATCGAAAAGTTATATTTTCATCGCATCGCATTTTGTCCTTGCGATTCAATTCTTTTCTGAGAGCGAGACCACTCTATCACAAAGCGATTCGATCCAAAGCTCCGAGGCTAAGCACCCAATCGGATCAGGAAACGAAAGTAAAGCGACGGCAGAAACTAACGAACGAATCATATAATGATACAAGCGAGCATCGATGAACACGCGCACAGATACCAAACGATGACTCGCACGCTGTGTTCATTCAGTGTTTTCGTTGACACGTCAGTTTTCTGTTTCATGAGTGATTTAAAACATATTATTGTGTGCGTTGAATGAATCAAATAAGAGAATGTAACGAGTGCTCGATGATACGATTGGAACCATCCTTGCTTGCCTCCTAAAACCTCCACATGCCAAAATTTGGTTCAATTTGCTTGATTAGTTCTTGAACTATGCAGAAATGTATGCTTCTTTTCTATGGCATTATTGCACCCTAAAACCTCCACATGCAAAATTTGGTTTCATTTGCTTCATGAATTCTCGAGTTATGTAGAAATTTGTGTTTCATTTTTATGGTAGCCCCATCTAAGAGAGGGGGAAGGAGTATCTAACCACCATAGAATCATTTAATGCACCCTGAAACCTCTACATGCAAAATTTTGTTCCATTTGCTTGATTAATTCTCAAGTATTGCAGAAATTTGTGTTTCATTTGTATGGCAGCCCCTCCTTAGAGAGGGGGGGTGGAGAGTCTAACCATCATAGAAACATTTATTGCACCCTATGACCTCAATATGCTTAATTTGGTTTCAATTGGGGGAAGGGGGGAGGCGTCTCAAACTATCACGAAAACCTTCCCCGGCCCCAAAAACCCCTACATACCAATTGTCATGTTGATCGGTTCAGTAGTTTCCGAGTGCATAAGAATCAGACAGACAGACAGACAGACAGACAGAAATCCATTTTTATAAATATAGATACCTTCAAGCATTCACGTTTTCTTACTAAGTGCACATTCATCGGTCCAATCGCAGAACTGTTTATTCTTCACACCTTTACACCTGACCCTTTACAATGTCCTTTGAATATAAATTTCCTAGTACTCCTACCAAAACTCGTCATTATAATATCAAATTATTTTCAGACACAATTCTCGAATACATGTTTGATACAGAAATTATGATGCAATAAAGACAACTCAAATTGGACAATTCATTCCTCGAGTTTTGCACTTATCAATGCATTCGTGGATGCATTTTATTTATATAGATAGAAGAAGATATAGGATTTTCGATTTTCTTCTGAAAATCCATTCCCACTTTCGAACAAAGACCAATTTCGTTAGCGCAAACTTTAAATGGGCAACGCTTATCACTATGTAATTGTAGAACATATGAGAATTGAATTTTCCGTATTTTCCCAATTTCCTTCAGAGGAAGGAGGAGTGTCGAACGACAACAGAAACATTTATCGCCCCTTAAAACCTCCACATACAAATTTGGTTCCATTTGCTTGATTGGTTTTCGAGTTACCGTTTGCATTGAAAAATGGACTTTTTTTCAGATGGTGATAAAAGAACTAAGGCAGATAATTGAATTTAATAAATTTCCGTTGTAGGGTAATTAAACAGGGTCTTTCAGATTAAACGCTCACGCAACAAATTTTGATAACTTCTACAAAAGTAAATTGATTTAAAAAAAAACCAAAATAAACCTTATTTTAAGACATTTTCAATGTGATCACCCCTTTTTTCGATTTAAACGGTGAACAAAATTTTTCATGCATAACTCTAACATTACGACTTCGATGCTGTTGAGAATCCGAGTTATTTCTTCTTTAAGTTCCTCCAAATTTTGTGGCTTATTAACATAGCAACGGTCCTTCACGTACCCCCAGAGAAAGTAATCGTGCCATTTGTACGGCAGGTTACCGCGCTTTTGAGTGAGATACGCGCCGAAGGCCATTGCAAACGCGAGCCGTTTTTTTGTTGTAATACGATACGAGTAATACGATTTCACTAAAAATACACGTTCTTGTAAAGTGTACATCTTGACACTAAAAACTATCCGATCAGACTGAATGAGCAGCTGAATATTATCGTCCAGAAGTGGGGAATGCAGTGTTACCGTCGACGGAGCGAAAAAAAATATAAGGAGCTATTCGATTTGTTGCGTGAGCCCTTATGCTATTTCTTGATGAACGACGCCACTTCCGGCATTTTTTTAAATTTCTCCATTCACGGCCAATCCGGAGCTAAAGAAGAGCGGCTTTGACAACCCCTTCTCGCTGGTTGTCACCCACAGCAGCATTCTCTAGGGGAACTTGATGTGTGACTTCTGAGCTCACCTCTTTCGTGGGGAAGTAAAATACGAAGTGCCCTGCCAGTGGTTTTTTATTTTGGCAGACTTATCTCACTTCTTAACTAGGCGAACCTAGCCAGAATTTTCACCTGCCCCCGGGCTTCTGAATGCCAAAGGGGGACTAGGCTCTGCGGAATGCACGTATCTGCATGCTCGTGCTGTTTCAGTCCTGTCCGAGAAATTGTCGGACAATCGCGCAGGTGCTAAGGATGACCGACTTTTGGATGCCGGCCAATTCCTTCTCCATGTTCAACACCTTTAGCGCTTCCAGAAGTGTCTTCGGGACAATTCCAGTTCCAGAGAGAACGACTGGAACAATTCTTGGGACCTCCCTTAGCCCCCACAGTTCCTTGAGCTCCACGGCCAATGGTCGGTACTTGCAGATTTTGCGACCGTGGGTCTCCTCCAGATTCTGGTTCAGTGGAATAGCGACATCGATGATGGTGACTTTGCGGTCGCTCTTGTCGTAAACCATTATATCTGGCCGGTTGTGGTGGATCGAGAGGTCGGTCAGAACAGTGCGATCCCAGTACAGCTTGAAACGGTCATTTTCCAGGACAGGTGCAGGCAGGTGCCGGTAGTTTGGTACGTTGTCTTCCAGTAGAGCACATTGGAGCGCCAGTTGTCGATGAACAATACGGGCCACGTTGTTGTGGCGCTCGGTGTAGGCTGCGTTGGCCAAAACGGGACAGCCTCCCATAATGTGCTCTATGTTTTCACCTGGTTGATGGCACATCCGGCAAATGTCATCAACGTCTTGATGCCAGAAGTACCGCCTGCAGTTTCTCGTCGGCATTATCCTGTCCTGGATGGCTATCATGTCGGCTTCTACTACTGAAGAGAGTTCACCACGCGTTAGCCACAGATTAGATGCGGCCTTGTCGACGTGTGGCCGATCCAGTTGATGGGGGTGGGCACCATGCACTGCCTTCTGCTTCCAAGCTGCAATCTTCTCCTCCACTGTCTGCAGATTGCAGTTGAGTTGGTACTCCGCTTGCGCCAAGTGCAGAGCGCTGTATCCTCTGTCGGCGGCGCAGACAGCCCGGTATAGCGCGTTTTGGTTGGCGCGTTCTGCGAAGTACTCGCGCAGTTGTCGTACCTGGGCAACACACAGTGCAGATATGTCGACTATTCCAAGTCCCCCTTCTTTGCGTGGCAGTGAAACTCTCTCCAGTGCCGATTGAGGATGGTGCATTCCGGCCTCTTTAAATGCTTTCCTCATCCTCCTCTCAAGGTCCTCTAGGTCAGTTTTGCTCCATTTGACTACACCAAAACTGAAGGTCAGCAGGGGAACCGCGAATGTGTTGATCGCGCGTACCTTGTTCCCCGCGTTGAGGAAAGTCCTCAGGACACAGTTCACTCGACTCAAGAACTTGTCTCGCAGCTCCGTCTTGATGTCGGAGTGGCGAATCCCGGTGAGCTGTCGGAATCCAAGATATTTATAGGATTCGCCACGAACCATGTCTCTTATGAACTCGCCGTCATAGACCTCGTAACCTCCGGATTCGGTAAGCTGCCCTTTCAGCATATGGACACAGCGGCACTTGTCAAGGCCGAACTCCATGCAGATGTCCCTGCTTATGTCTTCGACAACCCGGATAGCTACACCTAGACGCTGACGTGAATCAGCGTAGACCTTGAGATCATCCATGTAGAAGGTATGGGTCACTTCTTCGTGGGCGCCGTCGCCATACCTTATTTTATAGCCATGACCGTTTCTATTGAGCGTCCTACTGAGGGGGTTCAATGCCAGACAAAACCAAAGCGGGCTGAAAGAGTCGCCTTGGAATATCCCCCTCTTTATCTGCAGCGTTCTAGACTGCAACACATTTTCCCCATCACTGAGGTGCAGAGACGTACTCCACTGCCTCATCGCATGCTGCAGGAACCTAACGACGACGGGATCAATTTTGTAGAGCTCCAATACCCGGACGAGAAACGAGTGAGGTATGGAGTCATAAGCCTTCCTGTAATCGATGTAGGCCATACTTAGGTTCCGCTGGTTATATACCGCCTGGCCGACTATGGCTGCGTCGATGATGGCCTGGTCTTTGCAGCCATGCGTATTTTTCCTGCATCCTTTCTGCTCTTCTGCGATGATGTGATGCTGTTCGCAGTGAGCAGAAACTTTGGCGGTAATTATGCTGCTCAGTATTTTGTACAGACTCGATAGGCACGTTATCGGTCTGTACTTTGATGGGTTCAATGTGTTGCTGTCTTTCGGGAGGAGGAAGGTGACGCCACGGGTGGCGAATTCAGGAAGGTTGTGTGGGTCACGTAGCACCTTGTTGAAGCACTCAGCTATCTTTGGATGTGCGACGGTCAGCTTCTTGTGCCAAAAGTTCTGGACACCATCGGGGCCCGGTGCTGCCCAGTTCCTCAGGTACCGCGAGGCTTCGCGGACATCGTTCTCTCCGACGATGATAGCTGGCATCTCTCCAATTTCACCACAACTCTCCTCCTCCCGTCTTAACCACATTTGCCCGTCGCGATGTTCTACTGGGGTCTCCCAAATACCAGCCCAGAAGTTCGTCACATCGCTAATATCTGGCAAACCTTCGCGGTAGTCGGGCTTCTCGTCGCTAATGTGGTCGTAGAACGCTTTCTCGTTATCTCTGAACATCCGATTTTGTTCCTGGCGCTTTGCAGAGTCAGAGTAACGTTTCAGCCGTTTTGTAAGGACGCTCAATTGCTGTACCAGTGTGTCGAGTTTTTCCGTCAGCTGGTGAGCTCCCAGCTGGCGAAGTTCAGTAGGCCGCACGATCACAGCAACTTGGCGACATAATTTCACCGATCTGCTGCCTCTTTTGTACGCCATCAGTCTTCCAATTGCGCCGCGCTTGTTTAGGATCCGTTGCTCCAATCTCCTTCGCCATGGAGGCTCACGCTTTTCACGGAGATGTTGGAGCAGTCCGCCTCTTGGCCTAATACGGTATCCTAAACTTTTGGCGGTCGCCACAGCAGCACAGTAAACTTTCAGTTGCAGCTCCTCCATGTTCTCAGTATCAACCAAGTGCAGCGGAAGAACGTGCTCGTTCATGAGCTTTACTGCACTTGTCAGCCTGCGGGAATGCTGCAACTTCGGGATCCTGGGGCGCGACAAAGGGTCCGTGTCGCGGAACTGTGAGATCGCCTCGTCGTAATGGAAGACCAGATCGCGTAGTAGTTGTTGATCTGGCTGTGGATCTTCCGGCTCAAAGGGTTGTTGTACTGTGGCCTCCACTGGTGCTGATTCGCGTGCCCCACTCGCGAATGAATTGCTCAGCCGTACTGAACTTCGTCTCGACACATCGCTTGCTCTGCTTGTTCTGGAGCTTAGTTCTCTCTGCACCTGCTGCTTGATCTCGTCGACTTGCGTTTGGGAGAGCATATTGTTGCGTACAATCGCTCTACGCCTCGCGTTCATCGCGTTTTGGTCAAGCCTCCCGACGAACTCTGGATACGCTTCCTCGAACATTGCGAGTATTCGAGGGCGACCGCTCATGTCCGTCTCCAAAGCAGTGCAGATGTAATAGGCGCGGATCACGAATTCGTTCATTTCGTGTGTCCACATGATCCGTCGCCTAGTAGTACCCACAAGTGTGGACGACTGTCGTCTGACAGTCGCAACACGCCTCGTAGGCGCAGCGTTTCGTTGGTGATGTCGATGGCTGCTGTTTCCGTGTGGCGGTAGCTCTTCGGGTTGAACCCGGCTGGTAGCCCGCTCTTGCACATCGCCCTCCAGCCGCTGGCCGCTCGCTCTTACGCCCGTTCCAGGACCAGCTCCAGTTCGGGGACCCTCCTCGGGTGATCGCATTCGTAGTATTCGTCTTGACCTTAGCTCCATTGTCTGGGTGTATCTCCTTTGCCCGGGAGACAGCGGGTTGGCAAGGCCTCCATGACCCGGGAGGCCTTCCCCGGGAGAGATATAGCGCTCTGACTCGCTCGCACCCCCTCACTTAGCCACTTTCGACACCCGTTCTCGGAGCCAAGACCAGGTGTGTGTTTCCAGTTCACGCCCGATCTAAAAATGTCGTCATATGATCTTCGTGGAGGCGTGAGATAGGAACATTTGAGACCAACAGGTAGGCTCCTACCCTAGTGTTGATCCCCATTTGAGAACCATTTTTTTTAGCAGACTTATCTCACTTCTTAACTAGGCGAACCTAGTCAGAATTTTCACCTGCCCCCGGGCTTCTGAATGCCAAAGGGGGACTAGGCTCTGCGGAATGCACGTATCTGCATGCTCGTGCTGTTTTAGTCCTGACCGAGGAATTGTCGGACAATCGCGCAGGTGCTAAGGATGACCGACTTTTGGATGCCGGCCAATTCCTTCTCGATGTTCAACACCTTTAGCGCTTCCAGAAGTGTCTTCGGGATAATTCCAGTTCCAGAGAGAACGACTGGAACAATTCTTGGGACCTCCCTTAGCCCCCACAGTTCCTTGAGCTCCACGGCCAATGGTCGGTACTTGCAGATTTTGCGACCGTGGGTCTCCTCCAGATTCTGGTTCAGTGGAATAGCGACATCGATGATGGTGACTTTGCGGTCGCTCTTGTCGTAAACCATTATATCTGGCCGGTTGTGGTGGATCGAGAGGTCGGTCAGAACAGTGCGATCCCAGTACAGCTTGAAACGGTCATTTTCCAGGACAGGTGCAGGCAGGTACCGGTAGTTTGGTACGTTGTCTTCCAGTAGAGCACATTGGAGCGCCAGTTGTCGATGAACAATACGGGCCACGTTGTTGTGGCGCTCGGTGTAGGCTGCGTTGGCCAAAACGGGACAGCCTCCCATAATGTGTTCTATGTTTTCACCTGGTTGATGGCACATCCGGCAAATGTCATCAACGTCTTGATGCCAGACGTACCGCCTGCAGTTTCTCGTCGGCATTATCCTGTCCTGGATGGCTATCATGTCGGCTTCTACTACTGAAGAGAGTTCACCACGCGTTAGCCACAGATTAGATGCGGCCTTGTCGACGTGTGGCCGATCCAGTTGATGGGGGTGGGCACCATGCACTGCCTTCTGCTTCCAAGCTGCAATCTTCTCCTCCACTGTCTGCAAATTGCAGTTTAGTTGGTACTCCGCTTGCGCCAAGTGCAGAGCGCTGTATCCTCTGTCAGCGGCGCAGACAGCCCGGTATAGCGCGTTTTGGTTGGCGCGTTTTGGTTGGCGCGTTCTGCGAAGTACTCGCGCAGTTGTCGTACCTGGGCAACACACAGTGCAGAAATGTCGACGATTCCAAGTCCCCCTTCTTTGCGTGGTAGTGAAACTCTCTCCAGTGCCGATTGAGGATGGTGCATTCCGGCCTCTTTGAATGCTTTCCTCATCCTCCTCTCAAGGTCCTCTAGGTCAGTTTTGCTCCATTTGACTACACCAAAACTGAAGGTCAGCAGGGGAACCGCGAATGTGTTGATCGCGCGTACCTTGTTCCCCGCGTTGAGGAAAGTCCTCAGGACACAGTTCACTCGACTCAAGAACTTGTCTCGCAGCTCCGTCTTGATGTCGGAGTGGCGAATCCCGGTGAGCTGTCGGAATCCAAGATATTTATAGGATTCGCCACGAACCATGTCTCTTATAAACTCGCCGTCATAGACCTCGTAGCCTCCGGATTCGGTAAGTTGTCCTTTCAGCAGGTGGACACAGCGACACTTGTCGAGGCCGAACTCCATACAGATGTCCCTGCTTATGTCTTCGACAACCCGGATAGCTACACCTAGACGCTGACGTGAATCAGCGTAGACCTTGAGATCGTCCATGTAAAAGGTATGGGTCACTTCTTCGTGGGCGCCGTCGCCATACCTTATTTTATAGCCATGACCGTTTCTATTGAGCGTCCTACTGAGGGGGTTCAATGCCAGACAAAACCAAAGCGGGCTGAAAGAGTCGCCTTGGAATATCCCCCTCTTTATCTGCAGCGTTCTAGACTGCAACACATTTTCCCCATCACTAAGGTGCAGAGACGTGCTCCACTGCCTCATCGCATGCTGCAAGAACCTAACGACGACGGGATCAATTTTGTAGAGCCGAAACTCCCAGCTGGCGAAGTTCAGTAGGCCGCACGATCACAGCAACTTGGCGACATAATTTCACCGATCTGCTGCCTCTTTTGTACGCCATCAGTCTTCCAATTGCGGCGCGCTTGTTTAGGATCCGTTGCTCCAATCTCCTTCGCCATGGAGGCTCACGCCTTTCACGGAGATGTTGGAGCAGTCCGCCTCTTGGCCTAATACGGTATCCTAAACTTTTGGCGGTCGCCACAGCAGCACAGTAAACTTTCAGTTGCAGCTCCTCCATGTTCTCAGCATCAACCAAGTGCAGCGGAAGAACGTGCTCGTTCATGAGCTTTACTGCACTTGTCAGCCTGCGGGAATGCTGCAACTTCGGGATCCTGGGGCGCGACAAAGGGTCCGTGTCGCGGAACTGTGAGATCGCCTCGTCGTAATGGAAGACCAGATCGCGTAGTAGTTGTTGATCTGGCTGTGGATCTTCCGGCTCAAAGGGTTGTTGTACTGTGGCCTCCACTGGTGCTGATTCGCGTGCCCCACTCGCGAATGAATTGCTCAGCCGTACTGAACTTCGTCTCGACACATCGCTTGCTCTGCTTGTTCTGGAGCTTAGTTCTCTCTGCACCTGCTGCTTGATCTCGTCGACTTGCGTTTGGGAGAGCATATTGTTGCGTACAATCGCTCTACGCCTCGCGTTCATCGCGTTTTGGTCAAGCCTCCCGACGAACTCTGGATACGCTTCCTCGAACATTGCGAGTATTCGAGGGCGACCGCTCATGTCCGTCTCCAAAGCAGTGCAGATGTAATAGGCGCGGATCACGAATTCGTTCATTTCGTGTGTCCACATGATCCGTCGCCTAGTAGTACCCACAAGTGTGGACGACTGTCGTCTGACAGTCGCAACACGCCTCGTAGGCGCAGCGTTTCGTTGGTGATGTCGATGGCTGCTGTTTCCGTGTGGCGGTAGCTCTTCGGGTTGAACCCGGCTGGTGGCCCGCTCTTGCACATCGCCCTCCAGCCGCTGGCCGCTCGCTCTTACGCCCGTTCCAGGACCAGCTCCAGTTCGGGGACCCTCCTCGGGTGATCGCATTCGTAGTATTCGTCTTGACCTTAGCTCCATTGTCTGGGTGTATCTCCTTTGCCCGGGAGACAGCGGGTTGGCAAGGCCTCCATGACCCGGGAGGCCTTCCCCGGGAGAGATATAGCGCTCTGACTCGCTCGCACCCCCTCACTTAGCCACTTTCGACACCCGTTCTCGGAGCCAAGACCAGGTGTGTGTTTCCAGTTCACGCCCGATCTAAAAATGTCGTCATATGATCTTCGTGGAGGCGTGAGATAGGAACATTTGAGACCAACAGGTAGGCTCCTACCCTAGTGTTGATCCCCATTTGAGAACCATTTTTTTTAGCAGACTTATCTCACTTCTTAACTAGGCGAACCTAGCCAGAATTTTCACCTGCCCCCGGGCTTCTGAATGCCAAAGGGGGACTAGGCTCTGCGGAATGCACGTATCTGCATGCTTGTGCTGTTTTAGTCCTGACCGAGGAATTGTCGGACAATCGCGCAGGTGCTAAGGATGACCGACTTTTGGATGCCGGCCAATTCCTTCTCGATGTTCAACACCTTTAGCGCTTCCAGAAGTGTCTTCGGGATAATTCCAGTTCCAGAGAGAACGACTTAAACTTTTTTTTTTATCTGTATTATAGTGATTTTCAACTCATTTGGCTGGTTCGTCACTTTTTACTTCCATTTTTGGAAGAATGTCGGGAGTGAGAATTGAACTCGTGACCTTTAGCGTGAGAGGCATGGATGTTACCACTACGCCAGATCACCTCCGCCTGCAAGTCGTTGCCATCCAGGGTGAGGTAGGTCTCGTGGTCCACACTAGGATTGGGCGATCTTTAGAAAAACTTCGATCTTCATGAATCGATCTTTGTTTACTTTGTTTACTTGTTCTATATAAGTATTGTCTTTTCTTCAAACATGAAATAAACATTTCACATTTCTATTCAAACATCAAAGGCATTTCAATTTGATTCTCAGAATGAAAGTCACTAAAAAACTTGAATTTCTGGGCTTTCAAGTTGTTTTAGTGATTGTCATTCTGAGAATCAAACAGAAATGCCTTTGATGTTTGAAAAATATATTTTCCAGAGCATTTATCTTGAACCGTCATGTAATCATTTTATCGAATAATTTAATTGAAAATTATTATCAGAAATTCAACAACTGATATTCATCCAGAACACTGCTGACAATGATCCCGTTGAGTCCAACCGTATCATACGCCTGGCATTTAGTCGAAATCTTGCTAGTAGTCCCAGTTCTAGAAAAGAACGCTTCAGCTGGACCTGATGCCACCATCCCATCTCGTCACATTTTTCACTGTCAGCCTAGTGAATGTGATGGTGTAAATATAACTTGTGACCACTTGTTTTGTAATGACCAAACATAAAAAAGCTGCTTCTCCTAAATTTACGACCACTTATTGACAGCCTTGAAAGGGATCCAATGTTTACGAATTTTGTCCAATGGTTTTTGGTGAGAATCAATGTTCACAAAAAAAAACAAATTCCCAATTTTTTTTCTACGGTCAGAAAAATCGGAAAGATTTCGCAATTTCATTTGGAGTAGGAAGTATCGAAGTATCGAAAAATCGGAAATCAGAGAGAAAAAGTTCGATCTTCTAAATATCGATCCAAAATAGCTCAATCCTATTCACTATCACTAATTTGACATCCACGAAAACTATCCAAATATTGACATTATGTTCATAAAATTTGTCAGGTGGTGAGATTTAAATCGATGTACATTGAAAAAATGAACTCCAAGATCGAAAAAATCGAAGCAAAAAGATGGATCTTTACGATTTTTTCGGGTACAAAGAATCGATCCGAAAAAATCGGAAGTCGAAATGAAAATGATCGATCTTCTGAAAATCGATTCGAGATCGCCTAATCCGCCTCCACGCCTCCGTCACGTCGCGAATCGCCGGGAAAATCGACATGACCATCTCATTCAGCCGCTGCCCCTGCGTCATTGCCTGCAGCTTCGAAACCAGTGGATGGGACTTCCGCTTCCTGAGATGTATGTCCATGTTCCCTAGGTACTTTTTCACTGTTTGGCCGGTTGCACCAACCACCCGACGTACGTAGCGATGTAGCCACTTTTCCCTCGATCTTTTTCTTCAGCATCCTTTGCTTCTTGTCGCTCAGGGTCGTCGGCCGTCCGGAACCGGACTTTCTTTCAATGATTGTTGTTCAATAGTGCCAAAATGTTGAAGTTGCCGTAACGGGCGTATCCGGCGCACGATGTTCGTTTTCGACGCGGCGGGATACCGTTCTTTGAACACTTCTGGACCAAGTAGCTTCACTGTTTTCGCCATCACGGTTCGAGTTCGACTGAAAAATCGGAAATTTTTGTCCATTTATTTTCAATGCAAACGTTATGCCGAAATTAATGTTTCATTTGCATGGCCAATTAGCTAGTCTTTTCTAGAAAAACATTATACTTGAAAAAAAAAATTGATTTGGATTTTGTAATTATTTATTGTTATTGGTTTTTTTTATAGTTTACATGGTCTCGGGAGCAATAGCGCTATATGTTTTTATATTTATTTCTTGAAAGCTGGGGATTTTTTACATAACATATCTAAAAATCAGAGGCGTTATTTTTTGTTCTTGAGTTATGATTTTTCAAAATTAATCGATGGTCCGAAAAATCTTTTTTCCAAAACTGACTTTTTTTTTAATTTTCAAATTCATAGCTTTTTAACTACTGGGTCGATTCATATGATCGATATACCAATTCAAGGCCAATGAGTTGGTCTTCTTTGAATTTTTTTTTCATACATTTATTTATTGAATCTTCCATGATATGGAAATAACAATATTTGGTTATGCATTTGGTTTTAACATAATAATGAATTACATCTGTTATCAAATCTTATAGTTAAAATTTAACATGTTTGCTGGAGCACAACAATAACGTTTGACCACTTTAAATAATTAAGGTTTTTTTTTCTTCAGAAGTGAAACCATAGGTTGACCGAGTCGCCTTGCTAATGGGTTTGGATGATTCTTTAACTTTTCCGCATATTTCCTCCTCGTTTTATGAAGTTCTTCTTTAACCGTCACCATCCTTAAGTCTCGACGTATGACACTATTGCGGATGTACCAAGAGGCACCAGTAATTTGTCTTACTAGCTTATTTTGTACTCTCTCGATAATTTCGATGTTACTTGCTGAAGATGTTTGCCATAGTTGGCAGCCGTAATACCAAATAGGTTTCAGCATGGATTTATATAAAAGTAGTTTGAACTCAAGTTTTAATTTCGACTTCCTCCCGATTAGCCAATGTAATTGATTTGCTCGCATCTTCAGTTGCGTTTTCTTTGTTTCTATATGTTTCTTCCAGGTGAGACGGCAATCTAGGTGTACACCGAGATATTTTCTTTCATTCGATTGGGGCACTGCAGACCCATTGAACTTGATTTGTGGACATGTGTTCTAATTAAGTGTGAACGTAACATGGACACATTTTGTTTCGTTTACTTGAATTCTCCATTTTTGAAGCCACTTTTCCACTACCGTTATATGTTCCTGGAGATCCCGTGAAGCATTCGTTCTGTTTTTGTGAGTGCTGAGGATTGCTGTGTCATCTGCGAATGTTGTAGTCATTAAGTTCTGCGCGTATAGATGAGATAGAGAATCGGTCCAAGGACACTGCCCTGTGGAACACCAGCATAAATTTCTCGCTCTGGTGATAGAGCCTGGTTATACCAAACATGAAACTTTCTTCCCAGTAAATAAGAATGCATAATTTCATACAATTGAGGTAGCATATTTTTAATTTTAAAGAGCAGTCCTTCGTGCCAGACTTTATCGAATGCTTGAGCTACATCAAGTAAAAGCGCTGAGCAATATCCGCGGCCTTTGTATACTTTACGAATTTCTTCTACCAATCGGTGCACTTGTTCAATAGTGCCATGTTTTGCTCGGAATCCGAACTGATGATTCGGGATCAATCTTTCAATCTCGGGCGTTGATTTTATTAGGATTATTTTTTCGAACACTTTTGAGAAGATTGGAAGGATGCTGATAGGTCTATAAGATTCCACTTTCTGGGCGTCTTTACCTGGCTTAGGAATCATAATGATGGTAG
Source organism: Toxorhynchites rutilus septentrionalis (assembly GCF_029784135.1). Classification (NCBI taxonomy): domain Eukaryota; kingdom Metazoa; phylum Arthropoda; class Insecta; order Diptera; family Culicidae; genus Toxorhynchites; species Toxorhynchites rutilus. The sequence continues at coordinate 81,729,509 of NC_073744.1, read as the reverse complement.
AAATTTTCCATGCTTGTGGGAAATATCCTCTATGGGTCATCGCGTTGAAAATTCTCGTGAGATGTGTTATTGCCAGATCTGGTAGTTCCTTGATCATCTGTCCGTTGATGTGGTCAATGCCGGGTGACTTTTTCACATTGATGTGATTTTTGATAACGTGTCTCACCAGTCGGTGTTTGATTTTCATTTTGTTTTGATTTGTTGCACCAGAAAATTCAAGCGTTTCTTCATTAGGTGCCGATTGATTCGGGGTGAAAACTTGATGAAGATGATTTGCAAAAGTAGCTGCTTTTTCATTTCTCGTTTAATGAGGACCGCAGCCCCTCCTCTTGCTGACCCGTGCGGGTGATTTGTACCATAGATAGATTTGTGACTCTGATGTTGTAGTGATCCGTCAGATGAGTTTCGCTGATGAGAAAAACGTCGATGTTGTGTTGGTCCACGAATAGTACATTCAAATTCCAATGGTTATGAATCCCGTTTGCATTCCAATAGCAGATTTTCAAAAAAAATATTTTGAGCATTGCAGTTTTTGGATGAGAAGTTGATGGCTGCGCAACATTTCTTGCATCATTGTTTGCATTGATGTCATGAGTTGCATAATTGAACCCATAAATACTAGTAGTTGGTCCGCGGGAGGTATTATTGGTGTTGGTGGTTGGGAGAGTAGAGCCTCCTTATACGATGTGGTAGGTGAAGGCGTGAAACCAGGAGGTTGGGGTTTCGGGAGTGTGGCTGATTTTACCACTGGTTGCAGAATTGGCTGATCGTTTACTGGCCTGCTAGTTGCAGCTTTTTGACGAGATTCTTTCGGTTTTTTCTTAAAGGTTGTGTATACAGAGCACCCCCTATAGTTTGCCGTATGGTTTCTACCACAGTTGCTGCATCTTTTTCCCCTTTTGCTGTTCTTGGAACTGGGCATTTTTTTTGTCTCGTGAATGCCACTGCAAACTACGCAGACTGTTGGAAGGTTGCAAAAACCTTTGGTGTGCCCGTACTCTTGGCAGTTGTGACACTGTACGGGGCCAGTCCGTTTGTGTGGCTCTTCAAACATCACTACTCGATTTAAAAGGCGGGTGATTTTATAAATCGGATGCACCTAGCAAGGCTTTAATTTTCTTGTTGATGGCTCGAAAAAATATCACACGAAAAAAAACACCTCTCTGATATTCGGATATGTTATGTGGAAAAACCTCAGCTTTCACGAAAAAATATGAAAAAAAATATGGCGCCCTTGGTCCCGGAACCACGGAAGCTATAAAAACAATTACAGCCAATAATAACGAAATCAAAATTCGACTTTTTCCAAGTGCAATATTTCAAATTTTTCAAACAAGACTAGATTATAGGTTGATTTTGCGGCGTCGGCGAACTGTTGAAACTAAATACTACTTTCAACTCACTAGCAATGTATACCGCAGTCTTTACGCTACTCTCTACAAATCATACGTGCTCCGTGTCCAGACGAACTTGCATAGGAACCCAAGAAGTTTCTGGAATTTTGTCAATTCCAAGCGGAAAACTGGGATATCTGCAGTTCTAAGTATCTAAGATGTTCATGAACGAACGGCAGTCGTCTTCTGTTCCTGAAACGTGTTATTTGTTTTCAAAACACTTTGATTCAGTGTTTGTAGCTGATGTAGCCACCCCATCCGATGCCGAGAGGGCTGCAGCTAACGTTCCGGAGGGTTTATACAATTCCAGATGGTTGAGAAGGGTGTAAAAAAGTTGTAACGTTCAACAGTTCCTGTCCCAGATGGCATTCCAGCAATAGTTTTTTGTCGCTGTACTACAGCTTTGGCTTTACCACTCTCCCGTATCTACACCCAAAGTTAATTTTTAGCACATGTTATGACATCCCGATTTATTACATTACATGAGCCAAAAAATAACAGAATATGATCTACTCCCCAATACGTGTATATCATTTGTATAACATATATCCTAGAGTCAATATGAGCCAATATGAGCGAGCGAAAGAGGAGACACATTGAAATGAAAGCATATGAAAGTTTTTCGTATAGTCTGCCAAATAAACGGTCCCGACAGAGATTGATTGATTTTTTGTTTTAAGTTTAAAGTCACTTTGCAGTTCATTCGCCTCTAAAGGGCCCGTCAGAGAAGGATATCTATTCTCGTTTATGCTATTCTTTTTCCTCTTAGAAAACATTTTCCAACTTCTTTTTATGATGAGGTGTAATATTATCACGCTGTTATAAAACAGCACTAGTAGCTATATGTATAGCGTGGTCATGTGAAATAGCTTTGCATTCCAGCCGGCTTTGGTTCGATCCCCATTGACGTCGCATGAATTTTTTTTATTGCACAATTCCAAACGAAATGAAAAAAAGGAAGAGATGTCTGCTCCCATGCATACAAGCCTTTTTTAAGCTTTTAAAACAACTCATTATTTACGCATTTGACGCTCCAGCGCACGAAAACCCATTGTCTGCCAGAGAATAAATGTTTTTGGCCAATGCTAGTTTGGGTGTACACATCTTCGCTGGATGAAGGGGTTTTTCCTGACGTGTGGAAGCTCTCCTTCATGTTTCCAGTCTTCAAAAAGGGAGACAAGTGTATCGTGACTAACTATCGTGGCATAACCAGCTTATCTGCCGCATCTAAGCCGCTTTCGCCGATTTCGATCGAATTGACCACTGGATCCTACTGAGAAAACTTTCGCGTCTTGGTGCTTCTGAAGGATTCATCAACTGGTTTAGGTCATACCTTTCTGGAAGAACGCTCCGTGTCAAACGTCAGTCCCACACCTCATCCGCAAGACTAGGACCGCTGCTATTCGCGATCTTTTATAACGATGTATCGCTTATTCCAGCATCCGGCTGTGTGTCGATCTACTCAGACGATTTTCAACTATATCGAACCATCAAAGCTCTTGAGGATTGCCATCGGTTGCAGAGCTTTCTTGGCCAGTTTGTGTGTTGGTGCCGCCTGAATAAACTTACCATCAGCATCACTAAGTGTGTGATTATGAGCTTCTATCGATAAAGACAGCCAATTATATTCGACTACATGATTTCTTGTTGGAGAGAGTCAATCAGGTCAACGACTTGGGCGTAGCGCTCGACCCTAAACTCACTCCGACGCACACCATTCTTCGCTGATAACTGAAGCCAATCGTCAGCTTGGGTTCATTTCAAAAATTTCTAAGGACTTCACTGATCCTTACTGCCTGAAGTCGCTTTACTGCTCTCTTGTTCGGTCAATTCTTGATACTGTATCTGTAGTATGGAACTCTTACCAGCACATGTGAAGCAACAGTATTAAACCAATTCAGAAATGCTTCATCCGTAGAAGGCTCAGGCATTTGCCTTGGCATAATCCGCGGAACCTACAGCTAGATGTCGATTGCAGAATCTGGATAAGCTTGAGCGACGTAGACATATTCAACAAGCCCGGCCGTTCTGTTGAGCAAATATGGGCAGCTATTTCGTTGTATAATCGAACGATGTACCTTGGTGTCGTTTACATTCCTCCTGATCGTACCAATGAATCGGTGGTTATTAATCAGCATATTTCGACTATTCACTGGATCACAGAACAAATGGAGATGAATGACAGTATCCTCTTGCTTGGTGATTTCAACATGGCTGGCATCGCTTGGTCGTTAAGTGCATCGAAATATCTATATCCAGATTATTCCAATTCATCTGTAAATTCATTGACAGAATGTCTGCTAGATTGCCTTAGCACCGCCGGTTTATGTCAAATGAATAGCATCCTCAACGACAACAACCGTATTCTTGACCAATGTTTTAGTAGTGCAGAGATCGTTTTCAAGACGGAAGTGATTGAAGCTCCCGCCCCTTTGGTGAAACTATGCCGTCATCATCCACCACTACTGATCTCTGTATCCATTAGTCCGCCGATTGTTTTCGATGACACTAGGGAGTTAATTCATTACAACTATCGCAAGGCCGAATTTTCGACAATGAACCGTTTGAAATTTTGAACGATAATGACATAGACAAAGCGACATCATCCATGTCAAACGTGTTGATTACGCAATTGAGCAGTTCGTTCCCAAAAAGATGACTAGTAAAACGCCCTTTCCACCGTGGACAAATCGTAATATGAAACGACTAAAATCAATCAAAAAATCCAACCTGAAATTTTTTTCTCGATATCGCTGTGACTATTGGAGGAACCGTATTCATTTTCGAACAAATAACGGGTATTAAATAAAAAATGAGAATTTTTTCAATACCTTTCAGTAACTCAAATAAAGCGCCTAAAATTTTCTTTCTCCAAGAAAATTGCTCTTTGGGCTCCCTAGAAACAGTAGGCGTGTTTGGTTTTGCTAGTTTGAATTTAGTCAAAGCAAAGAGGGCGTCGAAACAGCACGTGCTCCGCGAACGCATTGTACGGTTCTACGAAACGCATTTCCATCAAGGAAAAAAGTTCACGGTGGCACATTTTAAGGAAGAAAATGAACCTGTCAGTACGGTATATCGTATCCTGGGTTCCCTGAACGTAGAGCGGAAGGTCGGAAGTGGTCGTCCGGTGACGATAATGACGAAGCAGAGGAAGACATCGTTAGAGAAGCTGTTTGACAACAAGGACGCAACCAGCCTGCGTGACGCCGGTTGGAAATATGGCTGCTCCCACGTATTGATCCATCGGACCCTCAAGATGGAAGAAATCGTCTGCAGGAAGAAGACGAGGTCACCGGAGTACACGTAGGAGCAGATTGAGACGGTTAAATCACAGTGTCGGTGGATGACCAAAAAATACCGCGGGACGTCTTTCGTTCCGGACGACGAAAGCTATTTTCCGCTGTCCAAAACGCATATTCCAGGAAATGATAATTACTACTCCAGCGACAAGTCATCCAAACCACCTTAAGTGAAATACAAGTTCAAGCACAAGTTTGAAAAAAAGGTTATGTTGTATATCGCCATTTCCGACCGGGGCATTTCAAAGCCTTGGTTTAAGCCGAGCGGTCTGGCAATCAACCAACAAATCTATCGAGAAGAGTGCCTCGATAAAATCCTGCTGCCGTTCCTGAACGAGCATCACGCGGATGGGAAGTACGTCTTCTTGCCGGACAGGGCGTTCCCATTACGCCAAGAAGACGCTGGCGTATCTTGAGGAGAAAAAGATACCATTCGTGCCGAAAGATCGTAACCCAACAAACTTGCCCCAGTGCCGCCCAATAGTGGATTTCTTTGGCTCACTCAGTGCCCTAGTGTATAAAAACAATTGGAGGGCCAAGGACACGAAGCAACTGACTACAAGAATCCGGAATTGTATCCGGAAAATGGACGTAAGTGCCGTACAACGTTCTTGTGAGAGCATCGCGACAAAGTTGCGTCGAACAGCAGACCACGGCCCTTACTCAAACATTCACTGACATTTTTTTGAAGAAAATACATTATGTTATTAATAAAAAATACTGAAATCGATGAAAAGAAAAAAATTTTTATATGTGATTGAAAAAATTCTCATTTTTTTATTTAACACCCGTTATTACAAACAATTGAACAATGCTTTGTATGTTTCTTATCAAAATCGTACACAAATGAATTTGCGTGTCAACCCAAGAGGTTTCTGGAGTTATGTTGACAGCCAGAGGAAAGAGATTGGTTTGCCTACGACGATGATGCGCGATAATGATGTGGCTGCCACCAGAGAAGGTATCTGCGAGTTGTTCCGGAAACAATTTAGCGGAGTCTTTGTCGACGAAAATCTTACTAGCGATCAAGTATCTGCAGCTATGAACAACGTACCCAGCCTGGCATCTGTCAGAGATTATCCCGTGATCAATGCAGCTATTGTACACGATGCCTGTAAAAAAATGAGAAAATCTTCAAATCCCGGACCCGATAGTATCGTGTCTGTTGTCTTGAAGATGTGCTCTAGCAGCCTCTCGATACCGTTAAGTAACTTATTCCACCGCTCCATTCTCTGCGGAAGATTTCAGAATCTATGGAAAAAATCATTTGTCTTCCCAGTATTTAAAAAGGGTTGCAAAAAAGACGTCAGAAACTACAGAGGAATTGCTTCCCTATGCGCTATCTCCAAGCTATTCGAGATAATAATTCTGGACTTCATATCGCATGCGTGCAACAACTACATCGCAGAAGAAGAACATGGTTTCATGCCCAAAAGATCAACTGCCACTAATCTCGTTCTATATACATCGTGCGTCATCCGTTCTTTGGAATCGAGAAAACAAATTTTTTTTTGTCCCATTTATTTATTTCAGACTCATTGGCATTTTAGCTGTAACAGAGCCGAATTTTAATCGTGTACATGTCACATATTTATCATATCTATAATTAGCACATTACACAGTTGCCATTTTTCGGCGTTAGAGTATTCCCTTCTATACCATTCCATATGGTACACACATTTACACAGTAGCAGCCATTTAGGCGTAAGAGTTTTCTATCTGTTCTTCCATTATCCAGTTAGACCGGACAGCGGAGACAGTTGATTGATCATTGTTGAGTTATTTATAGAACAGCAGCCCGATGTGTCTTGCAGAGCAGAGCAGTTGTATGGATGAATCGATCATATTTCGACCGTGGATCGATCTCCATCGCTGATGATTGTTGCGTGGACGTAGTTATTCTGTAACAACACAAAGATGGTCAATGAGGGCCCTGAGTTTCGCGAACTCACGATCGATCGCTTACTAAGCGAACGCGCAACCAATGTGGCTACGGAGGCCTCCTAGAAAACAAATTGATGGTATATACAGATTTCTCTGCAGCGTTTTATATTATCAACCACGACATCGCAGTAGCCAAGCTTCATCGTCTTGGTTTCAACGGTCCACTTTTGAAATGGCTCCACTCCTACCTCACTGATCGCGTTATGTCAGTGAAAATAGGCGACACAATATCCACTCCTTTTCGGGTAACTTCTGGTGTTCCTCAGGTTCCTCAGTTCCAGTGAACTGCATCGGAGATGCGGAGATTTTACGCAACTCAACATCTTCGCCGAATGGTGTGCAAACAACAGGAATCTTTTGAATCCATCAAAGTGTTCGGTAATATCGTTCTCACGCAAGCGTTAGTCGATAATCTTCGAATATAAGCTGCATGGTGTTAAATTGGATCGTGTCAGTACCATTAAGGACCTCGCCGTTATGCTGGATTCGAAACTCATTTTTCGCGACCACATATCCTATATCATCACTAAAGCGTCCAGAACACTTGGATTTATCTTCCGCGTCACAAAGCGATTCAAGGACGTGCACTGTATCAAGACTCTCTATTGATCGTTGGTTCGCTCGATTCTAGAGTATGTTTGTGTGGTGTGGTCGCCGTACTACCAAAATAGTGTTCATCGAATTGAGTCGATCCAACGGAAATTCATCCGATTCGCACTACGCAATTTACCATGGAATGACCCAATAAATCTTCCTGCCTACGAGGATCGATGCATTCTAATAGGGCTTGACTCATTAGTTTCACGGAGAAACGTTGCCAAGGCACTATTTACTTCGGACTTAATTATCGCTAACATCGACTGTCCTGAGCTCCTCCGGTTAATCAACTTTAATGTTAATCGTCGTAACTTGCGTTCTCGTCATTTTCTCTACATCTCCTCAACACGAACAAATTACGGATACCATGAACCTGTGACTAGTATGTGCCGTGTGTTTAATCGTTGTAACTCCTATTTGACTGTCATCTTTCACGTTCGTCCCTCAAACAATTGTATGTTATTGCTCTTACATAATTTAAAATTTCTAATGTATTAGTTTTAGTAGGCTTAGTGAAAAATAGTTTTAGTTTTAGTTTTTTATATCATACATTAGGGCATGTGTAGCCTGTTGTATTTGTGAATTAAAAAATAAATAAAAAAAGCCACTTCCGTTGCAAAGCTAATTTGTAGTGAAATTGATGCACATAACTTGCTCCAGATGATGAACTTTCGCGCTCCCAGTCGCATCCTATGACCCTCGTATTTGCTGCAACCGCTCCCGCATCGTTCATCGTTTGATCATCATGAGCCGATTACAGGAATGATGAGGACATTTTACGTTAGTAGAGCAATTTTTCAATTTCGAACAAACGTCACTACGCTTCAGAAACAGGATAGAGAATTCAGATGTGCTTAATGTTATGTTTTAATGTGTTTTTTTTTTTGACTATTTTAAAAAATCTTACTTCATTAAGACGATACTGTCAGACGGACTTTAATTTGAACAAATAAACAAATAAACAAATTCAAAAGTTATGAATCTATGTGATGAAAAAAATGATTGATTGAATAAAATTGAATTGAAATGATTTTTCGGTTAATTCGGAAAAATCATAACTCAAGAACAAAGAAATAATGATTTTTGGATATGTTATGTAAAACATCCCAAGCTTTCAAGAAAAAAATATGAAAAAATATAGTCCCTTGGTCCCGAGACCACGTAAACTATAAAAAACAAATATGATCAATAATTACAAAATCCAATTCCAAAATATAAGTGTAAGTTTTAAGTAATTTTTGTTCCAAAAAAGGTAGCTATTTCTTAGTAAAAGAATAAAAAAATGCGGGTCTTATATTTTACGGTGCCGCCTCGTTTCATTCTTTTTATTACAGTTGTTTTGTCCGATGTATCGTAGCTACTCAGCATCGTGACTATCCTCTGATCTTTCCACGCTAATAATTCTTTATCCTTCTCACAGAATTCTGAAACGTTTTCCGCACACCATTTCTTCGTTTTTTTTTGCAATAGCTCAGGAGCATATGTAGTTTTATCCATTTTCAGGCCATCTTTATGTAGAACACTGTTATTTTCGACACGTTTACGTGTTGAATTATATCGTTTACACTCACTCCGGCGGGAAGAAAATTGTCTACAGAACAATGAGTATCCTCTTGTTTCGCCATTCTTCTCTCGTTGACAGCTGTTATTAGTTTACGGATACCTAGAAGCGTTGGCTATTCATTGTTATTAATATTTTTATAATCGTACTATAGAGGGCGTATATACAGCTATTTGAATTTCAGTGCAAAATTACCGCACGTAACCTGTAGATTACTAATCGAAAGAAAGATTGAGGCTATTATCTGAACGTATTTATTCCATGGCATGTCGAGAGAATTTTCAACCCGGGAGAACCCTACAACGATCGGGATTGAACCATATACCTATGTCAGTAATAGCCATTAATTTCCGACTTTAGCAGATCCCCGGTCACGGTTCATTTCTCGAGTACTAGCAGTTCTAATTCTAGCCGATATTCCACGCCCATTACTTATCCCAAGGCATGTCAAGAAAATTTCCAACCCGAAAAATCCTCGACCGATCAGGAATTGAACCAAATATCTATGTCAGCATTAGCCTAGATTTTACAAAGGAATTCTCGCTTTACTAGACACCCAACAACATTCCGCTAATGAAATCGTTTTCGAAACCAGACAGCTGAGCAAACCTGAGCCTAATTCCAGCCGATACTTCAGGCCCTACAATCAACCAGGAGTATAAACGTAGATAAAATTTAGAGTTTATTATTTATTATAAATGTAAATGTGAGTAAAAACAATTAGCTACCTCGTGCGATATCAACATTCTGCGGTCGTATGTCTGCTCTTAACCACCGTAGCAAGGAATCATACTAAAAACATTATTCAACCATGTAATAGTTTACATTTTATTCTAAACGAATTTTAATGTCAAGTGAACCTATTCACGAATTAATACGCAGCATCTATAGATAACGGTACTCGGATTTCATTGAAGAGAAAATAATTCCGACCAGTACGACACTCATATCATCATTTAATACGACCCCAAAGGGTTAATATGATTTTGAAAAATGTTAACACATAAATTAATCACGCTGCTGGGAAAATAAACAACTTTTAATTAACGTACGGAAGGTAAACAGCTTACAACTCCCCCCACATGTTAAAGCCACAATATCCTGTTCTGAGAACGTATCTACAAATTATGAATATGTACTAACCGAAATTGGAGGATGCTGCACAACAATGCGTAACTAAATCGATACTGTTTTATATTATATCTCGTAAGAACACGCTTCACGCAGAATAACGCTCGATTCGTATGCTTCAATTCATTCAATATGCGACCAAACTTCAGACGAACGATACAAAATTCCATACACGCATAAACTGATTTGGATATGCCCGTCGTCTTCTGTCCGTTGGTAGTGAAGATGTGAAACGGAGAAGTGAAGAAGTGTATCCCTCTCGGAAGACTTGAATTAAATTCGTAAATGCTAAATGTGTACACAATCTTTAAAAAGAACAATCTCCAGCACAAATTGCAAGCGCCAAAATATTTCCATTTAAGCTGTGTGTCTGGATTTACCGAGATATGAACAATTTTTTTCCTCTCGGTAGCTAGTAGCATTTGCAAAAAAGTGAGAGAATCTCACCATAGGCACAGTGATAGAGGTGTTTAGTCGCTCCACCAGGAGCTTGGGCAGTGATGTCAGATTGTTTCGCTTACCTGAAACTGAAATTGTACTCTCAAAACTGAGAGATATTCCAAAAGACTGAAAATAAAACACCTATTTCGATACAGCAGGCTTTGTTGACAAGTGATGAGATGTTGTCTTGAGCACCTGAGTGATTCTCCTGATGCTAGAATACCAAGGTAAAGTTTTAAATGGATTCAACATCCAAACATTCTCCTGTTCTATGACAAATTTTAAAAACATATTCGTTAAAATTTTCTTCGACGTCATTGGCGGCGTTAAGCGGCGTCAATAGAAAAAGGAAACTTAGTGGATGATTGAAAACCTAGGTAGACAGAATTGAGCAACCCCCGACTGAGGAAAGCACAAGAACGATTTTTGGCTCTCAGATCAGATGATATCATCGTTCAATGAACGGCAAACCTCTACTCATCTACTGTATGCAGACTGAAATCCTACTTTGAACAAACTTCAAAATGTTTTTTCACAATGACTCCACAGTCAGCCAATAATGCTGTCAATCTTTTTTTCGAACTTATTTCAAAAGTGTATCGCTTCTACAATAGACCACATCTTACTACAAACCCTCGCCGACACGGATTGTATGTGAATATAGAGGCCATGAGTTACCATATAAATTAAATACTTGCGTCATTTTTATTAGTACTTAGTTGAGATTTCTATGCCAAATAACACGCCTTGAATGCATTCTGAGTGGCAAGCTCTAGAATACGCGTGATCACAGTGCAAGTCGGAGGAAATTTCTTTGACGAAAAATTCCCCCGACCAGAACGGGAATCGAACCCGAACACCCGGCATGTTAGTTATGACGCTAACCACTCGGCCAAGGGAGCACATACATTCCATATTGAATGCAAATAATGACGACAACTTTTTGTTTACCATTACAAATATGCTCTACTACTCCACCTCATGTGTACCTCATTGATAAAACTCATTAGTTTACTAATTATTGCACTTTTTCTTCATTTCGGTAGTACCTCGAGTCGTGTTGCATAGATCCAGAAAAGCGATTGTCAGAATGTGATCTATCTGGTGAAGAGAAGGGTGGAACGATAAAATTTTGGTCGACTTGAATTTGATTTGATTACAATGATTACTCTTTTTTTTGGTTTTAAAGTTTCCTCTTCAGTTCTCAAAATGGCGCGAAATTCAGGCTTCTTGCTCGCGAAGTTGAAAAAACCGGACTTCGAAGAGATACCGGGATAGGAGTCTGACAGGGCGACGGGAAGGTGAAATATTGCAGAAATCTTCAAGGCCATGAAACTATACAAGTTCCATATAAAAATACCCGATTTGGATACTTTGATTTGGATTTGTGAAAGCGGAACTTTTAATGAATATTTGTTCTTTGTAACAGTTCGGCTGAAAAGTTCATAAAGTTGACGTCTAGATGGCGCCTCTTGCAAAAATCTACTTGACTATCACAAAGCACCAGCTTTCAATGAATACGTGTCAAAATTTGACAGCAATTGGTTCGTGTGTTACAGCATAGAGAGTAAAGCAACTTTGGTTATTGTGAAAAAATTACAAATTACAAATCAATGAAAACGATGACAAAATTGCATGAATTGGGCTTCGAATTGCTTCCGCATCCAACGTATTCTCCAGATCTGGCCCCTAGCGACGATTTTGAACGGCAAACCTCTTGAAGTTCGTAGACCTGAAGAGAATGCTCGCTGTCAAGAAATTTAAGACCGATGATGAAGTGATTACGGAAACTGAGGCCTATTTTGAGGAAAACCCGAAAGAGTACTATAAAAATGGTATCAAGTTGCAAGATCGCTATAATCGCTGTATCGCCCTCGACGGCAATTATGTTGAATCATTTTTTTTTCTCTCTATTATAGTGACTTTCAACCCATTTCGGTTGATTCGTCACTTCTACTTCCATTTTTGGAAGAATGTCGGGAGAGTTCAAGCTTCGTCAGCATTTCCTTGACAATTTTTACTTGACCGAGTATCAGTGCAAAGGAAACTACCGTTTTGTCTCAAATTCCGAACACTTCATTTTGACGTAGGACTACGTCTAACCGGAAGATATAGGGGGTGAAATGGAAATCTAGGCACTGAACAAGTAGGAAAAAATGCAAGATTTGGAACGCTTATAACTTGAGCATTTCTCAATAGATCTCAAAGGTTTTTGCATCAATTGATAGGAAATATATCTACGCATCTATCATAACGAATAACATTTCATTTTTCTTGAGATAAATAATTGAATAATTGTGAATTATCAAGCATTGTCAAAATGCACTATGTACCCATTTTTTATTTGTCCATTTTGTGCTCCTCAAATCGTACCGACCAAAACGGGCAACCAGAGCAGCAGCGAAATAGAATGAAGCACGATTGGAAAGGAAAAAGAAAACAATGAACGAAACATTGGTCGCAGTCTCACACATGCGTAATTCTCGAGCCAGCCAGTCAGCTTAAAAATCCCCGCTCCGCTGCCGTAACGATCATTCTCATTCAAACCGTACACCACATCGGTTCGCATCACAACACATCAACAAACCAACCCAAGCAGCCATGTCTGGACATGGTAAAGGAGGAAAAGTGAAGGGAAAGGCAAAATCCCGCTCGAACCGTGTTGATCTGGAGTTCCCCGCAAGGGTAGCTAGGCCGAGCGCGTTAGTACCAGTCCACCTAGCCGGCGTTATATAGTTTCGGCCGCCGAAGTGATCGAGTTAGCTGGTAAAGCTGCTCGCGACGATGAGAAAAATCGCATTCAGAACAGAACACATTCAGTTCGGTGGACATCAAGACAACAACAGGCAGTTGCAGCGAGTGGCGAATGGCAAACGCAATTGCAAAACGGCAGCAGGTTTTTTCAAAACCACGAGTACTAAGTTTTCTAAATTGGAACCATTCCATAAAACAGGGCCATTAAACCTTCCAAAAAAGAGTTTAGGAAATACAGTTCAATGCTTTCTAAAACAATATCCAAAATAATAATAAAACACAAATTGATTTTTTCATAATTTGTTTGCCAGGATATGATGAGTATGTGAATTTGGCAGTTGTTCTGAGCTTATTGATTTTCAGCAATTCTTAAATTGCTTCTAGATTGAAAGTACAGTAATTTACACTTATCTCGACATTTAGCTAATTGGGCGGACCTGTAATGCGACATATTTAGTTGGCCATTTTTGTAAACATAGAGTTCGGGGTCCAAATTATGACCCCACATTGAAAGTCGACACTGTACCACTGTCATCGCAAATGTTCAATTACAGGTTAAAATTACCTCCAATCCGATACTGAGTGGTGGTATTGCGACGTGCCATTGAATGTAATTTACTGTAAAATATGTCACAAGCTGGATGGGAAGAAATTTTCCAACTGTGAAAGCTGTGGCGAGTGGCAAACGCAATCGCTAAACAGGAAGGCCGAACAAGATGGGAATATCGAGTGATAACAAAAACACAACACCAAAGGTTCTTTTCAGAACCATCAACATATTCATAAAGAGTAAACAGTAAACTAATCCATTTTTCAGGTAGATAGGTAGGTATTCACGTAGGAGAAGAAAATAAAACAATATATTTAAAATATATATTTAACAAAAGCTGTCCCCTTTGTATAGTCCTACGTCACTCCGGTTATGTCCCCGACATTACCCACCCGTCTTTTTAAATGTAAATTTACTGAACTTTAATATTTTCAGTAATTGAATAATAAATACCCTGAAATTATTTGTGGTGTAGTCTTCTTTGTAACATCATTCACAGGTATCGATACTGTATATAACTTAAAATACTAAGCATTTACAAAAAAATTACAGTCAAAACCAGCGATAAAATGTTTGCGTTAGCAAATTCGACATTTGAATCAAGTTTCGCAGCACAATATCGACATTTTTGGGAGTGTTATATTTTCCCAAAGAATAATAGAATAATTTGCTTTGATCATCTGAATCGGTCAAGTAGCTCAAAAGCTATGTTTTTTTATATTGCATTTTGGGTGTTTGGAATTTGAGACAAATGTAATCAAACATATTTTTAGTTTTTCACCATGAATATGAATTTGTAAATTAATTTTATGGTAGCCAAATGAAAGGAAATGCTCTATTGTATTCAAAAACCACGTGAATTTCGCGAAAAAGTACCATTTTGAATAGTGAGACACTGTATAATGACCAAAAAAGCTTAAGTGTTTGGAATTTGAGACAAATCGGTAATTAAGTGCCTATTACTCGCAATCGCTAATCTTCTTAGTTACAAAAATATGAAAGTATGAAAAATTTTGTTTCAAAAGTTTCGAAAACAACAGCGGAACTATCATTAGAATATAAACTGCTCGAATAAATGAAAGCCTCAATTCACTATGAAAATGAGGATAGGGAACTTCGATTTAGTATGAAGAATAACACGAATAATCGTAATGCGAAAGAAACCTGCAAATTGAAGAGATGTTTCCTTTATTGAGCGTGAAAAAAGAGGAACAATCAGAGATGCCAGGTTTGTAGACATGTTTTCATTTTGAAGACATTTGACTTACTTGTGAAGACAGTTGAATTTGTGAAGACATTATTAAACATGCGAAAATGTTTCAGTATGATAGCGTCCGTGTATTTTTGAGAGATATTACTTGCTATTAGCTTAAAATATCATCAAAAGAAGTAGGGCTTTTTCTCGGGTTCAATCACTCGTCTCAACGTAGTATTACTACCGTCATTTTTATAAGTACTTAGTTGAGATTTCTATGCCAAATATCACGCCCTGAATGCATTCTGAGTGGCAAGCTCTAGAATACGCGTGAGCACGGTGCAAGTCGGACGAAATTTCTTTGACGAAAAACTTCCCCGAGCAGAACGGAATTGGAACCCAAACCCCCGGCATGTTAGGTATGACGCTAACCCCTCGACCACGTAGGCACGCTAACCAAAACTTTAAAGCTTAAATAAACAGATTGAGTTATCACAGTTCGTTTTTGTGGAAGAACTAGGCCTATATTCACTCAATCAATTTCGAAACTCATAAAATTTAGTTCGCAGTTGCGCAATATATTATTTGTTTACATTTATTGAAATAAACTTCAGAACCTCAAACTGAGTTTAA
Organism: Toxorhynchites rutilus septentrionalis; assembly: GCF_029784135.1. NCBI lineage: Eukaryota > Metazoa > Arthropoda > Insecta > Diptera > Culicidae > Toxorhynchites > Toxorhynchites rutilus. The sequence goes on along the minus strand of NC_073744.1, from coordinate 81,714,010 downwards.
TGAAATCTGCCATGAATCAATATCAATAGGAATAAATTTTGAATAAGCTATTAAACTTTGTTCAAAAGTAAGTTATGAATTTTGGTTTCCTCCGATATAATTGTGAAGACATTTGAAGACATTTTTTCGTACCATGTGAAGACGTTTGAAAAAATCACCTGGCATCGTAAACATAAGCGTAAGCGTAACCAAACTGCCTATTGAAATGCGGTAGGTTCATTATTGAGTGACGATTTGTCGCATAGAGTGGAATTGCTTCCGAAATCTGCGTATGAATGATTATATCAGAAGCGCATTTCTCAAGCACCAAGGGAATGGCGGATTGCTTTTGGAATTCTTCTGCAAATTATTGAACCGTTGGTACTTCTGTCGAATCATTTTACAATGTCACACATACAAAACATATCAATAAAATTATCAATTATAAATTTATCATTTATGATATGAAGACCGCTAGGTGCGACGAAATTTTGAAAAACTATTTAAGATGAGACTAGATAGTTTATGTATTCAAATATGGTTCTCTTGGCCGTGTGGTTTGCACCATATAGCGTCATGTCAGAGGCTTATGATGCAAGTAATACTGGTAACTGGTAATAATGACAAATAATTATTAAAAAAGAAAAGAAAAGAAAAAAACATATTATGCTGTCAAAAAAGTCCTGCGGTATTTTTTTTAAATTTTCATTTGTTCATAAAATTAGTTACAATCATCTGTTTTAAGACAAATATGCGCCGTTTTGTTCGATGACTTGTTCCCAACGAGATGCCAACTTCATAATACCCCTGTTATAGAAGCTCGCTTCCTTATTGGCAAAAAACTCGGATAGCCAATTTTCACAGGCCTTTTTTGTGGCTAACTTCTGACTACCTAGCTCGTTCGCCATGGACAAAAACAGGTGGTAGTCACTTGGTGCAAGTTCCGGACTATACGGCGGATGCAAAAGAACCTCCCATCCGAGCTCCCGGAGCTTCTGGCGCGTTACCAAAGAAGTGTGTGGCTTGGCGTTGTCCTGATGGAAGACAATGCGGCCTCTGTTTATCAAAGATGGCCTCTTCTACATGAGTGCTACCTTCAAGCGGTCCAATTGTTGGCCGTACAGGTCCGAATTGAGCGTTTGGCCATAGGGAAGCAGCTCATAATAGATTATTCCTTGACAATCCCACCAAACACACAGCAGAACCTTCCTGGAGGTTAATGAGGGCTTGGCCACCGTCTGAGCCGCTTCAGCGGGCCTCGACGACGACCGTTTGCGCTTCACGTTGTCGTAAGTGACCCACTTTTCATCGCCAGTCACCATCCGCTTCAGAAACGGGTCGATTTTGTTGCGATTCAGCAGCGATTCACATGCGTCGATACGGTCAAAGATGTTTTTTTGCGTCAACGTGTGTGGCACCCACACATCGAGCTTCTTTGTGAATCCAAGCTTCTTCAAATGGTTAATAACGGTTTGATGACTTATCCCCAGCTCTTGGCCGATGCTACGGCTGATACTATGCCGGTCTTTCTCGTCTAATTCAGCGATTTTGTCGCAATTTTCGACGACAGGCCTTCCGGAGCGTGGCGCATCTTCGACGACCTCTACACCAGAACGAAAACGTTGAAACCATCGTTGTGCGGTGGAAATGGAAACTGTATCGGGTCCATAAACTGCACCAATTTTATTGGCAGCTTGAGATGCATTTTTGCCTTTGTCATAGTAGTACTGTAAAATATGTCGGATTTTCTCTTTATTTTGCTCCATATTTGCGACACTATAACTCACGAACGACTTAACCAAACAAAACACTGTCAAGGACTATATTATAGCGCGCAAGAATACCTTTCCAACAAGCTATAGTATGACTCGATACAATGAATACAATATAAATACCGCAGGACTGTTTTGACAACATAATATATATATTGGGTTGGGGAAGAAGGAATGTCGTATATTGTCAATATATGGCAACACTTAAACATATCTTGTGTTGAACTTATCGCATCGGGTCATACTATACGGCTATTTAAAGACGTGCAACAAGTGTCATTTTGACAGTGTTGTGATTGTCCTTTTCAGTCTCAAGTTATAGCGTGTCAAAGATGGAGTCCACCAAGCAAGAAATTCACCATACTTTACGTTTTTACTACCTGCGAGGTAAAACTGCAACGAAGGCGGCGGTCGTGTAGTTTATGGACCCGATACTGTAACGATTCGCACAGCACAGCGTTGGTTTGATCGACTTCGCTTGGTGTAGTGACTGTCGAAGATACACCCCGTACTGGTAGGCCAATCGTCGTGGAAACCGATAAAATCGTTGAAATCATCCAAGTAGACCGGCATGTGAGCACTCGCTCGATTGGCCAGGAACTGGGTATAGACCATAAAACCGTTTGAAACCATTTGCAGAAGATTGGATTCCAAAAAAAAGCTGGATGTATGGGTGCCACACGAGTTGACGCAAAAAAAAAAATTTAAACCGAATCAACGCCTGCGATGTACTGCTGAAACGGAACGAACTCGACCCATTTTTGAAGAAGATGGGTACTGGTGATGAAAAGTGGATCACGTACGACAACTTAAAGCGTCGTGGTCGAAGCGCGGTGAGCCGGCTCAAACCATCACAAAGCCCCGATTGACGGCCAGGAAGGTTTTGCTGTGTGTTTGGTGGGATTGAAAGAGAATCATCCACTATGAGCTGCTCAACTATGACCAGACCCTTAACTCTGTTCCCTACTGTGAGCAGCTTGACCGTTTGGAACAGGTGATTGACCAGAAGCGGCCAGAAATAATCAATAGGAATGGTGTTGTTTTCCACCAGGACAACGCTCGGCCTCACACATCTTTGATGACCCGCCAGAAGCTACGGGAGCTCGGATGGGATGTCCTATTGCACCCACCGTATAGTCCGGACCTGGCTCCAAGTGATTATCATCTCTTCCGGTCCATGCAAAACGCTCTTGGTGATACTAAGTTGGCTTCAAAAGAGGCTTGCGAAAACTGGCTGTCTGAGTTTTTTTGCAAATAAGGAGGGGGGTTTAATAGGGGGGGGGATAATGAAGTTCCCTTCTAAATGGCAACAAGTTTGCGAACAAAACGGCACATATTTGACTTAAATTGGACAATTTTAAGTGTGTTAAATAAAGCTCAAATTTCGATCAGAAATACGACATTTCTTTTTCCCCAACCCTATAGTTCTATGTGTGGACGTGCTGGCGAAAAACATGTTTCCGGTGACATTGAAGATAAACGTTTCACCAAAGGCCGCCAACCCTCCCACCGTCTCTCGGCTGCGACCAATAGAAATTTTTTGGGTGAACCTTAAACGGAAAATCTACTCCAATAATTTCTTGGCCAAAACAGAGAAGCAGCTGATCGCCAAGACTACGAAAGAGCTGAAGAGCATGTTTTTTTTTTTTTTTTTTTTTTTTATCTTCGCTTGTTTTTACGTCGGCATATTTCCGCCACTTTAGTGCCAATCACCGACATCAGGGAGGCGACTCCACCTGTTCCTACCTATCAGACTCAACAACTCATGAGCCGGGCCAACTTCTTTTACTTCCCGTCCGAAGGAAGACGTAACCAGAGATTTTTCGCCTCAGAAAATCCCAACGACGCCAGCTGGGATTGAACCCAGGCCGATCGGATTGTGAAGCTGTTACGCTAACCACACAACCACTGGCGCCGTCAAAGAAGAGCATGTTGACATCCATCTTTCCATCAGCCATGTCAAGATTCTGGCCAACTACCATAAAGCCGCCCGGTAAATTGTCTAAGCATTTTTGTAAAGGGCTCAAAAACGTAGGATTTGACGAACATTGGGCCCACTAAATTATCTTTTGTAGTTTTTTCATCGTCATTCGAAATTATTTTTGTATGCGCACGTTATCGCTATGGAAGCTTCCTTTGCGTTTCCCGTTCAGTCCAGGGTTTTTTTCTTTCGTCCCCGAAAAAATCTTCATCCCCGTAAAAAATATACACGGCTTCTCGAGCAAGCCCTCCTGAATGAAATCAAAGCGTCATATTTGCTGTTGGAATCTGAATTGAATACTAAATAAAAATAACGCAGTTAATACTATGTTCAGTAGGGAAGGTTCCTCTAGGAACGTTAGTTTTCTCCTTCACTAACGTTCCTGGAGAACGAAGAGAAAGATATCTCCCAACTTGCACCGTGAGCATCCATGATCATTGCTACCGACCATCAAGGCGATTATTTAGCTATACTCAGTCGAATCCCGCCAAATAATATTGTACCGCTGTAGACAGAATTTCATATCCATCCATATGGCCACCATGCCTTTCACCACATACGAGAGTTTTCCCTCGAGTCAATGAATATTTAGTCGTGTCGTAGCAATCCATCGGATTGGGTGTTTTATCGACACTCCACATTTGAATAGATTACAAGAGGAGCGCGCAACAAGTTCTTATCCCATACGTGCCAATTTTACATCACCGTGTGTGAAGTTAGTAACTGTTAAAAAGCTTTTAGAATGAAACAAAAAAAACTAGTCGCTCACGATAAATGAAACAGTAGAGTGGCATATCAAACAAATTGATTTTCAATTAACTATTGAACCCACTTCGTCGCATGCAGTTCTCTTTTGGAAAACAATTTGTTCCGGTCATGCTGTGTTCAGATTTCATCTGCCGTCTGTCGACGGCGTTGTCTCTGTTTGTTTTTCTTCGCACTCTGATTTTTGTACTGTGGCATGTTGTTCGTGTGTAATAATAATGCAGCATCCAGTGGTTATTCTCTCGCTGCTGTCGAATAAACAGAACGAAAACGTTGGAATGAATAATGGAATCCATCGAATTTAAACACCGGAGCAAACCTCATCAGATGACCATTTACGGCGAAAAGCTGTAAGCGCAAAAAAGACCGAAACCGCGGCGCCAGAAGAGTGATTACAGTGTGTTCCAATCAATTAGATTTTATGACGGCATGCGGGTGCACAGCGTGATGGATGAAAATTCATAAAAGTGGATATTTCCCTCACACTCCGGAACACGTCAGATTCGGGAAATGGATTGCTTGCCGTACAACTAAGAAAACTCAGAGACATTGTTGCAAAAGGATACCTATGTGAATCGTAACGTTGCCGGTATGTTATGGATATAGTTAGCTCGAATGAATTGTTCATAGTGGATCAAAGTAAAACTATCAACTATACATATGGCCATGGTGGTTTGAGAAGACTTTTTTAGTTCTGAAAACAGCGGTTTTAAGACTTTCAGAAAAGGATGCGAATCTGTTGCTTTGCGAAATTGATGATGAAAGTGAGATTCCGGGAATGTTCCAGTTCGAACAACTATGAGGTTTATATACAATATAGCACTGCGATTCCGAAGCTCGCTTTTCTCAAAAGATTTTTTTTCTACAAACACATTTTTTGCGTACTGCTCAGATGTACAATAAAATCAGCCATACATATGAATTACTCAATATTCAATTATTAACCGGAAAAATGTGGGAAACACGAGCGTTAGTTCATTTAATATTTCTTTGATCCTAAAGCATTTACATCGCAGTGGAAATAATTTTAATGGAGACCCGTTGTTTATTTCAATGAAAAATGTGGAACGCGGAATGTTTCAACGTATGGTGAAACTGTGGTATTGAATAAAAATTTTATTCCACCAGTGAACTAAAAATAAGTGACGATGAGGTAAATATTTTTCTCCCTAAATACGGCTAAATCAAAACAAATACATGTTATTCCAGTCGGCTCTGTTTACATTCTTCAATCCATTCTACACAACGTGAAATATGCCCAAAGATCTACGTTTTAATCTACTTAGTCTACTTACACAAACGAACTCTGATTGTATTAAATCAATCGGCGACTACGCACTTTTCCGAATCAAAACGAAACGAACTAATCTCGAACAAATTTGATTGGGTTATTAGATGTTGTTTTTTTCTCCTATTCGTTCCGTGCCAATCTCCCATATACGTTCTTTTTGTACCAGCCCCAGATGTGATATTATTTTCTGCCGATTGATATTTATTGCTACTTGAACATATACAACAAGTTCAATGAGCATAAATCGTCATGAATGGGTTAAAAATCATCGGAAACTATCTTGAGGAGGTGATCGAACACATCTACATAACTGTCATAAGAAAAATAAAAACATAACAAGCTTTTAACAATATAAAATGTGATGAGATTGACGTCATTAATTACAGCTCTTACTCAAATAATTATTTACTTCTACAGTACGCACTTGCTATTATGACAAAATCAAATTCTCAATCAATTTCATATATTGTACGACCCAAAAACTAGTAGATAATCGTCGTGTCAAATTATAAGATATCCATCGCAAATTCTTTGTAGAGTCCAAACTAATAGTGTCCTATCACTTAGGGGAAGGGTGGTTAAAGCGGACACCCTAAGTAAAAGTTGATTTTTTTCGTGAATGTCACAAAAAAACAATATACACTATATATATATTTTTTCTGAGTGTCCAGAGATATGTAAGAAGTCGGTTGAATTAAAGCATATAGTGTAGGATATAACAACTATCTTCATTTAAGATTGGCCATTTGAACTTTATTGTAGTGTCCAGGCGCGAAACATTCAAAAAACGAAAATTCCAGGGTTTCAAAATTAACGTCAATTCCACATGAATTACAATAAGTTTCTAATTCGTAAGTAATCTTTGGTTCTCAATCAGTTCAAATAACTCATTCGGGGTAGTTTTGACCAAGCTGCGCCATGTTATAGGGGGTATCTCGTTCTACGCAGAAGATACTACTCGTTTAAGCTCTTCAAATCACTCATACTGCTTGTAAGCTGCATCTACTCTATTCGTACGATCACTCCTCATTAGTTCTTGAATGGGTTTTGTTCTGGTAAATGGCTAGGTATCTGGTAAAAATAGTTCGTTCGTTCGTATATATATATATATATATATATATATATATATATATATATATATATATATATATATATATATATATATATATATATGTATATATATATATATATATATATATATATATATATATATATATATATATATATATATATATATATATATATGTATATATATATATAAATATATATATATATATATACATATATATATATATATATATATATATATATATATATATATATATATATATATATATATATATATATATATATATATTAGGCTGTCAAAAAAGTCCTGCGGTATTTTTTTTTTAATTTTCATTTGTTCATAAAATTAGTTACAATCATCTGTTTTAAGTCAAACATGCGCCTGTTATAGAAGCTCGCTTCCTTATTGGCAAAAAACTCGGATAGCCAATTTTCACAGGCCTCTTTTGTGGCTAACTTCTGACTACCTAGCTCGTTCGCCATGGACAAAAACAGGTGGTAGTCACTTGGTGCAAGGTCCGGACTATACGGCGGATGCAAAAGAACCTCCCATCCGAGCTCCCGAAGCTTCTGGCGCGACCAAAGCGTCACCAAAGAAGTGTGTGGCCTGGCGTTGTCCTGATGGAAGACAATGCGGCCTCTGTTTATCAAAGATGGCCTCTTCTTCAAGCGGTCCAGTTGTTGGCAGTACAGGTCCGAATTGAGCGTTTGGCCATAGGGAAACAGCTCATAATAGATTATTCCTTGACAATCCCACCAAACACACAGCAGAACAATCCTGGCCGTTAATGAGGGCTTGGCCATCGTCTGAGCCGCTTCAGCGGGCTTCGACCACGACCGTTTGCGCTTCACGTTGTCGTAAGTGACCCACTTTTCATCGCCAGTCACCATCCGCTTCAGAAACGGGTCGATTTTGTTGCGATTCAGCAGCGATTCACATGCGTCGATACGGTCAAAGATGTTTTTTTGCGTCAACGTGTGTGGCACCCATACATCGAGCTTCTTTGTGAATCCAAGCTTCTTCAAATGGTTAATAACGGTTTGATGACTTATCCCCAGCTCTTGACCGATGCTACGGCTGCTACTATGCCGGTCTTTCTCGGCTAATTCAGCGATTTTGTCGCAATTTTCGACGACAGGCCTTCCGAAGCGTGGCGCATCTTCGACGACCTCTACACCAGAACGAAAACGTTAAAACCATCGTTGTGCGGTGGAAATGGAAACTGCATCGGGTTCATAAACTGCACAAATTTTATTGGCAGCTTGAGATGCATTTTTGCCTTTGTCATAGTAGTACTGTAAAATATGTCGGATTTTCTCTTTATTTTGCTCCATATTTGCGACACTATAACTCACGAACGACTTAACCAAACAAAACACTGTCAAGAACTATATTATAGCGTGCAAAAATACCTTTCCAACAAGCTATAGTATGACTCGATACAATGACAACTAGAACTACGCGCTTACAACGACACCTCGCAGAAATACCGCAGGACTTTTTTGACAGTAATATATATATATATATATATATATATATATATATATATATATATATATATATATATATATATATATATATATATATATATATATAACGTTGTTCTGCCAAATAAATTATTTCTAGTGAATATTTTGGGTGTTGAATAAAACACACTAATGTATTGTAAGTGTGTTTGAATATTTTAACGATCTTTAAAATAAATCGAATGTGACCGATAAAAAAACGAATTAAATGATTAGAACGAAAGGTTATATGATGTTTCTTGGTGTATTTGACTGACATGTTTAATCTCTTAAAAGTTAAAAGTCAACTGAAAAAAGTAATATAAGTTTGTCGTAAAGTAGAAAAAATGAAATATAAATGAAAATCAATATTTATTGCTGTCTCCTTGTTAGAAAATACGTGCATGTCATTTTCAACATGGCTCAGTTTATAACAGCTTGGTCTCGTTCATAAATTGGAAAACGTTCAAATTAATCGGTCTGTTTGGAATCGCGTTATTTTATCGTTGTCATTCAATCGAGGAGTATTCACATCGGTAATCTAAGTTTGAAACACAGCCATATTGCTTCCTTTATTCATGGATGTTTTTATTACTCTTCACCGATTTGTAGAACTCAATATTCATATATGCATATGAGTGATCGGATTTTACAATTCGATCAAAATAGACTTTTACACTCTTAAATTCGTTCGCCTTGTCGCGGAACAATGGCCAAAATAAGTTGTATTCAACAGAATACAACCAACAATATGTGGGGACGAATACGATCGAACTTCATTTTGTGTTTGAACACACGCGCAATGTCATGACAATGCATGCATGTACGCTATTGATTGTCATTTTTTAATCCGAGCAAATGTGATTTGAAGAATTTCGATAACTCATTGTGCTCATTCAAAAAGGCTTCCAGCTCGTCGGAGATGCTCCCTGCTTTAGATGAATTGATGTTAATTGTGTATTTGTAGATGGATGTTCAATGAAGCGGGCGTTACGCCATCAGTCATTGAACAACTTAAATAAATTCGTTCTGTTGAAAAAACGAACCACGGTTAAATTATTAGAATATTGTTGACACAAAAATAATAAAATCGCAATTAAAAATAGGGAATTGGGGTCAAAATTTAAGGTTATATGTATGGTATAAAGTCAAATTTCTGAAAAAAAATATCCAGATCTTTTTTTCTGCATAGAGCCACCCTATTCGGTATTAAATGTATGGTTATCGGTATCCTACCGGTATCATATATAGTTTACAACCTATTCTCATACCTACCAAGTATTTTGAGTATAATTTCATCAAAATCGGTCTAGCCGTTTCGGAGGAGTTCGGTAACAAACACCGTGACACGAGATTTTATATATATATATATATATATATATATATATATATATATATATATATATATATATATATATATAGATTTATATATATTTTCAAAACTCCATCAATATGATAATCAAATGAAAGGGCTTGACTTGTAGAACACAGTTATTCATGAAAAAGATAAATCCAAGATGGCGGCCGCTACAAAATGGCGGATCACATATTTTCTCAGAACTCCATCTATATGAGTATCAAATAAAAGGGCTTGATTAGTAGAACACATTTATTTATAAAAAATACAAATCCAAAATGGTCGCCACCAGAAAATGGCGCCAAATATATATTTTTTTCAGAATCATATGGGGATCAAATGAAAGGGCTTGATTAGTAGAATACAGTTATTTGTGAAAAATGCAAATCAAAAATGGTGGCCGCTACCAAATGGTGGATTACATATGAGGGACTTAAAATGAAAGGGGTGTAAGTAACATCATCGATTTCTCTAAATCGACTCTCTCTCTCTTTTGGTCATAACTTAGCTGCAGACACATTCCCAGTTGTACAGTGGTAGACATTCGTTTAGCCGCACCCTATTTTTCCTCAATATTTTTAAAAATAAGTCAATTCTTTGTACAGTTTTGTTCATAAAACACTATTATTGTTTATTTTCATCGAATTCATTCTAAAAAAAATATACATTCACTTCTTGTTTTCTAAGTAATTCAAATATGTGGAATCAGGGTGGACATTCGTTTAGCCGCATCCTAAAATTTCAATAAAAGAAAATTTGTGCGGCAAATTTCGAGTCCAACCGGTAGCTAAAATTTAGTATGTCCACCTCCATTTCGTATCACTTTGAAAACTCGATTTGGCATCGAGTCAGACAGCTTTTAAAGTGTTGCCATATTGATTATAGTTCAACACTTCTGAATTACTACCTTGAGACAGGAAATGCTGTCAAATTGTCATCCGTTTGCATAGACCATCTCGGCCAAGATTCTCCATAGGTTCTCTATGGGATTGCAATCGACTGCAATCAGGTCATTCAAGAAGCGGAATGTCCTTCTCGGCAAATCATGCCTTCGATTGCTTGGAATCGTGGATATATGCATAATCCTGCTGAAAAAACGACATCTTCGGTAGCGTTATTCTCAATATGGCCAATCAAAACGTCCTCCAGTAATTGAAAATACTTTTTGGAGTTCATTCGGGTGAAAATAAAACAAATGAGAAGCTTGCTGTGATAGGAAACGGCTCTCCACACTGTCAAATTTCCGGCCCAAAGTTTCGCTTCGATCTCACGGCATGCCGTTGATTTAAATTGTACCAATTGCAACTGTAACAGTCCGGACCATCCAAATTGAACTTTTTTCGCCGGAAAATACAACATTTCTCCACTCTTGTTTCCATTCCATGTATTGCCGGGCGAAAATGAGATGGTTCTGCTTATGAATGGCGGTCAGTTTCGGCTTCCCTTGAGAATACCTTTCGCCATTCCTTAAAATTCTACATAAATCACTAATCTGACCAACTTCTTACGTTGCGCATCTAATATTTATCTTGTAAATTGAACATTCCCAAGTATTATTTCCAAAAAACACAGATACAGGCTTGGTTATTATGCGAAAACTCAATTTTTATACCCTGCGGCTAAACGTATGTCTCGGGAAAAACGACGTTTGAATGTTTATATCTACCGATGCCGCCTTGTGTGTGTGTGATTGTGACGCACGTCCTTTCTATAAAATTGACTTAAATATACTACCACTACAGCAAATAAGTATCTCGATAAAAAGAACATTCCTAGTTGTTTTGTAAGTGTTCCAATTTTTTTCAAGTGCGGCTAAACGAATGTCTATCACTGTATTTGACAATGTGGAATATAGGTCAGAACCTCATCTATCGGATTCTATACCAAACTCAAATTGGAACGTGTTTGAAGTTAAGTTGTTTACTAAAGAAAAAGTTGATGAAGAGAAATCAATCAAATCACTTACACCCCTTCTTCTGAGCCCCTCATATTTTCTCAAAACCCCATCAATATGGGTATCAAATAAAAGGGCTTGATTAGTAGATCACATTTATTTATAAAAAATGAAAATCCAAAATGGCGCAATATTTTTTTTTGAAAAACCACATCAATATGAGTATCAAATGAAAGGGCTTGACTAGTAGAACATAGTTGTTTATAAAAAAAATTCAAATCCAAAATGGCCACCACAACAAAACAGTGAAACGGTGATTTTTTTTCAATACCCCATCAATATGGGTATCAAATGAAAGTGCCATTTGAACGTAGTAGATCATGAAAAATACAAATCCAAGATGGCCGCAGTCTCCAAATAACCAATTACTTTTTTAAATGTCTGTGGGGTACATACCATGTATTTTTGCAATCCCCTCAATGTCGGTATGAAATGAAATGATTTGACTAAGAGAATACAGTACATCATAATTTTTTTTCCAAGGAAAATTAGGTAAGAAAAAAACAATAAAAAAAGTTGAATGGTTTTATTATAGAGAAATATGCTAATGATACAAATAATGTACTAAAAACTAGGAAATAAAATAAGTAAAAAAACATTTAATGTTAAATGGTTTCCTTGTGATTAAACATAATAATAATACAGATAATGTACTAAAAGCTTGGAAATACTTAGTAGCAGTTTGCAATTTATCATACCTCTTCCTTCATTAATCAAGGACAAGTACATTTCCTGTATTGTTATTATGCTATTCATTACCATTCACTACAACCAAAACATGCATCTTTATCGCATTGGGCTTGAAGCAAACAATCGCGGCGGTGGCTACCACGGCATCGAGTTTGTTGACTGGTCGTGTATCCGGGTCTTTGCTACCCGCCCTCAGCTTTCCAAAGCATTGGAGACCCAAGATAGACAATCGGATCCGAAATGTATTATATTAGGTAGCCGCAATCCTGATCTTCTGCTTCATCTATACTCCTTCCTCTGAAACGCCAACGCTAAAGTCAACGTTTAATGATGTTTCCTCCGTGGTATTTCTGTACCATATCTCTCCTATCCGATTTAGAAACTTTTACAGATACAAACGACACGGTCCAAGGGTTCTGTTGGTGAGTGACCATGATACACCCAAACTAGCGTAGGCAGGAAACACTTCATCTTTGGCAGAAATGATGACATTTTGTGTGCTGGAGAGTCAAATGCGCAAATAATGAGCTGTTTTAAAAGCTTAAAAATGGTTTGTAAGTATGCGTGCAGGCATCTCTTTCTGTTTTCTTTTTTTATTTCATTTGGGATTGTGCCAAAAAATAGTCCATACGACGTCGATGGGGATCGAACCAAGGCCGGCCGGAATGCAAAGATATTTTACACGACCACGCTATCCACATGGCTAATACTTCAGCAGTTGTTCGACAAATACGTGATAATATTGCACCTGATTATGAAATGAAGTTGGGAAGTGTTTTCTAAGAGTAAAAAAGGAGCGCATGAAGGAGACGACTCTAGCGGATCTACGGATGCAAAAGTTATTGACTCGCTAAAAGTAGAGATGGCCAACCTTAATGACGCGGTAAACACGCTTGCTGCCAAAGTTGATTCTCAGCCTAAGACACCCATTGGGCAGCGAAGAAATCTCACACGCCGAAACGCAGAAGGATCTCTATCGGTGAGTCCGATCCCAATCTGAGCACTGAACCTGCCATCAATAGAGGATCCAAAAAGAGTACCAACGAAATTATAAAAACAATCCAAGTCAACGATGACTTGTTTTGGTTGTACCTCTCGACGTTTGATCCAGCTACTACAGAACAGGAGATCAGCGACTTGGTTCGAAATTGTCTAAACATGAACAACGATCAATACATCCCGAGAGTGGTAAAATTAGTGCCCAAAGGTAGATACCTATCGACCATGAGATTCGTGTCATTCAAAGTTGGTGTCATCAACACTATGAAGAATGCTGCACTTCGTTCTGATTCCTGGCCTCAAAATATTCTCTTTAGAGAATTTGAGGATCGCTCAAAAAACTCCCCGCCGAAAAAAAACGCATCCATACGGAACATCAGCCAATTCCGGACGACACGAGAACTCAGAACAACTCTACGACGACATTGGACCAAAACGATACGAGACTAGTGTGAGGAGCCGAATATCCACCATTACTACCTTCTCTGCATCACCAGGACGCACTGCCCCCAGTACTAATGGAAACCTCAACTCCACCCGATCCAGTCGCGCCATCGTGTTGTTCCAGCCATCGCTGTCGTCCTGGTCCTGAGATCGTGGTAGGAAATGGGGTCTCCCGACAACATATATTCGGCAAGTATAAATGCGCTGGAAAGAATTTCTGCCCTAATTCGCTTCCGCGTTCCAGGCCTAACCATCGTTTCGATGATGCGGATTTATTGACACCTCGTAGCCTCGTTTTACCATATCCTGAAAGTCGTTCTGCCCCTGCGGTTGTGGTCGATGAAATAGCCTTTCAGCCTGTGCTGACAGTGAATAACAATTTGGTTCCTGCGCTTCGGATTTATTATCAGAACGTTCGTGGCCTGAGGACAAAAATTGACCTGGTGTTCCTCGCTACTGCTGAACTGGACTATGATATATATGTCTTCACCGAAACTTGGCTCGACGATTGTATCCAATCTGCACAGCTGTTCAGCAGTAATTACAGAGTGTTTCGAGTAGATCGCTGTGACACTAACAGCATCCGTCGACGTGGTGGAGGGGTGTTAATCGCAGTGAAGCAGGTGTATGGCTCTACAGCTGTCCGTTATAGTAATGTCATAACTATCGAGCAGTTATGGGTAAAAGTATCGGTAGTAGGAGGTGATATTTTGATTGGTGCATTATACATACCCCCAGATAGAAGTCAGGATAGCTCTTTTGTGCAACTTCATTTTGATGCAGTATCTGAGGTATTTAGAACCCAGACGGGTGTCATCACTGTGGTTCTGCTTGGCGATTTCAATCAACCACGCTTGGTTTGGTTAGAAACGAACAACGGAGAATATGTTTCTGTGGATCCGTCGCAGTCATGTATCAATATGGCCAGCCAAGTTCTCCTCGACAATATATCATTTCATGCACTGCGACAACGCAACTTGATTCGCAATTGACCTCATCTTCTCGAATGGCACGCTCGTGAGCAACGGTTCCGTATCCGTTACCCGGGAACCGATAGTTTCGATTGATCGCTATCATCCTGCCTTAATTTATTCTGTGGAATGCAAACCGCCTGTCCAGTATGAAGAAGCTTATGACTTCGAAAGACTCGACTTCCGCCGAGCTGACTACGACGCTCTGAACCAATTACTATCACAAGTAGATTGGTCGGAAGTTTTCCAATCCCTTGATGTCGATAGTGCCACCCAGTCTTCCATGTTTCACAAAAAACACTGGGTCCGGAATAAACATGTCTACGCTGGTGTTCGCAGTTTTGTGTTTGAATACAAACATGATATTTTCGTACCTTTGTTTGAAAATGTGACATGTTTGTATTCGTAATATGTTTGGACATACGATGTTTAATCCTAATGTTTCACATGATGTTCGAACATGGTGTACAGTTTCTCTTGCATTTTCACCCCAGGAACCGGCAGTGTGTAGAGTAGAAGAAGCGAATCGGACACCATACCAACACCACTCAACACATGGTGTGTTGGTATGTCGACATGGAAAAAAATGCTTTGCTATCATGACAATGGGTGCTTCGTCTAATATTTTGGGCAAATAAAATAAACCTCTTTATCTGTTCTGAACAAAACAAACGTCGATTGATATCAGAGTTCTTCACAATTGATATCATTATTTAGTGCATTCATCAATTTATATATTGAATTCATGTAACATTCGCTATTATGAGCTATTTGAACAAGTACTAAAATTGAACAAGTACTAACCACTCGACTACGGGAGCAACCATTTTGGCTGGATCTTTGAATGTTTACAAATGGCTGCTTGTTCGCGACGAACGCGACCCGAGCTATAAAAAAAATTGTAAGGGGTTGTATCTTGGACACGACCACATTTTGTACGTAGAACCACGGAATTATATTATTCAACTCGCTTGTTTTGACGTGGTACTACGTCTAACATTTTAATATAGAGGTCTATTTTAAAGTTTCGTGTGGAAAAAAGTGTAAGGTTATCCTACTGGGATTTGAAAACATGATTCCATGGAAGATACGTTGATACATTTTCCGTATGCTGCTGACATCTTCTTTGTCGAAGCACTCTTTGATACGGAGGGCTTCCGCTTCTTCGAGGGTGTGTAGTGAATGCGGATGAAATTGCATTGCCGTTTCGCAATATCTTCCATTCTTGCATCGAGCTGTGTATGTCATATGTGTGAAATCAACATTAGGTATGAGTTATGTCCGCTCGCTGTGTTGCACTTACTTACTCCTCGCTCGCAACTGTGGTTTCATTCCATTCCATCAGTGGAAAGAAACTCCATACTCCTCCATCCCTTGTCCATTCTCGCTTGATGTTCGCCAGCAACGATATTGCTCCGATGACCACCAAACGAGAAGTGGTGTGGGTTCAAATCGTGGATGGCTTGTTTATACCAAATAAGCTTGTAATGAGCAGTAACGATTGTATTAGTTGCTCGATTCTTACGGTACGGTTGTGGGAAGCACACAAATCGGTAGAACAAAGGTATGGGAAAATCGCTTCCAGTTTTCATTAATTTAAACTGTTTAGAGATTAGGGAATTGTAATGTATAGCATATCAAACAAATCATAGAGAATTTTCAATTCGATTGGTATGCAAATCATCAGCATCCGTTCGCTGTGAAAATAGTTATTAACGTTAACTTTATTTAATAAAAACGTGACATGGTTTCTGATTTGGCACCCTTCCTGAAAGACGTAGTTCTACGTCAAAACGAAGAAGAGGAGAAGAAAAGATGATGCAATCGCATACACACAGAGCATATGTAGTGTAGTGTAAGTGTAGCTTTTAGTTTTTTCCTTCATTCAGTTTGTGATAGCATCGAAAAATTAACGGTGTGTTCTAGCCGCTAAAATTTCTCTGCTGGTTCTGCTGTGTGCCGCTGAAGGTTAGTGAAAATTTGATATTATTCCAAGGTGTTTTACAGTGAATGTGTGCCGTGTTAGAGCAAGCTGAGTTCTGTTTGTGCGACGTTTAGAGACAAAACACTCCTCTATCACTTCGAGTTTTTGAAGGCGAAAATCTCGGTCAATTTTGTACTTTCAAAGTAATGGAGCAATAGTAACGTTTTAATATGATATGTAGGGTTACCGCTCCCATATTCATTTCATCACCTCGTAATCCATCCCATAGCGTATGTGGATTATAGCGCTAGTGGTTTTGTTTATTATTTTTTTATTTTTGTATTTTTTTATGGTCATAAGCAAACATGATAACCAAAATAAACAGATATTTTCGTGCTCCAATCATTTGTTAACGAGTGGGATGAAAATAAGGGCTTGTAATGAATAATGGGACAAATACCCTACATATTTATTTATCATTGTGGTCTGACATATTTTCATCGTTCAAAAAAAAAACAGGTAAAATGGCGAAAATAAATGTAAAAGACAAATTTTTCCAACTTGACGAAGCTACGCAGCTTTATAAATGTTTGGTACAGGGATGTCACAGTATGTTGAAAGGCGCCGATAACAGTTTGAAACGCCATATTGTTCAGCAACATCCAGTTGTTGCGAAACGAGTTGGCCTGGAAGGATATAAGAGGGCATCAGATCGACAAGCTGATCAATCCGAAGGGCCGTCAGTCAAAAGAATTAAAAGAGTTTCAGTACCGGTAAATCCTGACGATTTTTCATGTGGATTAGTGCAAATGGCTGCAGTCAACAGTGTGCCATTTAACTTTTTCGATAGTGATGCTTTCAATAAAACAACTGGGGTTCTTGCTAAGGCTCTGGGTATCCCATGCAATTCCAAGGCAATGGTCTCTAAGATTTCAAATGTGGCCAATCAAGTTCGTGCTATGATTGCAGCTGAAGTGAAAACCCGTATGGTTCGTTTTAAATATGATGGTGTATCACGTCACCAACGGAAAATTTTTGGAATTAATATTCAATATATCCAAAATGGTAAGCTCGTTATCCGAACGTTATCAATGCTTGAAATGAAAGAAAGGCAAACCGGCGAGAATCTAAGAAAGCATATTGAAGAAGGTGATCAAATGCTACGGACTGAGTCTTTTGAATATATACTCTGCTACGACTGATAATGGTCTCAATATGTTGAAGTGTACTGATGGTCTACGAATTGGGAAAGACATGGTTTTGATGATGCAGACAGATAATGATGTTCCAGCTTCATCCGAACAAGATGTGGAAATTATTGAGAAATCCGATACAGACGATGATAGTGATGAAAATGATTCCTGCTTGGAAGTCATGCTAAGTGATCTAGAGGATTCATTTTCGAATTCAACCGAGGGATACATCGAAAAAATCAAATGTGGAGCTCATACCCTAAATCTTATTGCCAAAGACGTTTTAGATGTGGAGTCCGAAGCAATTCTCAAAGTGGTACGCAAATCGGTTAAAGTCACGAGAAAGGTGGAGTTCAAGACATATTTTGATCTTGCCAGACTTCCTTTGCCACTTATTGATTGCGAGACGCGCTGGGGATCAACGTGGGCCATGATCGACAGTATACGTACTCATGAAGGATTCTACAGAGATATCGGAAGACAATGCTCAGAACTCTTAATCTGCAATGAAACATGGGATTTCATGAAGGATTATAAAGACGCGTTTGAGCCTCTGTATGTGTCCAACGGGAAAACTTCATATACGGAGATGCATTCAAAGCGTTTAAGAAATGCCAATATGAACTAAAAATTAAAGTAAGCGCACAAAATCGATTTTCAACAAGAATTATCGAAACTTTGGATAAAAGAATGAGTGAAATGTTTAATAATAAGGCTTTCAAGGAAGCATTGATCTTTGACCAAAGATGGTGCTTTGTAGATTCGCCTTTTTTTCGAAGGAAGACAAACTATCTGCCATTGTAAGTATTTTTTATAACTAAAAATTTGTGTAGTCATGTATCGTTGCAATTTTCTATACGATTTAAGTAAATGTTAATATATTAGGTTGAGGAAAAAGTAATCCATTATTTTTGAGTGAATTATTTTTTATATTTCGGATTGTCCGGTTTGGGTCAAATATACACCGTTTTGTTGTAAAATTTGTTGCTATTCTAAAGGTAGCTTCATAATGTCTCTATCATAGAGGTCTTGGTCCTTATTGGCGAAAAACTCGAGCAATAGATTGTTACAATCTTCTTCTGATCTTCTTCTGATGATTGAAATTTTGCAATGCGAGAAAAAGACGGTAAACAATTTTCAAAAAAACTAATAAAAAAATAAAAATTAAAAGATTAATTAAATTGCATGTATTTTGCTGTTGTAGTATCGGCCTGGCTTGAATTTTCGCATTTATAAAAGAAAGGGTGTAAAATGTTCTGAATTTTCTCTTTGTTGACCTCCATTGTTAACACCCTGTAACTCAATACTGAATGGAACAAACAGAAAACAGCAAAAGATTTTTTAGTGTGAAATGTCACCTTTACAACGAGCCTAAACTCAAAATTGTATGATCGATATTACGCCAGATATTGATCACTAAAGCCAGCTACCGTGAAAATAATGAATAACTTTTTCCCCAACCTAATATGTGCACAATTATGCTAAGGACTATTCACAATTTGCGTAATACATGCATTAACTCTTTTAGTCGATCAGGGAAAAAAATGGATCAGTATTTATTTCGCAGATTCGTTTGTTGTAGTTGTAGTTTACATCAAAACCTAGAAAGTCTCATTCGAGACAAATCAATCCAAAGCAAAAAAACAACAACAACAATCCAATCCAAAGCAAAAAACAACAACAACAACAACAAAACCAATGCCATATTATTTTCCATCCCTGCCCACTTTTAACCCATATTTTATATGAATTGAAGTCTTATGCGGACTTTCCATTCCTTACCACATTGCGTAATTTTGAATAGTACCCTTAATACCAAATGGGGTCCAGGAAAGCTCCCTTAAATGTAAATTAATTTGATAAAAAAAAGTTGTATGACTTGGCTATGACCGCATTAGCTGTACCAGCAACTCAAGTTACGGTGGAACGTTGCTTTTCAGCAGTCAAAATACTACTTGATCAACGGCGTCTGCGAATGTCTGTTGAATGATATGATGATTATAAGATGCAATCAAGATCTCCTACCAATGGCTGTGTCTCAAATTAATAATTGAATGCTGCGTTTTTTTTAATTTGGAGCACCATACATTTTTTTATTCTTGTTTTTTTTTATTTTTATTCCCTTATAATAAATTTAAAAAAAAACTTGTTGAACGACTCTCGTTTTACTTTTTTTCTATATCAACAAACTTGAAGGAGGTTTCAGAATATATATAATAATATAATATCATAAATTTAAATTACCCAAATCAGTGATTTCAAATTAATACTGTTAAGATAAAATCAATTATGCTGCGCTAAACTGAAAAATATCCCTTTACTCGCCCCAGCTTCTTACTATACTGCACAAAAAGGCATAACAGTCCCATTTCCATTTTACCAAAAATGAGTTCTCTTTGCATCCATTTTTTCATCCTGCAAACGCTTCCAAACCATTTTAGAAAAATTGCATCCCCAGAAAATTCGTTCCCCCTGAAAATGAGGGTTAAACGCAAATTTAAATGTGCATGATAAATCACATTTTGTTCAGAAAATATAAAAAAACCAAAACTAGTTTCATGGTGAAATAATATTTTGCAGTTTGCAATTGGTTTCATGATTTTATGCGTTTGATGCAGAAATTTTTCAGAAACATTACCCTGCAAAATGATTTTTTTGGAATTGGTTTTTTGAACGCCCTAATCAAACTTTCATAAAAATATCAACATGCATCTAAAACTATTTTTTGGATAATTATTTATTTATTTGGCCAGCATTTGTACGACGTCGCCCTCTGTGCAGTCGCTTCCCCAGACTTCAATTGGCAACATGAACGCAAAAAAATCTCATAGAAACTTCTTTCTATTCAGAGAATGTTTTCTTTGCACGAAACCAAGGATTATATAATCAGACTTGCAAAATGTGCATGAACTCATAGCCTCTTAGTTCATGCAATTTTTGTAATGCGAACTAAATTTCAAGTTCGTTTCTGTGAAAAAGTATTCTACGAAGAAATATTTTAGGATGAATAATTTCTTTCCGTGCGTGAAAAGAAACGAAACGAAAGCAATGAATACTGCGACATCGGGTGATATGTTTGTACATGATTTTTTTTTTTTTTTTTTTATCAGTATTATAGTGATTTTCAACTCATTAGGCTGGTTCGTCACTTTTACTTCCATTTTTGGAAGAATGTCGGGAGTGAGAATTGAACTCGTGACCTTTAGCGTGAGAGGCATGGATGTTACCACTACGCCAGATCGCCTCCTTTGTACATGATGTTCTTGAATTATAAACATCGTGTTTGTTTACAATGTTTATGTTTGTGTATCATTGTTCGCGTTTGGGATAGACATTCAACACTAGCGAAAATCATGTTCGAATTCAAACAAAGGCATGTAATTTTCACATCGCGTGGACATGTGTAAGTGTTTGTCGGAAGACTGGTGCCACCAACAGCTTCAACCATAAGAATATGAGTTGCATAACACAGACTGTGCCACGTAGCAGCCCACCAAGAAATCCCGCATGGTCTAATGATCGTCTTCGAACACTACGCAAAAGGCGCGTCAAATTTTGGAAACTCTTCTGCCGCCAAAGATGTCCCATCCTTAAACGCCAATTCAATGAGGCCAGTCGAATATATCGTGGAGACAATCGCTTTCTATACAAACGTTACGTTAAGAGAAGACAGGACGATCTTCGCCGAAATCCAAAACGGTTCTGGAGTTTTGTAAATTCTAAACGCAAAGAGTTCGGGCTACCAACCGTTATGCATCTTGGAGATTCGTCGGTCAAAACTCCACAAGCGAAGTGCGACCTATTCGCGCAACATTTTAAAAGTGTTTTCGTAGATAGTATTCCCACTGAGGACGAAAAGACAACAGCGATCAATGGAACCCTTAGAGACGTTATTGATTTCGACGTTTTCGAAATTACCGAAGAGATGGTAGAGTCTGCGATAAATAAAATCAAGTTCTCCTACAATCCCGGGCCGGATAAGATTCCCTCTTGCGTTTTTAAGAGATGCAAGACCTTGGTACTACGACCTCTTCAAATTATTTTCAATCGCTCTCTCCAACAACAAAAACTTCCGACTGTCTGGAAATCGTCTTATATGATTCCTATGTTCAAGAAGGGCGACAAAACCGACATCTCGAACTACCGTGGCATAACATCGTTGTCGGCGGGATCAAAATGTCTAGAATCTATTGTGAATGCTGTCTTGTTTAGTTCATGCAGAAGCTACATTAGTGCTTTCCAGCACGGATTTTATCCAAAGCGATCAGTAGAGAGTAATCTTTGCGAATTCACTTCGACTTGCATCGGTGCGATGGACGACGGATTACAGGTGGATGCAGTGTACATGGATATCAAAGCTGCTTTCGATACCGTAAATCACGAAATCCTACTGGCTAAACTATGTCGACTCGGAGTTTCGGAGAGAATGTGCAACTGGCTTCATTCGTATCTGCGCAACAGGCAACTTTGCGTCAAAACTGGATCCTGTGAATCGGCGCTTTTCTCGCCACGTTCTGGTGTACCACAAGGCAGTAATCTAGGTCCATTGCTGTTCACACTGTACTTCAATGATGTGGTAACTCCTCTGCGAAACGGTGGGCTACTGATTTATGCTGACGATCTTAAAATTTTTCTAATTGTTCAAAATGAAGCTGACTACAGAGAGCTGCAGGAGCTCTTGGATCGTTTTGTGTTTGTGGTGCACTATAAACTTTCTCGAAGTGAGTGTCGCTAAATGTTCGATTATAACCTTCCGGAGATGTAAAAGGCCTATCATATACAACTACACCATTCGTGGAGAACTACTTGAACGCATCGAGAAAGTTAAGGATCTTGGAGTGTTATTGGATTATCGACTCTCTTTCAAACTGCAATACACAGCTATAATTGATAAAGCCAATCGTCAATTAGGGTTTATCTTAAAAGTCGCCGAAGGTTTTGTTGATCCCTTGTGTTTGCGTGCTCTCTACTGTTCGCTAGTCAGGCCAATTCTGGAGTATGCATCTGTCGTTTGGTGTCCATTTGAAGCAGTGTGGATTGCGAGAATTGAGTCCGTGCAAAGGAGATTTGTGAGGCGGGCACTGAATAACCTGCCTTGGCGTGACCCGATGAATCTCCCACCTGTTGCACTGTTGCATATTGAACCCCTTCAAATTCGGCGTGCTATCAATCAAGCTGTATTCGGAGCGAAGATCCTACGGGCTTAAATTGACAGTTCTGAGCTACTGGGTCGCATGCGCATATATGCACCTGAACGAGTTCTGCGATCTAGGCAAATTATCCAAGCTACACGCAGGAATACCCGATATGGCTCACACGATCCAATTAATTTTGTTTGTAGACGTCTTCATGTAGCATACAATTTGTTTGATTTTAATGTGTCTACTTGTACATTTCGTCAACGTTTATTTTCCGCGTGTCCATTTTAATTTATGTAGTAAGTTTCATAAAGACCTTGATGTCAAATGATGAATAAATAATAATAAAGACAATAATAAAGAACAATATCTATCTCGGTCTGGACCGTGTATGTGGCAAAGTATGCGGAAAGCTTATTTGTCTTTCGTTTCGCCCGCTCGTATTAATCTTATATTGCTGTACCATGTATATTATACAAATGCTTACCAGTATTTGTGAGTCATGACATTTTCTGTTATGTTATGTCTCATTTAATGTCATAAATCGGGATGACAAAACATGAGCTTAAAATCAATTTTGGGTGTACATGAGCCATGTCCTGCTCATTTCAATATGTTTTCATGCTGTATAATGTCGAGCGTTGTTATATTCGAAAAATAGGTTGGTGTTCTTATTCACTATTTTTTTCTAAAGATGCCCTGAAACACATTCGATGTCGTTAGCAAACATCGCCAGTGATAATATCAGACAGTTTCAGCCACTCAACTGAACAAAACCTTTATGATTTTATCAAATACAGTTCAACAACCAACAAAATATGGAATCTAAGAATTTTGTTTCAACTGACCTACTGGAGAATATTATCTCAGAGCTCATAAGCATTAAATAGCCAGAATCCGTCGAATTCAACTCAAACATAAGAATCCAGAGGTGTGATTTTTTTCCTTTTCCCAAAAAATAAGCAAATTGGATAGACAGGCTTCAACTGAACCGTTGAAATCTATTCCTCAAAATGAGCTAGAACACGCATTCTAATTGCTTTTAAATGGCTGTAGGAATATTTTGAAGAAGAATATGAGATAACTTGTTCCAAATTAAATTTAAGTTTCACTACAGGTCCCACAGCTTAATTGACACACTGTGTATGCCTGCTTCACCTGATTCCATCGATGCATTTTTGTGTTTCGGATGCTCAGATTCGTGATGCATATTTTAACTAACAAACATTCAATAAAGGAACTGGAGAGAATCAGAGACTGAAAAGGTTTGAGTGGGGGATTACGTACATAACCTCATAAGAAGTTGGTAGGTGTTTCTACATACAAGACATATTCTAAACACGAAACGCTCGTAAACTTAAGAAAGCTTACTGCAATAGTGGTCTCGCTTATAAAATACATATTTGACCAAGGCTAGAAGTGGTGTTCAGCATCAGAAAACAGCACAACACAAACATGTTATCACCGAATGAATGAAAAATGGTTTCAATAATGTTTGGCAAATGAAACACTGGTGTTTGAGTGAATGAAATGAAATTCTACTGCCATGAACATTGCATTGAATTGTGCCTGTGCACTTCATAAAATCAAAACATATATTATATGTCATGATGATGGATTATTTATTTTATGAGATCCCACGCCTCGTTAAAATATTGAAATAATTTGTTATATCCTAATGAAAATTTGGCATAGATGAACAGATGAAGATGTGTGCGAAATGTCTAACAAGGCCATTATCAATATATGCTAAACATAAATGCATTTTGTTCAATGATGATGATCATCGTATACTACAAGATAAACGATATGAAGGGCAGAAAGCTACAAAATCTAGTTAAATTACAAAATATTCTATCCAAATGCTACCGTGTCAATAATTCAATATAGTACTAGCAAAATTCCAACAACACTTCACGCTATATCGGTCAAAATATGTTTGGCGCTAGGCAATGATGGTGTCACCATAACATTCAATGATGCTCAATGTGTACCGAACCGTGCTAAGTGAAGAATTGGAACGGTGTTCAACCAGAAAGCGAAGCAACTTATGTATTCTCATGTTTCGCAGCCAAAACGATGTTAGGGGAGGTGGGGGTAAAACGGACATGTTTAGAAGAATATCAATTATATCTTTGGGAACTCATGTTTCCCAAAACTTCGATGCAGTTTCTTGCAATTCAATATACTGTTTTTCTACCTAATTGGCCAAATATTTTATAAAAAAGTGTTTTTCAATGTTTTTTACTGAAATTAAAACAGACCGAAAAGTACCACATTGTTTTCGATGCGGGTAATATGGACATATAGTGGGGACTATACAAATCAACCACCTATCCATATTACCCCCACTGTCCGTATTACCCGCGGTTCCCCTACATTCCATCATCGCATGACTTACTAATGAGAACACAACCCGTGATAAATTCAGCACCGAAAAACGCAAAGGAGAATCATCAAACCCGTTTCACGCCACCCCAACTCCCGTATACTACTGCCTTATGTTTAGCCGGAGGAAGTATGCCAGTTTCGTGGGTTAGTTAAATATCTTCACCCTCGAGCTGCCGATTTATCTCTTTCAAGATTATATTACCGGAACGAAGATATATTTCTGCATGAATTTTTGCTCGGTCTGGAAAGACCGTAACATATGTCTGCTTTTATAACATATATTGAATTTGTTTGGGAAGTTTAACGAATGTATCAATATTATGAAGAGTTCAGTGTAGCAACTTTATTACTGTTATCTTTCACCTGAAGCCAGTTTATATCACATACCAGCTACGGAGCCATTGCGCGCAATAAACTTTTGTTAAATTATGCGACGTGTTATCAATGAGCATTTTTTGTTGAATGTGTCGTATAATGTGGAGTGACAATCCAATTCTAGAACCCCCATTTTGTTAAACTCGACATCCATTGCAGATTTATTGACCTAATCAATAATTACTTCGTGAGTCAATATGTTTTTACATTACAAAAGCGGTTGGAAGCGATGAGTATAACATTATACGGTTTACATGCCGACAATTCGAAAAAAAATGCAAACACACATGTCGTCCTCTCAAATTATGATTTACTACTGTTGTGTGGGATAAAAAAACAGATGAGAACACATGTTTCCGGTATGTTAGGTGTCTGTCGCTGACGTAACTGCTTGAAAGGAATCGTTACAAATAACTGAAATCGTCCTACACAGAGAGCATTTCTCTATCATCCAAAATTATAACAATCTTTTTTTTCATATTATATTCTGGGATTGCATTGTGTGAAAAGTTTATGTGAATGTGAATGAGTGTGAAAACACGACACCTCCAGATATATCTCTCTGTTAGTCTTCTTTCTGTGTACAAACATATACTTTATTATTTATTCATTCTATTTATTCATAGATTCCAAGAAATTTTAAAAAACCTGAAAACGCCATGATGCTATTCGATGTTGAATTAGATATCAAAAATAGAAGTTCACCATACATGGGAAGGTAAGTGTTGTCCCAACCACAAAATAACACTTAACAGCATGGAGGTTCTAGTTTATGGCTAGACAGTTATGAGAAGGCTAACCAAACGTACCGTTTCGAACGGGGCAGTTGCGTTTTTCCGACCATTTTTCATCGTTCCGTCCTTTTATCAATTTGTCCCGTATGTTGAGTATAAAGAAAAAATACTTGCAGTATTGTCCATTTCTACCACGATTTATTTGAAAAGAATTTGGTTGCTCCCATCAGAGATAAGTTGAATTCTGGCCTATTTGTCGTGTAATTGCGATGCGAAACTGAAATCGAACTGTTCCCAGCTTTTAACGCAAACAGGGTTTGTTTTCGTTTTCGTCGATATCATTAAACATGTAATTTGCAGGATTTGTTGGACAGTTTTCAATAATATTTTCCAGGAGAATATCATAGAAGAAATGGCTTGGGTGGAACAACGTTTTTCAGCACAAAAGTGTAAGATTTGCGAAAAATACATTTTTATTGATTAAAAAAAGCGATTGCTTCGTAGAATATGTTGGCTGTAAAAAGTGCTTCGCAGAGATAAAGATCTGAAACCCCCTGATTAAAGCCATTTACGACATAGGGAATCGTAATGTATCACGTACCAATTTTTAGAAAATTTCCAATTCAATTGGTATGCAAGTCATCAACATCCGATTAAAATAAATATTAATGTTGAAACTATTTCATAAAAACGTCACATGTTTTCTGATTTGGCACTCTTACAGAAATGCATAGTTCTATGTGAAAACTAGACGATTAAAGTTAAATACAGGAGACTAAAATTCTTAACACTGTTGGAACATTTACGATACTGCATTGAAGTATATTGAAAAATGATAGGCCAGTCTAGGAGAAACATAATTTTATTATCTATATACACAGCCATTCCATGCCAAACCGATACAGTGGTTCTCAGATTTTCGTAAAAAGTGGTATTTTTGATTTTTACCGCAAAATATTAGACCCGTATTTTTTTTAATAAGAGTGACCATTTCCATTTTAGGGTGGTCCGAATAATCAATTTTTTCCCCTTTTCTTCAAAAATTCATAACTTTCAAACTACTGACCCGATTAAAATGGTTGACATATCAAAATGAAGTATATTATAGTCCTATTTGAAAAAATACAACACTTGCAAAAAAAATCGGGTTATGTTTTCATAATCATTGATTGTACTTGTTTTTTATAGTCTACATGGTCTCGGGACCAAGGGTGACATATTTTTTAATATTTTTTCTTGAAAGCTGAGCTTTTTTCACATTTACATTATTTTTGTTTGAAATTTTTCGGATCATTTTGCACCCCCAAATCGTGTATCCGGGTGCAGACCGTAGAGCGGGGTAAATTGAAAACCTGAACTGTGCTGAATATACTCTGAAAGTATGCTTTCAAATCCCAATACGAAAACAATATTGTGGCGAACAGAACTACCAATGTTCATGAAAATCTGAAAACCACTTTATCGGTCTGACAACAGAACGGCGAGAACAACCATTCTAGAAATTTTAGAATGAACTCTTTAGTACAACAAATTTTCATCTTACGTTCTCCATCGAAAACACAGCTCTCACTGCGGAAAATACCTTCTTTACATTCGGCTTGAAATGTGCTGTACTTTGATGCCACTATCTATATGGAAACAATGCTGGAATCCACGAAAATTAAATGATCTATCGGAAAAAGCCAATTCATCCGAACACACTATTAACACAAACTCGCTCTCACTTATGCTGGCCATTTTGAATGTTCAGTTAACTTTTGACAGCTCTCCTCAGTCATCTAAGAACATTTTGTACAATCGATAAACGTTGCTCGGGTCCAAGTTAGCCTCTCCATATGCCACATTCTGCGTTCAGAATGCGTCCGCGCATTTTTCACACAAAATACAGGTTCTTTGATTCATTCTTTGGAATAGATAAAATTCGAAAACGGGCCAAAACACCTGCAAACAAAGCAACTGTCAAAAATAAACCGAACAGTCGGAATGGCCAAACTTGTCGAGATTAGTGAGATACAACCATAACGCCACAAAAAAAAGGCTAAAATCAAATATTCGCAACACACGGAAATTTCAAATTGTAAGGTGTTGTGTCAAGGAAACGGCCGCATTTTTGACGCAGAACTACGGAATTATATTAATTAATCCACTTGTTTATCACCTAAGATATCATTTTAGAATGCATAGAAATATTTGAAATAATTTTCAAGAACAAGGTACGCGTACGGGTGATTTCATTTTTGTTTCATCACCACCATCCACGTGATGACAATGAGCTTCGTTTTCCGAGTATGAGAAGCGACAAAGACAATAAATTAACGCAACGCGGGTTAAATGAACCCACGTTGCAAATAAAAATTACGTTTGAAAAATGTGTTTCATAAAGTTTGTATATTATAATGAAGAGTTTTAGTGGAAAAATCAGGAAACGTATCGACAAATGGTTAAGTAAGGGTAATCTCTGTACCATGATTACATTCACAACATGACACACTATCGAGTATCCAATGTGATGTTGACAGCTCGCTTTCAGGAACAAAACTGGTTAATAGAAGCTGAGAATTTTGCTTTTACGCTCTCACCGTGTTACCAAGCTACCATCAAACGGAGATTAAATAGAAAAAAATCCTCGCTACAGAGAGTTTGTTGTTTTATGGGTACAACATACTTCATAGCAAACCCTAGAATACTACTCAACAACTATCAACTATCGTCTGCACTGAGCTGCACGATCGAGATTTTCAAATTAACTCTCACCTTTAACATAACAGTTCGGCTGGAAAGTTTATAAGGTAATACAGTAAAATTATTTTTTTTTTGCAAAATTCAATTTCATTATTCAACATAATTGCCTTCGAGGGCGATACAGCGATTATAGTGATTTTGCAACTTTTCGATACCATTTTCATAGTACTCTTTCGGTTTTTCCAAAATAGGCCTCAGTTTCGGTAATCACTTCATCATTGGTCTTAAATTTCTTACCAGCGAGCATTCTCTTCAGGTCTGCGAACAGAACATAATCGCTGGGGCCAGATCTGGAGTATACGGTGGATGCGGAAGCAATTCGAAGCCCAATTCATGCAATTTTGCCATCGTTTTCATTGTTTTGTGATTTTTCCATTTTTTCACAATAACAAATGTTGCTTCACTGCCAATGCTGTAACACACGAACCAATCGACCGATTGCTGTCAAATTTTAACACGTATCCATTGAAAGATGGTGCTTTGTGATAGTTATGTAGATTTTTGCAAGAGGCGCCATCTAGACGTTACCCTTATGAACTTTTCAGCCGAACTGTTATGACATTGGCTGATTGCTACCTAGACTTACCCTAATAAAAATCTCGCAAAGTCACGTAATTTATTTGTCTGTTAGATGCAACGTTGCATGTTGCATCATTATTGCTACATTACTTGCCCTTTTTAGAATATAACTATGAAATCATAGATTGCTTGTGCCACAATCATTATGAGGAATTTTCATTTAGATAATGCACCCCCATTTGAAATCAAAGTGTTCTAATATTGAATGTTTTTTATTCTTCAAGGTATTCCATTCAATACTACGTAAAATAATTAGTAGATCATTTTGCTATTTCACTATCGTTGAATAATTTTTTATACAAACAAAACATTACTTTTGTTCCTAAATGGGTACTTTTAGGGTATGGCATAAAAAAATCCACTTCATGGTTTATTGAAAAAAAAATAAAAACAAAATATAATAAATAGTGAATATGACCCACTTTGGTTCCGATAACCAATTGACAACACTTTGGCATACTCTCCATGCGGTTCCGGAGATGTTGGGAGTCCAGCTCGTCCCAAGACATCTTCAATGCAGCAAAATAGTTATGCTTGTTCGTAACGTCAGTTTTTTCTACATTGTTGTCCAAAATCGCCTATAAATTCTCATTAGGATTAAAGTCGGGGCTTCGGGATGACCACACGATTGGTTTGATCCGGGTCGATCGGAATAATGCTGCTGTTTTCACAGTACGCTTCGAGTCATTATCTTGCTGGAAGGTGTAATTATCCTTCAGCCCCATTCTCAGTTTGGATTATTCCAGTTTTTCGCACAAAATGTCGATATGACCATCTGCAGCCATAATATCGTTGGCCTACACTAAGTTTCACACCCCCAGCCCACGAGAAATAGCCCCACACCATGATGTTTTCACCATCGTGCTTCATAGTAGGTTGTAGATAACATGAACAGCTCGAAGTTGGACTCGTCCGACCAAACGCACTTCCAGAACTTCAGCGGCTTGTTGGCATGCTCACTCGCACACTGAAATCGTTTTTATTTGTTGGAGTTGCTGATCATCGGTTGCTTTTTGGCGAAAAGCTCTTTAGGGATCGTTCCACCAGGTGAATAGTGCGATTGGAAAGTTTCAGATCCAACCTTTCTTTAATCGCTCGAATGGTCGTTCGTGGGTTTTTCTTTACTTCCCGGATGATTAGCGTGTCCGTTCTTGCAATAGCCTTACGTTTCGGTCCTATTCCCGACCGATCGGCCACACTGCCGAGCATCTTATGCTTCAGAATGACCAGCTGGACCGCAGCACGGGTGACCCATACTTCCCAGCAATGTTTCGTTGAAACTCCTTACGCTGGAAATCACGCACAATCAAATTTCGGACCTGTGTTGAGTTTTGCTTTCCACCCATTCTTCGGAAAGTCCCTCAGCGTCCAAAGCACTTCACTACGCACGAAAAGTTGACTAAAAAGCTACGAAAACTATATTTTTGTGTCAGATGTAAACAAACAGGTGTCAAAACTGAGGGGTGCATCGATGAGAAAAAACGGTTGTTACACAAATAAATTTTTTATGTCATACCTAAAAGTACCCATTTAGTAACAGAAATCACTTTTTGTTTCTTCAAAAAATGAATCAATGATACTGTAATGGCAAAATGGTCTACTAATTACCTGCTTTTACGTAGTATTAACTGGAATACCGAAAAGTTTGAAAAAACTTTTAATACTGGAATACTTTGATTTCAAGTGGGGGTGGATTTGTCTGCGCCCATCAGTGTAGCTTAGCAAACAAACCTTTCCGAATTTCCGATTCGATTGGTGTGCAAATCATCAGAATTCATTCGCGGTGAAAATAGTTATCAACGTTAACTTTATTTCATGAAAACTTGACCTATTTTCTGATTTTGCACCCTTCCTGAAGACGTAGACCAACGTCAAAATTTCCGATACTTTTTGAACAAACCTCGTACTATAAATAAAATACAGAATTTTGATTGAACATAAACCCAGCTTGCATACATTGTTAAAACATTTTACTCTTCATAAAGGTTGTTTTTCATTTCTCATACACAGGATAAACTTCATTCAATGAACTGTTTCGTTCATTTCATCACATTTCATCAATACAACGAATGTTATGAAAATCGTCAATGTTAGAGAATCGACATTATTATACGAGCTTATTATCCACTGGCATCAATCGGAACTCAGTGAACGAGGAGAACACCGAGAGAATTCCTGAAAAAGTTAGGAAGCGCTTTACAGGGAAAGGTAATTGTTGTCGATGGCAAACATTCGTCCTCATTAATTAGTGTGATCTGAACTATTTGGGTGCAACCGCAGTACAGTTAATTAAATGCTAAAAAAAAATTATGAGACATGGCTATCAAATCACCCCAACTTTCATACTATACAATTACGACGAACTAAATCTATGACTAACGTTCAATGTACACAGGATCTGATTTGAACTTTCTGAATTTACGTTTATTTCCCTTGTTCATTTCGCAGCTTCATACTAATTCATCAACAACCACCTCGAAGACTCAGATAAAAGCAGTCTGCCAATATTTGCTACGCCCTTGAATACGAATACATATCACCTGTGTTTTTGCTGCTCCAGTTGACCATGGAGGGTGAGGTAAGCGTGCTCCTAGTGATAACGGTTATAATCGGTACCGTGCTTATGACATCCCTGCTCGCGTGCTACATCTGTGTTTTCCGGCAGCTGTGTTGTTCTAACGATGTAGACCTAGACCGTAGCTACAGCCAGCGAAGTTCCAAGCGGACCTACACGATACGTGACAGTACGAACCTGGCTGAAATCACCAATATCACTAGCCAGCAAACAGAAATTGAAAAGGTTTAGCTAAGGCCGGGCGAAGCAATTACTTCGCTCTAAAGGATTCAACTTTTTTCGATGGCATCATCTGGAATGAGTATGGGACAATCGTAGTGCATTTGTGTTTTTTATAGCAAGAGTAATCGAAAGAATGGAAGGTTGCGAGATGTAATATCAGACTTTAGCTGTGAATTAAATTTGTGTCATGTATATACTTACAATAGGGAGCATCAGCGGTTAACAAAATGATCTTTATCATTACAACTTCAATATTCGATATTCGACTAAATGACCAGGAACAAATATATGAAAACTAATGTACCAAAAAGTTCCCATATTTGTGATAATTGTTTAGAAATAAAAGAATCAATCAAACCGAAATAAACACCTTAATTATTTTTGGTTTTATTTTTGTTGATTCAACATTCGAAATGCAACTAATTCATGAGTACTGCGTTCATTGGGATAGGTGCCACCTCGTAGGGGATGTGGGAGTAAGATGCACTTTTTAAGAAGAACTTCAATTGACGGATTTCGCGCCAGCTCGTATATGGGATTGGCATGACCCTCTCAGAACTTAATTAAACTTTCTGGGCGTGAAGACCTTACCTAATTAAGCAACTTGGCTTACTTAGTTTTCCGAAAATTTATCTAGACTAACATTTGGAAAGGGCTGAATATTTTTGATCATCTTTTTATAATTTTTTTACTCGAAAATGGTCCTACAAAAAAGTAATCTATGGAAGCGCTTTAAGAAAATAATTGAATTTTTAGACAAAAATACTGAAAAAATATTTTTTAAAACCCTACACTGAGAAAAAATCGATTTCAATTCAAATGGTCTGTGAATTTACACGGTTACTTGTCGATGGTTGAGGATTTTGAAGACTTTGATTGGACAATACCACTTCATAATATATAACATTGAATGATAAGTAAGTTATATTGAGTTGTATGGCTACTGTTAGAAATTAAAACCAATATAGGATAGGTGCGGTAGTATTGGCAAGTGCATCAGCATTGGTACCATTCTCATAAGTCCAATGTATCAGTTCTGGCACTACTCCATTTATACTCAGACAAAACTGATGCATTTTCTAACTATTGCCAACATTACCACACATATGCATTATCGAACCCCAGCCCATTTGATGGAGCTTGTGAATCTTCAATATTTCGGTTATTTTTATCCTCATCTATACGTCTATCTTTCTTTGGAACACACCTATTGTGCCAAATCACTGCCAAATAAGATTCACAAATTCGCATTGTATCATCCAACGGATGGGTATATCCCAGTAAACGTATTTTCTCTATTACTGTTGATGTTGAACAACGTAGTTTATTACGGTTACACTTGGGGTTGTTAATACCAGCACTGCATTTGTAATACTTGCAAATTATGGAGATCACGGCTTGACTCATGTTGCTAAACAATGTCACATTTTTCTTCGTTGAATTCTGATGGTTACGCAGATACAAAATAATGCTATTTATTTTCCGTCACTTTACATTTGCTGCCGGTCACGACTAGTAATTTTCAAACCACTGCAAAACCATTTTATTCATCTTTTAAGGTATCTATACAAATCATTTCTTATTATCATATCTACAGTGACTTTTAATAGATGCCTAAATCTACAACAACTTTTCGATACCTGGGGGTCTCCGTAGTCACATTGGTTGCGCGTTCGCTTAGTAAACGATCGATCGTGAGTTCAAAACCCAGGGCCCTCATTGTCCATCTTTGTGTTGTTACAGAATAACTACGTCCACGCAGCAATCATCAGCGATGGAGATCGATCCACGGTCGAAATAAGATCGATTCATCCATACAACTGCTCTGCTCTGCAAGAAACATCGGGCTGCTATTCTATTAATAACTCAACCATAATCATGTCAACTGTCTCCGCTGTCCGGTCTAACTGGATAATGGAAGAACAGAACGAATACTCTTACGCCTAAATGGCTACTGTGAAATGTAATGTACCATATGCCATGGTATAGAAGGAATACTATTACGCCGAAAAGTGGCAACTACACAATGTGCTATTTATAGATATGATAAATATGCGACACGTACACGATTAAAATTCGGCTCTGTTACAGCAAAAATGCTAATGAGCCTGATATAAACAAATGGTATATAAAAAAAATATTTTCGATACCTGTCCGACCGATCAAGAGATTTTTGGCAGATGGCTATTGTTTGAGAGCTGTGGTAGCTCTCTGAATTGAAACATTGTACTGGAAATTGTACTTTAGCATCCAAGGGCATTAACATGTAGAAATGGATTTATGGTGCATTTCTACATGTTATTGATATTTTTTATAACTGTACACCAATAAAAAATAGGAAATTTTCGAGAAAAAATCTTGAAAAAATTTTTGTTAGAAAAACTTTTTTCCTTTAAATATTCAGTTGCGAGTTGGAAGCGATGTATGGAAGGGTTGTAGGGCACATAATTATCTTCAATTTATCTGCCATTTCATCAAATTCTCAGATGACCATTTTGAGAAAATCGAGTTTTAGTTTTTGAAATCAATTTTTTTCAGTGTAGAATTTCCTAAAAATATATTTTCAGTATTTTATTCTAAAAGTTCAATTATTTTCCTGAAACTCTTCGATAGATCACATTTTTGTAGGACTTACCATTGTTAAATAAAAAAATATAATGAAAAATGGTCAAAAATATTTAGCCCTTTCCATATGTTAGTCTAGATAAATTTTCGGAAAACTAAGTATGTCAAGTTGCTTAATTAGGTAAGGTCTTCACGCCCAGAAAGTTTCATTAGGTTCTGAGAAGGTCATGCCAACATCTGGTCGAGTTGGCGCGAAATCCGTCTATTGTGCTTTTCAGCCGTATAAACGGACTTACCTACAACTATTTTGCTTTTGCTTTCAGTCAGTTCCGTTTATATAGGCAGGGCATTTCTTAGGAATAGTATAAACAGACTTTCCACAGTCCATTTCAGTCCCACCGGCAACTGCCCGTTTTACCCCACCAGTACAATTATTTCAATAACTTAAATTATTCACTCACAAATGAATTTACTTTTCCGTACATACCTAATATCGCTTCTTCGTTAACTCACAAACCGAAATATTACCATCAGCGAATTGAATTTTGAAATTGAACCACTCAAAATGCTTAATACACATTCTTCGCCGATTGCCCGAAGTAACCAGACGAAGGAAAGTCGCGTCCAAGTTCCGTTATCGGTTACCGCGTGATTGTTGTTTTTTTTGCCGCTGAAGAGTTCATTTCGCTATCTGGATAGTGAGTGAAATGCCCTGCCTGCAAGTGGATAGAGGCTTTCATCCTCGGAAAGCCAAGCATTGGTTTTTGTTTTGTCGCTGCTTCGCCGACATTGGAGATTTCGCCGAGTCATCGTGCCAACGGTGACAGTGCGGGTAAGCTTTCACCGACGACTGTGTGTAGTGGTGTCGTAGGCACATTCCCACCACCAACGAGCTTTCAGCACACTCCCGTTCATCTGCACTGGAGTGCGTTCATAGGTGAATAACATAAAATATACTGAGAGAAAATATTTAATAATTATAAGTTTTTTTTTTGTTTTTGTGAATTATTTTATTGTGAAATATTGTTTAAAAAAATACTTGGAATATAAGTGAAAATTTAAAATGGCAGAGAGTGGGGGACCTTCGGATATGGAGGTCTCTGACTCTAGTTCCCTCCTAACGGATAAAAAAAAGTCACTCAAACGTGTTCCAAATACGGAAGATACTTCTTCTGGGGACGAGTCAGCTAACCCTACCAAGCCTCCCTCCAAAAAACTAGCAAATCTCCCATCTGCCCTTAACGATCCCACTCTACCTTCAACCTCGTCTTCTCCCTCTGTTCTGCCCGCTCCTTCTCAACCTTCGCCTTCCCACTCTCAATCCCCGTCCTCGCCTTCCCCCCCTGTTATTCCCACTCCCCGTGTAAAGGTCTATCCAGAAGATGCGCCCGGAACTGGTCCCTGGGTTGTTTTCTTCAGGCCTAAGCCAAATGGAAAGGCGTTGAGAGTCATGCAGATCGCGAAAGATCTGGCAAGGTATACCTCCGTTTCGGAAATATCGAAGGTTAGACCAAACAAATTGCGAGTTGTCGTGAATGATCGAAAAGACGCAAACAAGATTGTTGTCGATCAGCATTTTACAATTGAGTATCGGGTCTACATTCCCTCTCACATAGTCGAAATTGAGGGTGTGATAACCGAAACGGGCTTGACGTGCGAATACATTACGAGTGAAGGTACCGGCCGTTTTAAAAAACTGCCCTCGACGACTGTTAAGATCTTGGGTTGCCGCCAGCTCGGAACAGTCTCCCATGAAGGAGAAGAAAAGAAATTTACGCCGTCCAACTCGTTTCGAGTCACCTTCGCTGGTTCAGCTCTCCCTGACTACGTGATGGTAGATAAATTGAGGTTAGCCGTGCGACTTTTTATTCCAAAGCCAATGACTTGTCTAAAGTGCAAGTCAGTTGGTCACACGGCTGCTTATTGTGCCAATAAAGAACGATGTGCCACTTGCGGAGAACAACATGAGGGGAAATCCTGCAGTGCGACTGAGCATAAGTGTCCATATTGCGGGGGA
The DNA here is from genome assembly GCF_029784135.1 of Toxorhynchites rutilus septentrionalis. NCBI lineage: Eukaryota > Metazoa > Arthropoda > Insecta > Diptera > Culicidae > Toxorhynchites > Toxorhynchites rutilus. Next base: position 81,676,778 of record NC_073744.1, on the reverse strand, counting down.
TCCCCACACGTGCTCTCAGCTTGTGAAACATACAAGGCTCGCTGGGAGAAACAGAAGCGCTCTTTGAGGGAACGCTCTAAACGCACTTTCGCAAAAATTTTGAAGGGCGCTTCTCCACTGGCTCAAGAACAACAACCAATCAATACACACAATGTCTTCGCTACGTTGCCAGTTGACGAAATGGAAGCGGATACAGCTAACGGGGGCACGCCGTTTATTTCTCAAGGGAATCCCCGGCGCAAAAATGTGACCACTCCCACAGTTCAAGGACAAATCCCTCCGGTGATACCCCCTGTTAGCTTGCCCAAAAAATCGAGTGCAGCAGATAAGCAAAATCAGGTCCCTCCTGGCCTCCGTGGTAATAGTTCACCTTCGAACGACCCAGCACTCGAGGGGACATCAAAAACCCCAACTGTCCCTGTTTTTCCGTCAAGTTCAACTTCCCAATCGGGATTTATAAAGTTGTCTGACCTTGTGGATCAAATCTTCACGTGTTTTTATGTTTCCGACTCCATCAGAACCATTGTCACCGCAATGCTTCCAGTACTAAAGACAATTTTGCAGCAATTGATGCAAACATGGCCCCTCCTTGCAATGATTATCTCTCTTGATGTCTAATTTAAATAGAGAGGTCGGAGATATCACTGTTTTACAGTGGAATTGTCGTAGTCTTATGCCTAAATTGGATACATTCAAATTTCTAATTCATAAACTCAATTGTGATGTTTTTGCTCTATCCGAAACCTGGCTCTCTTCTCAAAATGATCTCTCTTTCCACGATTTTAATATAATACGCTTGGACCGCGATGACAGATACGGAGGGGTACTATTGGGGATCAATAAGTGTCACTCATTTTTTAGAATTGACCTTCCACCTATTGGAGGGATCGAAGCTGTTGCTTGTCATGCAAACATCAGAGGCAAAGACCTCTGTATGGTCAGCTTGTATTGGCCTCCGAGAGCTGCGGTTAGCCGCAAGCAACTTGTTGACATGTGCTCACTCCTTCCTGAGCCACGATTAATCTTGGGAGACTTCAACTCTCACGGAACTGCCTGGGGGGAACCGTACGACGATAATCGTTCATCGTTGATATATGACCTTTGTAACAGCTTCAATATGACCGTTTCGAACACTGGGGAAACAACACGTGTACCTAAACCTCCTGCTAACCCAAGTGCTCTTGACCTCTCGCTTTGCTCGAATTCACTATCGTTAGATTGCAAGTGGAATGTAATCCAGAATCCCAACGGTAGTGACCACTTGCCAATCAAAATTTCTATCACCAATGGGTTGAATTCTTCTGAATCAATAAACATGGCATACGACCACACAAGACACATTGACTGGAAAAAATATGCGGACGCGATTGCTCTAGCCATCAATTCCAGAGATGGTTTGCCTCCATTGGAGGAGTATAACTTCATTTCTCGTTTGATCTATGACAGCGCGGTTCGCGCTCAAACGAAACCCATCCCAGGTTCCACTATTCGTCGAAGGCCTCCCAATCCATGGTGGGATAGCCAATGTTCCAAGCTTTATCAGGATAAATCGAACGCATTTAAAGCTTTTCGGAAACGTGGAACCATTAAGAATTTTCAAACGTATTTGGACCTTGAAAATCAATTTAAAAACTTGATCAAAGGGAAAAAACGCGCTTATTGGCGAAATTTCGTGGGAGGTTTATCACGAGAAACGTCAATGAAAAAATTATGGAAAGTGGCTCGAAACATGAGAAATCGCTCTTCATCCAATGAAAGCGAGGAATATTCACATCGATGGATTTTTAATTTTGCACGAAAGGTTTGTCCCGATTCCGCTCCAGTGCAAAGAATTATTCGAGATATACCACAAGATAGGTGCGATCTTGATTCCGAGTTTTCGATGGTAGAATTCTCTCTTGCTCTCCTTTCATGTAACAATTCTGCTCCGGGATCGGATAGAATTAAGTTCAACTTGCTGAAAAATCTCCCTGATGTGGCGAAACATCGCTTGTTGAACTTATTCAATCGGTTTCTGGAGCATAATATTGTTCCAGATGATTGGAGACAAGTATGAGTTATAGCTATTCAAAAACCCGGAAAACCCGCGTCCGACTTCAATTCGTACCGCCCAATAGCAATGCTGTCTTGTATACGGAAATTGTTGGAGAAAATTATCTTGTTTCGCCTTGATCGATGGGTTGAAACGAATGGCCTACTCACATACACAATATGGGTTCCGCAGGGGCAAGGGGACGAATGATTGTCTTGCGTTGCTTTCTTCAGAAATTCAAATGGCTTACACCGAAAAAAAACAAATGGCTTCAGTATTCTTGGACATAAAGGGGGCCTTTGATTCTGTTTCAATAGAGGTTTTGTCAGACAAATTACAATCTCGGGGTCTGCCGCCTCTATTGATTAATATGTTATATAACTTGCTTTGTGAGAAACATTTGAACTTTTCTCACGGAGATTCGGCAGTAAGTCGGGTCTCTTACATGGGACTCCCCCAGGGCTCATGTTTAAGCCCTCTTTTGTACAACTTCTACGTAAGCGACATTGACAATTGCCTTACACAAAATTGCAGCCTAAGACAACTTGCAGATGATGGAGTGGTGTCTGTCGTAGGATCAAACGAATCCGACCTGCAAGAATCCTTACAAGATACTTTGAACAATTTTTCAACCTGGGCCATTGGGCTAGGGATCGAATTCTACACGGAGAAAACAGAGACGGTGGTTTTTTCTAGGAAGCATAGACCAGCAAAACCAAAGCTTCAACTTTTGGGTAAACCGATCACTCATGCTATGTCATTCAAGTATCTTGGGGTCTGGTTCGACTCTAAATGTACTTGGGGGGCCCATATTAGGTATCTGAGTAAAAAATGTCAACAAAGAATAAACTTTCTCCGTACAATTACCGGCACCTGGTGGGGAGCCCATCCCGAAGATCTTATAATGTTGTATCGAACAACTATTCTCTCAGTGATGGAGTATGGCAGTTTCTGTTTTCAATCAGCTGCCAAAACACACCTCATTAAACTCGAGCGAATTCAGTATCTTTGTCTCCGTATCGCGTTGGGATGTATGCCCTCAACGCATACCATGAGTCTCGAGGTTTTGGCAGGCCTACTCCCACTAAAAGATCGCTTCAATTTATTATCTCTTCGGTTCCTCATCCGGTGTAAGGTTATGAACCCATTGGTGATCGGAAATTTTGAGCAGCTGATCGAGCTAAATTTTCATTCTGGATTCATGAGCTCATATCATGAATTCGTCTCCATGCAGGTTAATCCTTCTTCGTATATTCCCAACCGTGTTTGTTTTCCTGACTACATCAATTCCTCTGTGCATTTTGATCTGTCCATGAAGCAGGATATCCATGGAACATCAGATTATCTTCGATCGAGGATCGTTCCAACGATCTTCGATGCAAAGTATGGGGATATCAATTGTGATAATATGTACTTTACTGATGGGTCCTCTATGAATGAGTCCACAGGATTTGGAGTGTTCAACGAATTTTTTAGCACCTCACACAGTCTTCAGAATCCTTGCTCAGTGTATATTGCTGAATTGGCAGCGATACACTGGGCGCTGGACAGCGTCGCCTCACGACCTGTTGAACACTATTACATTGTAACGGATAGTCTTAGCTCTGTCGAAGCTATCCGTTCAGTGAGGCCGGAAAATCACTCGCCGTACTTCCTTGAGAGAATACGAGAAATTTTGAGTGCTTTATCCAGACGCTGTTATGTCATTACCTTTGTCTGGGTCCCTTCACATTGCTCAATTCCGGGTAATGAGAGGGCTGACTCATTAGCAAAGGTAGGTGCAATTGAAGGCGATATTTATCAGCGTCAAATCGCCTTCAATGAATTTTATTCTTTAGTCCGCAAAAATATCATAGTTAACTGGCAACGCAAATGGAACGAAGATGAATTGGGCCGGTGGCTCCACTCGATTATCCCTAAGGTTAGCCTCAAACCATGGTTCAAAAGTCTGAACTTGAGTCGGGACTTTATTCGCACCTTCTCCCGACTCATGTCCAATCACTGTTCGTTAGATGCGCTACTCTTTCGTATTAATCTTGCCGACAACAATCTTTGTGTTTGTGGCCAAGGTTACCACGACATCGAGCACGTTGTTTGGTCGTGCGAGCTGTATCTTGTCGCCAGATCGAATTTAGTAGTCACCCTTCGGGCCCGAGGAAGGCAGCCCATGATGCCGGTGAGAGACGTGTTGGCTCGGTTAGACCTTTATTACATGTCCCAAATATATGTATTCCTTAAAGCTATCGATCTTCGTGTGTGATCGTCCTTATACCCTTAGTTTTTCCTTTTCCTTTTCCTTTGTGAGAGATCGAATCCCTTCTTAAGAATAAGATGAAATGTTAATACATATTAGATATAAGATAGGTTTAAGAATTGAGTGTGATGAGTGTGATTGAGAGTGTGAGTGTGATCATTGTCAACATATCCTCATATCCCCACCTTTTCCTGAAGAAAATATGTCACCCTTCTAAACTCGAGTTGACCGTGAGTAATCGGTTTCCTATATTATTAACATTAGAATTAGAATTAAGGAAAAATGTATATATACTAGTAACAATACAGTAAGGAGTTCGGCTCCTTTAAACCTATGTAACTGAGCCTGTAAAAATAAACGATTTAAATAAAAAAAAAAATGCTTAATATCGAAGCCGCAAAAATTACATCATTACGGAAACATGTTTGATTTTAAGTTTTTGTTTTCCTTCACCACTTCTGATCAATATTCATTGTCATAGGGTGGTTTGAATATGATAGAATAAACATGTAGAAGATGTTTTCATCAAAAGAAATTTGAAATTCATAATGTAACTATACAAATCAACCACCTGTCCGTCTTACCCGCACCACCCCTACGATCCTGACCTTCTATCTCCGCTTTACATACGAGGTATGGCTATTAAATAACGATACTGCGCGCCTGGCGGGCGCCCTAGAGTGGTGGGGGGAGAACGAATAGTGCATTCGGTAGCTTGAAGTGTCTGCTATAAACGTACGAAAACACGTTTTTGTCACTATAGTAGTTTGCGAGCAGCAGTGGTTTGAATGGAACGTGGTTTGTAGTGCGCGTCGTAAATCATGTGTGACGAAAAAGACGAACAACAACGCACCTAGCCATAACGCGCTGTCGGTGAAGCAATTTTCAGCCGATAAGGGCATTCCAGTGCTCGAACATGCCCCATATTCGCCAGATCTAGCCCCATGCGACTTTTTTTCTGTTCCCCAAGATCAAATCCGTGTTGAAAGGTACCCGATTTCAGTCCGTAGACGATGCGAAGAAAAAAGCGACGCGGCTTTTGAACGCCATCACGAAATGAAGCACTGCTTCGAACAATGAAAAAACTTATGGAAAGGTGTGTGAGGAGCCAAGGGGAGCATATCGTTGTACCGTAATTTTTAAATATAACCCTTTTACGTAATCAGTCTCGTTATTTAATAGCCATACCTCGTATTCTTCAGGAACGTCGATGTCAACGTTTAACGTTACCATTTCATAAACTCTATTTTTGTATTTTTTCTTATCATCTAAAATAATGATTAAATGTTAAACACGTAAAAGAACACGAAAATCTTGCTGGGGTTGAAAAATGCGTTTTAAGTCTCATAGTAACAGTAACTGTAACAGGTATACATAAGAAAATAGTATGTTTTTTTTAAGACCATTGTTCAAGTCTTCCCTCTTACCTTAGGCCATGACCAGCGCGCTAGTGGACGGGGCTCGAATCACCATCTTGATCCCAAAAGATTCCTACTTTTAGTTCGCTTTAAACAGTGGCATTTCTTGTACCTTCCTCACTGTGATCACTGTGATCTCACTGTGAAGTGCATTCAATGATTAGTTTTGTTGGCAAACAATTATGAACCAAATGCAAACCACCGCGTACCATATAAATATAAGCCTTCTGAGGCTGAGTAGATCATAAACTTCGTAAATTTTGACCTGATTTGATTTGATTGACCTGAATCAGCAAAAATGCACAAAAAACATTGAATAGCGCTTGGGAGTAATTTTCAAAATATACGAGTATACCTTTTGATAAATTCCATTTTAAATTTACCTCGATTCAACCGCGAGTATTCGGTTAATACTCACTAATGAGAACTACTATTAACACACTAAGGACCGCACGTTTTGGGACAAACTCGAACGCTTCATTTGCTCGGATTCCACTAATGAGATCGTTTCCTTCGATGTGCATGAGACGAAGGCGAGCCAACGGTAGGCCTTGTCGGATTCTTGGCAAACCAAGGATTTAACCTTCAAATGTAGAAAACATGGGTTATTTCGTTATCCATCCGTAACAGACGAAACGCGAAACACGAGAAATCTCGTGATTCAATTTCCGAAATATGTCGATCACTGTTTTCGTATGTCCGAGCTACTGGCATATTCATTTGGCGGTTTTAATATTCGTTCCACAACATATGCATTTGATCTAAGCCAGTAAAAATTTCGACTCAGTAGGGGAGGACATGTTAAGAAAAACTTCAATTATATCTTTGGAAACCCATGTTTACCAAAACTTTGATGCAGTTTCTTGCAATTCAATATACTGTTTCTCAACCTAATTGGCCAAATATTTTACAAAAAAGTGATTTTCAATGTTTTTTACTGAAATTAAAACAACCCGAAAAGTACAACTTTTTTTTTCGATGCGGGTAATATGGACATTAGAGTGCCAATGGATGTATGGAAAAAAGTGACCCTCGAATTTTCAAAGCGAACTTGATTAAAAATGTTGATTCCCACGAAAAGCTACCCTATGCAAAATATCAGCTCAATCGGACTTCATTTACTATTGTCGCTGTGCGACACCCGCGATACACACCCGCGGTGTGTATTACCCGCGATTCCCCTACATATCGTAGTGTAGTATTAATATCAGAGCAGCATATCATATGATGCATATCTGACAAGGCAGTGTTCGTTGCCTGACTGGTCACGGGATAATATATGCCGCATCACACTTTGTGAAATGAAACACGTGTCTCTCATTTATCGGACGGTTTTTCGGATCAGGTGACAAGTATTTCACTGTAATTGATGCTAACACATATTGGTCTAGCTCAAGTGTATTACTACTACGGTTCCTGCTACTGACTTATATTTAATTCGAAGTTCATTGATATGACATGCTGTTGATAAATTGGGGTGGCTTCATTATTACCTGATTTCATACGCTATGAAATTTCAAATATATATATATATATATATATATATATATATATATATATATATATATATATATATATATATATATATATATATATATATATATATATATATATATATATATATATATATATATATATATATATATATATATATATATATATATATATATATATATTGAAAGCTCAAAAGAAATGAACTAGTACAACTATATTATAATCGAATTATCTAATGATTTCACAGCTAACAAATAGTAATCCTTCTAAACAAATCGATTCGATATAGAAATTATCCTGCTGATTTAATGAAGTGTCTACACATTTGTGAGTAAATCACAATTTTCTCTCACAATACACAAATTATATATAGGCCAGATGCGCGATCTTGGATAAATTATAATCAAACAGCAGAGCTGACGATTAAATTTAGTGGAAAACAAGAACCGCACCTGTTGCTGACACACACTGGTTTTCGCATCGAAGACGTACCAAACTACGTAAACTCAGACTTCCACCTCGAACCAAATATATACTGTGCCGAGAAGGACGAAACACATGCATTTCAACGAGATACAAACATTGCATACTCGAGCCACACTGACCAGGAGCTGGACAGAACATTTTAGAATACCAGAAATTATAACAAATGTGCTCACTGATGAAATTTATTTTACTAAAACAAAAATTATACATTTTGTGGTAGCACGTTGGAAAATTGCTGGATACAAATACATTCTAAAGGGTGTGTCACATCAAATTGCATCACGGAAAAAACGCTGTAGAAATTTAATTTTTAGGAATTATATCTTCAGCTTTCGCTTATAATCAGATAAGAGTGTATAGATCACTTTGGCCATGCTTCACTGTCAATTTTTCGTAAATTTGGAAAAATGTCGTCGAACGAAAAAGAGCGTCGTGAATTAATCCTGCGCACTCATTTCGAGAATCCGGAGTTGTCACATCGGGACATCGGTAAGATGCTGGGAATCGTCCAATCCACGGTCAGCAGAGTACTAAAACGATACTTCGAGAACCTAACCATCGACCGGAAGGTGAAGAACGGCAAAAATGGATGCTCCGTCAGTGAAAAAGATCACAAGCGCGTAGTTAAGCAGTTCAGACGTGATCCGAGAAGTTCGGTCCGGGATGTCGCCAATAAGCTGAATTTGTCAAGTTCATTCGTCCAGCGGACCAAGCAGCGGGAGGGCCTGCGTACATACAAGGTTCAGAAAGCACCTAACCGCGACGAAAGGCAAAACATGGTGGGGAAGACGCGAGCCCGGAAGCTGTACACCGAAATGCTGACGAAGCCGCATTGACTGGTAATGGACGACGAAACGTCAAAGCGGACTTTCGTCAGCTGCCGGGCCTGTTGTTCTTCTCCGCAGAGGACAAATGCAGCGTTCCGGAGGAGATTCGAAAGCAGAAACTATCCAAGTTTGCCAAAAAGTACATGGTGTGGCAAGCGATCTGCTCATGCGGAAAGCGGAGCGCCCCCTTCGTGATGACCGGCACGGTAAACGGGCAGGTTTACCTTAAGGAGTGCCTACAGAAGCGCTTACTACCACTATTGAAGCAGCACGAGGGCCCGACCATCTTCTGGCCGGATCTCGCTTCGTGCCACTATTCAAAGGACGTGTTGGAGTGGTACGAAGCCAACGGGGTCACTTTCGTGCCAAAGGAAATGAACCCGCCCAACGCGCCGGAGCTTCGCCCAATAGAGAAATATTGGGCGATTATGAAGCAGGCCCTCCGGAAGATCCCAAAAGTTGTCAAATCGGAGGCGGACTTCAAGAGAAAATGGATTTCTGTTAAAAAAAAACTACAACCTGACGTTGTACAGAACCTTATGGACGGGGTAAAGAGGAAGGTGCGAGCATACGGGCTTGGGCTCGAAGTATGAATAAAAAGAAAATGCCAAAAGTTGTTTCATAGTTTTTCTTTTACTGTCTAAAATTTTCAAAAGGATCGGTCTACTGGGCGAATTTCTACAGCGTTTTTTCCGTGATGCAATTTGATGTGACACACCCTTTATTTTGAAAACAGAAACATCTGGGCAGTGTTTACATTAAGGCAGTAAACATTACACGATTTCATGGTTTACAAAGTTTGTTTGTACTTTTTTCTTTATCGATTACTAGCTGACCCGGCAAACTTCGTCCCGCCCAAAATTTGTTTTTTGTTATTCACGTTAAACATTCACGTTTTCTTACCAAACGCAAGTACATGAGTCCAGTCGCAGAACTGTTCATTGATTGATCTTCTAATCGATCCCGTTGAATTTACCTTTTACTAATAAATTCCTAGTACTCCTACCAAAACTCATCATTATAATATCAGATTATATTCAGACACAATTCTCGTAGAAGATTTTTCAACCACTTAGAGAGTGGGTGGAGTGTCCAACCACTATAGAAACATTTATTGCACCCTAAAACCTCCATATGCCTAATTTGGTTTCATTTGCTCGATTAATTCTCGAATAATGCAGAAATTTGTGTTTCATTTGTATGGCAGCTCCCCCTTAGAGAGGGGGGTGGAGAGCCTAACCACAATAGAAATGTTTACTGCACCCTAAAACCTTCAGATGCCTAATTTGGTTTCATTTACTTGATTAATTCTCGAGAAATGCAGAAATTTGTGTTTCTTTTGTATGGCAGCCCCCTTAAGAGAGGGGAAGGAGTATCTAACCACCATAGAATTATTTATTGCACCATAAAACCTCCAGATGCCTAATTTGGTTGCATTTGCTTGATTAATTCTTGAGTAATGTAGAAATTTGTTTTTCATTTGTATGGCAGCCCCCCTTAGACAGGGGGGAGGGGTTCAAACTATCATAAGAACCTTCCCCATAAGAATCAGACAGACAGACAGAAATCCATTTATATAAATATATATATATATATATATATATATATATATATATATATATATATATATATATATATATATATATATATATATATATATATATATATATATATATGCCGTATATATAAAGTCAGATATATATAGATAAACCACGTTAACCAGCTGCCAAGGCATCCAGACGTAGAGTTGTTTGCGTCTGTTGTACCGTTACAACAATACCGTATTGGCTTCGTGATTGGTGGAGTGCTTTTGTTTTCACCCAAGCGGGTTTGTGAATGTCGCGTGTGATCCGTGCTGTGGAGAAGCGGAATACCAGTGCCACAATCAGCGGAGAACAAAGGCTGCTACAGCGGACGCTGTGACCTTTTGCTGGTGTCGGATTATCGGCATTGTTTTTCTTGCATTGCCGTATTATCAAAGAGGTATACCGATTCATCGCATTATTGGCCGATACACCATCTCGTCTGTATCAACGTGGTCTGCCGTTCGATTTGGTGCAACGATATAAAATAAATATAGATATAAGATTATAAAATTAGTTAGAACATTTAATATAATGGAGAATGATGAGGGATCTCCAGAAATGGAGACCTCCGGCTCTGAAACCAATTCAAAAAAAGTAAATGGGAAAAAACATAAACGAGTCCCTCCTACAGAATGTAGTTCGTCTGGGGACGAATCTGCTCATCCTACCAAACCCCCCTCGAAAAAAATTGCCTCCTCCCTCCTCCCTGAACTCCCCAAAACTCCCACTTCTCCTCTCCCACCATCGATTTCACTTCCTTCTTCTGATATTTCCGAGCCAGTTCAAACCTCGTCCACGTCTTCCTCTTCTGTTGTATCCTCTCCCCGTGTCAAGGTTTATCCAGAAGATGTACCTGGAACTGGTCCCTGGGTTGTTTTCTTCCGGCCCAAACCAAACGGAAAAGCGCTGAATGTTATTCAGATCACGGAAGATCTGACAAGATACTACTCCTCCGTGATCGAAGTTTTAAAAGTTAGACCGAACAAACTGCGTGTTATCGTGAGTGACCGGAAACATGCAAACGGTATTGTGATCGACCAGAGGTTCACCCTAGAGTATCGTGTCTACGTGCCGTCCCATGACGTAGAAATCTCGGGGGTGGTAACTGAAACGGGTCTGACGTGTAAAATGATAAAAGAAGGATTTGGAAAATTAAAAAAACTCCCATTGGTGAGTGTTAAAATCTTGGACTGCCGCCAACTAGGGAAAGTCTCCCAAGAAGGGGGAGAGACTAAATTCACGCCGTCCGACTCGTTTTGAGTAACTTTTGCTGGTTCCGCTCTCCCTGACTACGTCATGGTGGATAAATTGAGGCTGCCTATGCGACTCTTCGTGCCAAAGCCCATGACTTGCCAAAAAAGCAAGTCAGTTGGCCACACTTCAGCTTATTGTGCCAACAAGGAGCGCTGTGCCACTTGCGGAGAGCAACATGTGGGCGAATCCTGCAGTGCGACTGAGCATAAGTGTCCATATTGCGGAGGAGCTCCACATGTACTCTCAGCTTGTGAAACTTACAAGAGTCGCTGGGAGAAACAGAAGCGCTATTTAAAGGAACGCTCGAAACGCACATTTGCGGAAATTTTAAAGGGCGCTTCTCCACTGGCCCAGCAACAACAACAACCAATCTCCACACACAATGTTTTCTCTACGTTGCCAGTTGATGAAATGGAAGCGGACACAGCTAGCGGGGGCACACCGCATATTTTCAAAGGGAATCCCCGGCGCAAAAATGTGACCACTCCCAAAATTCAAGAACAAGTCCCCCAGGTGATACCCCCTGTTAGCTTGCCTAAAAAATCGAGTGCAGCGGACAAGCAAAATCAGGTTCCTCCTGGCTTCCGTGGGAATAGTTCATCTTTGAACGACCCAGCACTCGAGGGGACAACAAAAACCCCAACTGTCCCTGTTTTTCCGTCAAGTTCAACTTCCCAATCGGGATTTATAAAGTTGACTGACCTTGTGGATCAAATCTTCACGTGTTTTAATGTTTCCGACTCCATCAGAACCATTGTTATCTCAATGCTTCCAGTATTAAAGACAATTTTGCAACAATTGATGCAAACATGGCCCCTCCTTGCAATGATTATCTCTCTTGGTGTCTAATTCAAATAGAGAGGTCGGAGATATCACTGTTTTACAGTGGAATTGTCGTAGTCTTATCCCTAAATTGGATACATTCAAATTTTTAATTCATAACTCCAATTGTGATGTTTTTGCTCTGTCCGAAACTTGGCTTTCTTCGCGAGATGATCTCTCTTTCCACGATTTTAATATTATACGCTTGGACCGTGATGACAGATACGGAGGGATGCTATTGGGGATCAATAAGTACCACTCATTTTTTCGAATTGACCTTCCACCTATTGGAGGGATCGAAGCTGCCGAACTGCCTGGGGGGAACAGTACGACGACAATCGTTCATTGTTGATCTATGACCTTTGTAACAGCTTCAATATGACCGTTTTGAATACTGGGGAAACAACACGTGTACCTAAACCTCCTGCTAACCCAAGTGCTCTTGACCTCTCGCTTTGCTCGAATTCACTATCGTTAGATTGCAAGTGGAATGTAATCCAGGACCCCAACGGTAGTGATCACTTGCCAATCAAAATTTCAAAATTTCCATCACCATTGGGTCGAATTCTTCTGAATCTATAAATATGGCATATGACCTCACAAGACACATTGACTGGAAAAAATATGCGGACGCGATTGCTCTAGCCATCAATTCCAGAGATGGCTTACCTCCATTGGAGGAGTATAACTACCTTTCTCGTTTGATCTATGACAGCGCAGTTCGCGCTCAAACGAAACCCATCCCAGGTTCCACTATTCGCCGAAGGCCTCCCAATCTATGGTGGGATAGCCGGTGTTCCAAGCTTTATGTAGAAAAATCGAATGCATTTAAAGCTTTTCGGAAACGTGGAACCCCTGAAAATTTTCAAACTTGAAGATAAATTTAAAAACTTAATCAAAGGGAAAAAACGTGCTTATTGGCGAAATTTCGTGGGAGGTTTGTCACGAGAAACGTCAATGAAAAAATTATGGAAAGTGGCTCGAAACATGAGAAATCGCTCTTCAACGAATGAAAGCGAAGAATATTCACATCGATGGATTTTAATTTTGCACGGAAAGTTTGTCCTGATTCCGCTCCTGTGCAAAAAAATGTTCGAGATATACCTCAAGGTAGGTGCGATCTTGACTCCGAGTTTTCGATGGTAGAATTCTCTCTTGCTCTGCTTTCATGTAACAATTCTGCTCCGGGATCGGATAGAATTAAGTTCAACTTGCTGAAAAACCTCCCTGATGTGGCGAAACATCGCTTGTTGAATTTATTCAAACGGTTTCTGGAGAATAATATTGTTCCAGATAATTGGAGACAAGTATGAGTTATAGCTATTCAAAAACCCGGAAAACCCGCGTCCGACTTCAATTCGTACCGCCCAATAGCAATGCTGTCTTGTATACGGAAATTGTTGGAGAAAATGATCTTGTTTCGCCTTGATCGATGGGTTGAAACGAATGGCCTACTCTCAGATACACAATATGGGTTCCGCAGGGGCAAGGGGACGAATGATTGTCTTGCGTTGCTTTCTTCAGAAATTCAAATGGCTTACGCCGAAAAAAAACAAATGACTTCAGTATTCTTGGACATAAAGGGGGCTTTCGATTCTGTTTCAATAGAGGTTTTGTCGGACAAATTACACTCTCGGGGTCTGCCGCCTCTATTGATTAATATGTTATATAACTTGCTTTGTGAGAAACATTTGAACTTTTCTCACGGAGATTCGGCAGTAAGTCGGGTCTCTTACATGGGCCTCCCCCAGGGCTCATGTTTAAGCCCCCTTTTGTACAACTTCTATGTAAGCGATATCGACAATTGCCTTACACAAAATTGCAGCCTAAGACAACTTGCAGATGATGGAGTGGTGTCTGTCGTAGGATCAAACGAATCCGACCTGCAAGGACCCTTACAAGATACTTTGAACAATTTTTCAACCTGGGCCATTGGGCTAGGGATCGAATTCTCCACGGAGAAAACAGAGATGGTGGTTTTTTCTAGGAAGCATAGACCAGCAAAACCAAAGCTTCAACTTTTGGGTAAACCGATCACTCATGCTATGTCATTCAAGTATCTTGGGGTCTGGTTCGACTCCAAATGTACTTGGGGGCCCATATTAGGTATTTGAGTAAAAAATGCCAACAAAGAATAAACTTTCTCCGTACAATTACCGGCACCTGGTGGGGAGCCCATCCCGAAGATCTTATAATGTTGTATCGAACAACTATTCTCTCAGTGATGGAGTATGGCAGTTTCTGTTTTCAATCAGCTGCCAAAACACACCTCATTAAACTCGAGCGAATTCAGTATCTTTGTCTCCGTATCGCGTTGGGATGTATGCCCTCAACGCATACCATGAGTCTCGAGGTTTTGGCAGGCCTACTCCCACTAAAAGATCGCTTCAATTTATTATCTCTTCGGTTCTTCATCCGGTGTAAGGTTATGAACCCATTGGTGATCGGAAATTTTGAGCAGCTGATCGAGCTAAATTTTCACTCCGGATTCATGAGTTCATATCATGAATTCATCTCCATGCAGGTTAATCCTTCTTCGTATATTCCCAACCGTGTTTGTTTTCCTGACTACATCAATTCCTCTGTGCATTTTGATCTGTCCATGAAGCAGGATATCCATGGAACATCAGATTATCTTCGATCGAGGATCGTTCCAACGATCTTCGATGCAAAGTATGGGGATATCAATTGTGATAATATGTACTTTACTGATGGGTCCTCTATGAATGAGTCCACAGGATTTGGAGTGTTCAACGAATTTTTTAGCACCTCACACAGTCTTCAGAATCCTTGCTCAGTGTATATTGCTGAATTGGCAGCGATACACTGGGCGCTGGACAGCGTCGCCTCACGACCTGTTGAACACTATTACATTGTAACGGATAGTCTTAGCTCTGTCGAAGCTATCCGTTCAGTGAGGCCGGAAAATCACTCGCCGTACTTCCTTGAGAGAATACGAGAAATTTTGAGTGCTTTATCCAGACGCTGTTATGTCATTACCTTTATCTGGGTCCCTTCACATTGCTCCATTCCGGGTAATGAGAGGGCTGACTCATTAGCAAAGGTAGGTGCAATTGAAGGCGATATTTATCAGCGTCAAATCGCCTTCAATGAATTTTATTCTTTAGTCCGCAAAAATACCATCGCTAACTGGCAACGCAAGTGGAATGAAGATGAATTGGGCCGGTGGTTTCACTCGATTATCCCTAAGGTTAGCCTCAAACCGTGGTTCAAAAGTCTAGACTTGAGTCGGGACTTTATTCGCACCTTCTCCCGACTCATGTCCAATCACTGTTCGTTAGACGCGTTACTCTTTCGTTTCAATCTGGCCGGTAGCAATCTCTGCATTTGTGACCGAGGTTACCACGACATCGAACACGTTGTTTGGTCGTGTGAGGTGTATCTTGTTGCCAGATCGAATTTAGAAAACTCCCTTCGGGCTAGAGGAAGGCAGCCCAATGTGCCGGTGAGAGATGTGTTGGCTCGGTTAGACCTTGATTACATGTCCCATATATATGTTTTCCTTAAATCTATAGATCTTCGTGTGTGATTGTCCCTACATCCTTATACCCTCCTTTCCTTCCTTTGCGGGTAATTCGTCCCCTTGCTATAAATAGTAGAATAAGTTGAAATGTAAATACACTATAGATATACGAATAGATTTAAGAAATGAGTGTTCATCAACATTGTTACAATTTCCTTATATCCCATCCTTCTCCTAAAAATATGTCACCCTCCTAAACTCGAGTACACCGCGAGTAATCGGTTTTCCACCTTAATAACCATAGATCTAAGAAAATTGTTTATATATATATACATAGTTTTAAAATTATATTTAAGAATTCGGCTCCTTTAAACTTATGTAACTGAGCCTGTAAAAATAAACGAATTAATAAAAAAAAAATAGATAAACCACATAAGTTGACTCCTTTCGGTTTATAAATATCGAAAAATATTAGGAGCAGAAAGAAGGAACCCCTTTTTTAAAAATAAAATTGAAGGGTTTACTATGCCTTTCGAATTGAATTCTGAACTAAGCACTGATAAAAAAAAATCTAACGCAAGTAATACTCGTATAATAATACTAGAAAACTGGCGCAAATAATATTTGACCTCAACTTAGATAATACAGAGAGATAAATACATACAGCCAAATCAAAAAAATTCGTGAATAGTGGTAGTTCGCAAAATATCAGACCTCGTTTCAATTTTATTTTGATTTTTTTCCTTTTTTTCCAAAAATAACTTTTTTAGAAAATTCACTACTGGACCGATTAAGACGATCAACATATCAAATTGAAGTCAATGAGCTGGTCTTCTGCCAGTCATTGTTCTAGAGTTGTGATTTTTCAAAATTAACCGATGAACCGAAAAATCAATTTTTAAATTAAATTCATAACTTTTAGTTCAACGGGACATCTGAAGCGGAATTATCAAATTAAAGCCAATAAGTACGTATTGTGTGAAAAAATACAAAACTTCGAAAAAATCGGATTTTGTTTTCGTAATTATTGATTGTAATTGTTTTTCGTGTTTTTCATGGTTTCGTGACCAGGGGCATCATATATTTTTACATCAGAGAGGTGTTTTTTTGGTTTTTGACTTATGGTATGGTTATGGTGTTTGACTTATGGTCAATATCGGTCATCTAAATCGACCCATTGGTTTAAATGTTATAAATTTTGAAAAGTGCACCCGTGGCCGAGTGGTTAGCGTCATAACTAACATGCCGGGTGTTCGGGTTCGATTCCCGTTCTGGTCGGGGGAATTTTTCGTCAAAGAAATTTCCTCCGACTTGCACTGTGATCACGCGTATTCTAGAGCTTGCCACTCAGAATGCATTCAAGGCGTGTTATTTGGCATAGAAATCTTAACTAAGTACTAATAAAAATGACGCAAGTAATACTACGTTGAGACGGCGAAGTTCCTCTAGGAATGTTAGTGCCATTGAAGATGAAGAAGAAATTTTGAAAAAATGACCATCGGACCATCGGTTAAGAAGAATTTTGAAGAATCATACCTTATGAACAAAAAATGACGCCTCTATAAATTTTGAATATGTTATGTAAAAAACCTCAGCTTCCAAGAAAAAATATAAAAAATAGCGTCCTTGGTCCTGAGACCATTTAAACTATAAAAAACAAATACAATCAATAATTACAGAATCCAAATCCAAAATGTTTGCAAGTGTAACATTTTTCCAAGAAAGACTAGCTGGCTGGCTTGGCTTTAATTTGATTTGTCGATCATATGAATCGGTTCATTAGTTTAAAATGAAATTGGGCATCCTAATAAAAAAATAAAAAAATACGGATCTCATATTTTGCGGTAAGGAACAAAACTACCACTTTCCCCTAACATCTGAGAACCACTATATCGGTTTGGCATGGAATGGCTGCATATAGTTTCATAGTAGAGTTCATGAGATTTTCTTATTACCGTTCTGAATCATATTTCGGACACTTTGTTCTAATATCTTGAAATGCTTAATGCACTGATGATATAACTATAAAATTAATATCACAATTGCTTCTCTTGGTTTCACTATCATTTCATATGAGAACTACATTTGAATTATAACATAATCGGCGAAAATCTATCAACACTAATCACTATCGTTTGTGTTTGACGTTTGCTTAGCGTGAGCACGTAAAATTTACCCGTTCATAAATATTTAAATTTCTCCCGTGTTTCATCAAATCTCATCATCGTTAACAGTTTACTGTGATTGCTTGGTAAGTATTTCGCAGTTGATTATAAAATATAATCAAGTGTAATACAATTTTCGTCCAAAAAATTACAAAATAAAGTGTCCGAAATTTGAATTCAATCTGTCCGAAATTTGATTTGGTGTCCGAAGTTTGATTCTTATTCGCTTCATTTGAAAAGCGTTTTATTCGATGATTTTTTTTATGTTTTCAATCAAATAGGTACCGTTCTGAATCATATTTCGGACAGCATCATATTTCGGACACTTTGATCTAATATCTTGAAATACTTAATGCACTGATGATATAACTATAAAATTACTATCACAATTGCTTCTTTAGAGTAATCCCTTCGTTTCACTATCATTTCATATGAGAACTACACTTGAACTATAACATAATCGGCAAAAACCTGACAAAACTACTCATTATCGTTTGTGTTTGACGTTTGCTTAGCGTGAGCACGTAGAATTTACACGTTCATCAATATTTAAATTTCTCCCGTGTTTCATCAGTTCACATCATCGTTAACAGTTTACTGTGATTGCTTGGTAAGTGTTTCGCAGTTGATTATAAAATATAATCAAGTGTAATGTAATTTTTGCCCAAAACATTACAGAATAAAGTGTCCGAAATTTGAATTCAATCTGTCCGAAATTTTATTTAGTGTCCGAAGTTTAATTCTTATTCGCTTCATTTGAAAAGCATTTAATTCGATGATTTTTTTATGTTTTCAATCAAATAGTTACCAAAGTAGAAAGCTTAAAAGCATATTGAACTAATTTATTGAAAATATCAACAAAATAATACTTGTGCATAAACATAAGACCTGTTTTCTGTACCAGATGCCTTAAGCGTCCGAAATATGATTCAGAACGGTATCCCGCAATTAGAAAAATCACACTCTTTCATCTCTTTGTACGCAAAATATTGTTTGCAACAACTAAAATCATAACTAGGATCACATATCTATTAATAACAATTTCATGAAATGAGAATGAGTACACAGCTCGAAACATGTAACTTGCAGTTCTATACAAGCAAATGGGAGATATCTATAATTAATTAAATCAAAGACGAAATAACATTCAAAAGCATTCGGTGAAATGCGATGACATGGGGCAAGCACAGAAGTCCTTCCAGCAAACGAAATTGAGAATCATTTCATGTTATATCCTAGCGTGATGCTCATGTCAGCATCAATTATACCATACACAGCAACGGTTTTGTTTCCCTGCGTTACGACACTTTGACCCATTTCATTGCAACCGACAGCTTCCTCCACGTTTTGCACCTGTAGAATAATCAGAGAGGGCGGCAAAGTCTCAGCCATCTCGTAAACAAAATATATACGGTATTTTAATGCTATTGTAGTCTTTCCCTTCTCTGTTGTTTATAATTGAATTGTGGCTGTGTTGAACACACAATTAAAATCATTCAATTACAATAATACATTTATCACGTCGCTTGACCCGACCACAGACAGGGAATCTTCCTTCCTACGAAACAATTATTGAAGAAACGGCTTGGATCTTCTTTTTGAATGGCGTTGACGTTCCCTGCGGAACGTTTGCCGTCTCAACGTATGTATTAACTAACGTCATTTATCAATACTTAGTGGAGATTTTTAAGCCAAATAACACGTCTTAAATGTATTCCGAGGGGCAAGCTCTAGAATACGCGTGACCATAGTGTAAGTCGAAGTAAATTTCATTGACGAAGAATTCCTCGGTCAGAACGGGAATCGAACCCGAACACCCGGCATGATGATGTGAAACGCTAACCACTCATCCGCGGGTGCACTAAACGGCTTGGACCCTAAGTTTTGATATTCGGAAATAAAATCCAATTAGATTGCAGTCAGAGCATAAGCTGGCTATTCCCCAGTTATCCAAAAACTTACATACTAGAAAATACTGGTTGAAATGTTGTAGAAGTACTCATTGCGCAGCTGAGTTTCTGCTGTTTCCTAATAGATTACTCCAGCAGAGATTGCAAGGGCATTTTGACATATCTAAAACATCATGGAATTTTCTTTGGAATTTCTGCAGGTTAAGGGCCCTATTCCAGAAAACGAGACGAGAAGACGAGCGCTCGTCTCGTTTGTTTTCATATTCCAGAAGCCGAGCTCGACTACAAACAGACGAGTAGCTCGTCTGACCCGACCGTTCGGCTGCCCTCGCTGAAGAATCAGTCGAGTCGTCGTCTGGGTTGGTTTGATGTGTTTTCACCTTGTTGATTTAAAGCATCGGTATAGCTTTGTTTCACTTTCATCTTCAGAAATTGTTTCACGGCTAAACTCAAATTGCATAAGCAATGAATATTTTTAACTGCAACCATAAAATTTATTGCTATGCAATAAAATGCTTTTCCCAAAATAAAAACATGTCTTAACATCTGACATCACTGATCATGCCGAGCAAAAGTGTCAGAAGTCTTTCCAGTCTACCAAATAGAACATTTCAGTGAAACTCGTGTACTGGAATAGGATATTTTGCTCGTCTCGACAGTGACTGAAACCGAGACGAGACGAATTGCTCGTCTCGTTTTCTGGAATATGGCTCTATGTACATTCGATTTTGGTTTTTCATTGTGATGTTATGTTGGTACTCATATTCCTCACTTATGCTGACAAGTTCGGGCGTTATGACAACGTTTATCGATCGTACAAACAGATGTCAGAGGGTCGAGAAGATGTGAACGACGAAGAGCCTGCCGAACGCCCGAGAACGTCAACAACAGAAGAAAACATTGATGAAGTAATGAAAACAGAATAGGCCTGTGCACAATTCTGACGGCACAATTGAAAGGCATAGGAGTTGAAGAACACCTGAAAATGTGGAACGAGTATGAGTTTCAATTGAGCAGTGATTGAGACAGTCTGTGCGCAAATATGTTGTTGCTACGCTTTGAGTTCCATCTCTACAAACTCATCTTAACTCAAGAATTAAATGGACGTGATCATGCCAGTAGTAAAAAGCTTTGTGAAGAAATGCTTCAGACAACCCCGTTACACGCGTTTTCATAAATAATGATGATCGCTTCTACCTAAGGGAGTTTTTAAACAAACAAAACATTCTGTATTGGGTGGCTGCCAATCCAGGGGAACCCAATGAACTATATTTACACTCTTCAAAGGTTACAGTATACAGATCTTGAACCGTTCGAACATCTAAGACCGATTCACCGCAAGGAATGAATTCTCTTTTGAAGTTTTGTGCAGAGAAAAACCGTTGTGTGTGACATTAGCATTAGGTGTGACTGTTGATTGCTCGCTAGTTGGAACGAGACTGTGTATTAGAAATCG
This sequence comes from Toxorhynchites rutilus septentrionalis, assembly GCF_029784135.1. Taxonomy (NCBI): domain Eukaryota; kingdom Metazoa; phylum Arthropoda; class Insecta; order Diptera; family Culicidae; genus Toxorhynchites; species Toxorhynchites rutilus. The sequence goes on along the minus strand of NC_073744.1, from coordinate 81,655,590 downwards.
CGAATGGCTTATTCATACCCACGAACGGGATTAATTTGCAATACCTCATCTCTCCACAGTTTCCGTACAGCGATCACTGCATTTAAAGGGTGTGTCACATCAAATTGCATCACGGAAAAAACGCTGTAGAAATTTAATTTTTAGGAATTATATCTTCAGCTTTCGCTTATAATCAGATAAGAGTGTATAGATCACGTTGGCCATGCTTCACTGTCAATTTTTCGTAAATTTGGAAAAATGTCGTCGAACGAAAAAGAGCGTCGTGAATTAATCCTGTGCACTCATTTCGAGAATCCGGAGTTGTCACATCGGGACATCGGTAAGATGCTGGGAATCGTCCAATCCACGGTCAGCAGAGTACTAAAACGATACTTCGAGAACCTAACCATCGACCGGAAGGTGAAGAACGGCAAAAATGGATGCTCCGTCAGTGAAAAAGATCACAAGCGCGTAGTTAAGCAGTTTAGACGTGATCCGAGAAGTTCGGTCCGGGATGTCGCCAATAAGCTGATTTTGGCAAGTTCATTCGTCCAGCGGACCAAGCAGCGGGAGGGCCTGCGTACATACAAGGTTCAGAAGGCTCCTAACCGCGACGAAAGGCAAAACATGGTGGGGAAGACGCGAGCCTTGATCTTTTTGAATCTTGATATTTTTGAATCAGCTCTGAGGAAGAGGCTCATATCAGTGAGTGATTTGAATCTTCTTTTATTGACATTTCTACTTCTGTTGGGATTTGCAAGCGAACACCTAGAGCGGTTCGAACAAGTATTTACGAGTGAGCAGTCTGAGGATCTGGACCGCCAGTGCTTTGCAGAGCACTGGACAAAGCTTTCTATGGTATGACTCTCAAAGATTTACGTCATCTGGCGTTTGATTTTGCGGAAGCCAACAACCTCCAGTATAAATTCAATCAATTTGCTAAACTAGCAGGAAGAGATGTGGATTCTAGCTTCATGAGGAACCATCGTCTGTCTCTTTGAACCTCACACAGCGCAACGGAGCAACAGCGCTTCAAGGCAAAGCGTCGGAATCCTCAGAACCGAATCCAAGATGAGGAAGGAAAATAAACAATTGCTTAAAAAAAATTCAAGATGAATTTCAAATGAAAAATGTTTTTATTTTCACCATGCATTCAATTCAATAACGGTTTATGTTTATGTTTTCACAAAGAACTTCAGATAAATATTGTTTTTTTTTCAACAATGCGTTTCAAATAAATCAAGTGAAGGTAAATATGTATTTATAAACTTGATCTATATTAATAAAAATGATTTGGTGTCCGTTCATCACGATTTAATTCAAAAACGGAGCAACGGATTTAAACAGTCAGTATCAGGATTGATACGTCTTAGTCTGCATCAGGTTTATATGTCAAAAAAGAAATTATAAACCGCGAGTATAGATTATGTATTATTATAGAAATAATTTCTGTGGGAACGTGAGTGTTCGAAATGATTTATACCAATACTAGCTGACCAGGCAAATTCGTCCTGCCCAAAATTTATTTTTCGATATCACATTCACATTTTTTTTACTAAACGCACGTTCATGGGTCCAATCGCAAAACTGTTCATTGATTGATCTTGTAATCTACAATTTAAAATTACCTTTTACTATAAAATTCCTAGTACTTCTACCAAAACTTACCATTATAATTCTATATTATTTTCAGACACAATTCTCGTTCAAGATTTTTCAACCACTCACCAATAACATGTTTCTCCGTTACATGGAATAAATGTTTGGTACAGAAAATAGAATAAAGAATAAAGACAGCCCTAAATCGGACAATTCTTTCTCGAATTTTGCTCTCATCAACACATTCGGTGATCCATTTTATTTTATATATATATATATATATATAGATATATAGAATATATATAGAAGAATATATATAGAAGAAAATACAGGAGTGCGTTGTGTCACATTAAAATCCATTTCTACTTTCGAACGAAGATCAATTTCGTTAGCGCAAACATCCAATGGACTAACAACATGCACAATTTTGGTTCCTCGGGTAATTATCGAGTAATGCAGAAATTTGTGTTTCATGTGTATGGCAGCTCCCCCTTAGAGAGGGGGGTGGAGTACCTAAGCACCAAAGAATAATTTATTGCACCCTAAAACCTCACCATGCCAAATTTCGTTTCATTTGCTTGATTAGTTCTCAAGTAATGCAGAAATTTGTGTTTCATTTGTATTGCAATTCCCCCTTAAAGAGGGAGGTGGAGTGTCTAACCACCGTAGGAACTTTTATTGCACCCTAAAGTCTCTACATGCCAAATTTGGTTTCATTTGCTTGATTAATTCTCGAGTAATGCAGAAATTTGTGTTTCATTTGTATTTGTATTTGACATATTTGTCATTTTGTATTAAAATAGGTTTTTTGTCTAACTACAAACAAAACTCGAGAAATTCTTGTACTACGTTTCGAAAGTAATATATATAGTTACAATTTGGTAAGCAAATTGAATTTCATTTGCATTTATTTCAAGAGTTATTGGACGACAACGGTAAGTTGCGAACCTTCGCCCCGAACTACTCTACTGATTATATTTTGTGTGTTCCTGGTAGTATCGCATTTGTTGGAAGAATTTTTCTCAATGATCGATATTTGGGCACAATATTATCGCGACTCAATGTTTAAACTATAAACGATATTATAAATGCCAAACATGACTTTGATCTGGAATGTGACATATTTTCCAAAATTCATATCCACATTCACAAAGTCTCTTCAGCATCTAAACATTCATTCGTTGTGGACAACAAAGCAGGTACATCTAAGAAGTTGTTTTATTGGTTTTATTGTCGATTTACTTCACTCAATAAAATTCTTCAAAAAATATAACTTTTTGATAATTCGTTGGGCTTACGTGTCCCGTTTCCATTCCTGAACTATTTGGTCAGCCTAACAGGAGATCGATTTTCGTTATCTGTTAACATTTCTGAGCTGATTTCAATTTCAATTCGCCACGTCTTAATTGTAGATTTTTTTTTTTTGTATTTTGAACATGAAGTGAGGGGCTTAGAATGCAAAAGGTGTAAGTGACCGAAGTGATCGATTTCTCTTCATCAACTTTTTCTTTAGTTAATACCTTAACTATCTGTGAAGCAGAGAATTTATTACATGACAATGGTGTTCATCTTCAAAATTTTGAACGATATGCTGCCTCGATATTTGTGTGATCGAATTGAAAGAGGAAGTGATGTTCATAGATACAATACAAGAAACGCGAATGATGCAAGAACACCCAACTTTATGTTTAGTAGGTCGCAGAACTCGTTGTTATATAAAGGTATAAATTTCTTCAATTCGATGCCCAGAGAAATTAAACGTGCGGCAACAATGGCAGAGTTCAAGAAAATGTGTATTTCACACGTAAAATCTGTTTTGTAAACAGGTTTTATAATTTTTTTCCTAAATCATTCATTTATGTTTTCAATTGATAAAAATTAATAAAATTTATTTACAGGTTAAACTACCATGTTCGTACTGATGATGATGATTTTTTTTTTTTGTTTTGTTTATGTATATTGTAAAAAAAAAGTAATAAGCGTTGTCTACGAGAGTTTGAGCCTCGCGCGCGTTTGGTCGGCCTGGACTATGTTAATGGAACACTGGCAGAACACTGATATATAATGAAATTTTTATGTGGGTCTGAAGTGGAAACTGGAATGGGGATAGCTCATTCAGAATTGTCGTAAACTATCTTACCATAAGATGGTTATATCGAGTATTTGTGAATGTGGCAGATCTCTATCATGTTCTAAGTAGACACTTTAAGCCCCTCAAGTAGAAATGTGACCATTTTCACTACATGAGAGTAAAATGGATCGATTTTACGATGAATATGAGTCGCATTTAATAATTTACTTTTTAGCCCCGAAGAACTCAAAAATAATAAAGCAGCACGAGGTATACGAGGTATACTCAATTTTGGCATTCACTTGCTTGCTCTTCAATTTACGTACGCAGCGTTGTCATTGTTCCAGTTTAAGCTCCCTTGGAGCTTGGCTTCTTCCATTTGTTTCCTCGATCCCTTCAAACAGTTAAACACTAAAATCTTCTAGTTTTTTTGGAAATTTGTCCAGATTTATCCAGTCTTTCTATACGTGTGCTTCAGTTTTACCAATTTTCTGTAAAATAAATTCACAATGTATGAATATTATCCCTCCCTCACCTCTCTATTCCTTGACCAATTTTGTTTTCTGACATTATTCGTTCGTATTATCGAAGGTGTATATACCTTGGAACAATCTTGGATCGATCGATCGACCATTCGACGAAATTAAAATCCGAAAATATAATGTGTCACAACATGCGGCAAATATTACAGTTAGGTAACCTGAAAAGGAAAACTTATAAATTAATTAGACCGGCTACATGTTCTATTATTTATCGCATCTTTTTCAATCGAAATCCATTCTCGACTGTTCAAAGAGCTCCCCACTGAGAAGATATCCGAGAGAACTCCTCTAAAATCAATCGTCCCGGCGATATCTTATATTATTCATAGCGTATACACTTTATAGAATTCCATTCGCGACGGCGAAGAGTTACCTTTGGGAACCTGAAACGATAATCGGAAGAACTCTTAAACCGATCGGACCGGCACTATATTCCGTTATTCAGCTATATCGAACTTCGATCTCGAAGGCGGAGAATAATTTTTTGGAAACCTGAGATGCCGAGATAACTTCTCTAGAAACAATCGTCCCGGAGATATGTTCCATTATGCATTGCGCCTACGCTTTATAGAAATTTAATCACTACGGAGTAGAGTTGTCTTTTGGTAACCTGAGGAGGTAACCGAGGGAACTCCTCTGAAACCAATATCGTCAACAATATGTTCCATTATCAATCGCGCATACTCTGTATCGAACTTCAATCGCGGAGACGGAGAGTTATCTTTCTTTAAGTATTAGCCATGGATAACAGCTACTACAACCGTCCTCGTTAGGGTCTTTGGACCCTCTGCTCTGGTTTTCAATAGTTCTAAATTCTTTTTCGGAAATGCTACTATAGAGTTCCCTCACTCGTAGGCGAAGTTTTCTTTTTTCACATTCTTCATGGGTGCGAAAAAGATAACAACGAAGATGGTCAGAAAAAACACTACAGAAATGTCAAAATTCGATTTAGAAAGAAAAAACAGAGGATTGAGGTTAGATTTGATCCACTGATCTTTAACCAGAAACCGTGTCACCAAGCACCTTAATCAATCACATCGTCAAGCAATAAGTACAAAATTTTCCAAGTTTTATCCAAATAAAACCGTATTTTTTAGAGGTTCTAGAGATCCTCAAATGTTGTTTCATAGTAATGTTCGAGTGGTTGGAAACGTTATTTTGATCTTCTCGAATGGTTAGCTAATGGTTTATTTCGCTATCTTATGAACTACAAGTAAAAATGACACGAAGCTTCGAAGTAAATTTTATTTCTCAAGCACTGGACAAGGTAAAAAATGATTTTAAACGAATCGAAGCCCAACTTCTTGAAATAAAACGATTCTTCAGGATCCACTTTTCTTCCAGTTTTTCTAGGAGCAATCTTCCAGTTTTCTTTTAAATATTGTTGGCAACTCTGGTCGTACGTTTCGAAGAAGGGTGATTGTTCGGAACAATTTTTTTTTAGTTATTCTTTTCATTGTTCAGAAATCTGTTTTTAACTCTTTTGAAACTCCGTTTGTTATATGTACTCTTAACCTTCGTAAAGGTTGTAACGAACAAAAAACAAAACTTAGCTTATGGCAGGAAGCTCAACTATCTAACTGAAAATGATTAATGAATATCATAGCGAATTCGTTTTCGAACTTGGGTTAGTTCCAAACTGTCTCTGTAATAAAAAAAAAAGTTTTCGAGTTCGCGAATGAGGCTATTTGTTGGTGTGCGTTATATAGTCTTCATTGCTTATCACATGTAGTCCTGGCAATTACTTAACCATTTGTCCATACATTTCGTGTATTTTCCACAAACATTCACCATTATAATATAAAATTATCATCAGACACAGTTTTCATTTAAAACATTGTAGCAATTTTCGGAAATTCATCACATAGAATACATATTCGATACGTAAAAGTAAAATTTCATACATAATTTTTAATTTGAAAGCATGTTTATTCCACCTGAAAATCCATAATCATGTTCGCCTCCCAATAAAAGAACACGAAGCTTAATGCCATCAATGCGAATATACGCTTCAAAATCTTAACTCGAATTGGATTCCGATTTCAATAATACGTAGCCAAAAGCAGTAACTTTTACATTTTCATGGTCTTTATATTTTTATATTTTCTAAAACAATACTTGGAACCTGACAGTCCAGTGTAGTTGTATTGGTGAACCCGAGCCTGTGCCGAACCTGTGAAGCATCTCAGTTCGAACCCAACAGCTTTCGGGTTGAACCTAGTGCGATACTAGGTTGAAACTGAGTGAATAAAAAAATGTTATGACAGAAGTAAAAAAATGTTTTGACAGAAGAAAAACGAATTCGCTACCAGTGTGACACATAACAGGGTGGAATTGGATCGGTAAAAAAATACGTCTTCATTTATTACATTGAATATGAAGTTTATGAGGAAGAAACAAAGAAATGTTGAAAATACTTTTTTTTCTTCATTAAAGTTTCCCTTCCAATAATTTCTTTCAGATTGTTAGTTATTTTATATTAACTCATCCAGTTTTTCGACCATAACTTGTAATGAAGCAAAAAATTGTCACTAGGAATAATTTAAACAATGTTTTCTCCAGGCATATCATTTGTTAAATGACCAATTGAAAATGCTGGAAACATCCGGTATAAGGTTTCGAAAGGCAATAAAAACAATTTTTTTGGAGAAAACTGCGCCTTAGAAGACTGCGAATGCGAGCTTTAATGAATTATTGTTAATTTAATTCAAAACTATGATTAGTAATGTTAGTTTGCCACTCCTTCTATAGAGTCACTCTCCCATCGATGACAGGCATTGAAGTTGTCGCTTGCCAGACACAAATCAATGGCAAAGACCTCTGCATTGCCTCGATATATATTCCTCCAAGAACTATGGTTGGCCGCCATCAATTTTTTGATATCATCGAGGCACTGCCGGAGCCGCGGCTAATCTTAGGTGACCTCAACTCCCATGGAACAGCATGGGGTTCACTCTACTATGACAACCGTGCCACTTTGATTTATGATCTGTGTGACAACTTCAAATTGACAGTTTTGAATACTGGGGAAGCAACTAGAATAGCCAACCCTCCTGCACGGGCAAGCATGCTAGACATATCACTTTGCTCTTCTTCGTTATCCCTGGATTGCACGTGGAAGGTAATCCAAGATCCCCACGGTAGTGACCACCTGCCAATAATTTTATCGATCGCCAATGAATCAGGTTCTCGTGAGTCAGTCGATATTGCGTATGACCTCACGAAAAATATTGACTGGAGAAAATTTGCAGAAATAATATCTGAAGCACTTGTTTCAATGCATGAACTTCCTCCACTCGAAGAGTATAATTTTATATCGAGTTTGATTTACGAAAGCGCACTTCAAGCTCAAAAGAAACGTGTTCCTGCTACCACTTTACGACGTCGTCCTCCATCACTTTGGTGGGACAAGGAGTGTTCAAAGGTCTACCTTGAAAAATCATCCACTTTCAAAAAATTCCGGAAAACTGGACTAGTGGAATGGTTTCGAAAGCACCAAGCTCTAGAAGCCAAACTAAAAGGTCTGATTAAAGCAAAAAAGCGTGGATATTGGCGAAAGTTCGTCAATGGTTCGTCAAGGGAGACCGCTATGAGCACTCTTTGGAATACGGCTAGGAGAAGGCGTGGCTGGAACCATACAAATGAAAGTGAAGAATACTCTGACCGTTGAATTTTCAAATTTGCAAGAAAGGTTTATCCCGATTCCGTTCCTGCACAAAGCGTCGTACGCGACATTCCGCTCCAATGCGACTATGAGAATTTTTCGATGGTGGAATTCTCAATTGCCCTCCTCTCATGTAACAATTCAGCTCCGGGGTCGGACAAGATTAAATTCAACTTGTTGAAGAATCTTCCCGACTTGGCTAAACAGTATTTGCTGAACTTGTTCAACAAGTTTCTGGAGCTGAATATTGTCCCGCATGACTGGAGACAAGTGAGAGTGATAGCCATACGAAAACCCAACAAGCCGGCTTGCGATCACAACTCGTATAGGCCGATTGCAATGTTATCCTGTATTCGTAAATTGTTAGAGAAAATGATTCTACTTCGTTTGGACAAGTGGGTTGAAGTGAACAATTTGCTGTCAAATACGCAGTTTGGCTTCCGCCGAGGTAAAGGGACAAATGATTGTCTCGCGCTGCTATCTTCTGAAATCCAAATCGCATTTGCTCGCAAAGAACAAATGGCTTCCGTTTTTCTCGATATCAAAGGGGCATTTGATTCAGTTTCCATGGAAATTCTCTCAGAGAAACTTCATAATCGTGGACTTTCACCAATTCTGAATAATTTCCTGTACAATTTACTGTCAGAAAAGCACATGTTTTTCAATCATGGCAGCTTGAAATCTTCTTGATACAGTTTTATGGGCCTACCACAAGGCTCCTGCCTAAGCCCCCTCTTGTACAGTTTTTACGTGAATGATATAGATGATTGTCTAACTAGAGACTGCACGCTGAGACAACTTGCAGACGATGGAGTTATTTCCATCACGGGTACTAATCCCGCCGTTCTGCAAAAATCCTTGCAAGATACCCTGAACAACCTGTTCACGTGGGCTCTCAAGCTGGTTATCGAATTCTCTACGGAGAAAACCGAAATGGTCGTTTTTTCTAGGAAGCACGAACCCGCCCAATTCCAGCTTCACCTATCCGGCAAAACGATCAAGCACTCGATGTTTTTCAAATTCCTTGGAGTATATTTTGACTCTAAATGTACCTGGGGAATACACATTGCGTATTTGAAACAGAAATGCCAGCAAAGAATCAATTTTCTCCAAACAATAACCGGAACATGGTGGGGTGCCCATCCAGGAGACCTCATTCAGTCATACAAAACAACGATATTATCAGTGTTAGAATATGGCAGTTTTTGCTTCCGATCAGCTGCCAGGATTCATATTCTCAAGCTGGAGAGAATACAATATCGTTGCTTGCGTATAGCAATGGGGTGTTTGCATTCGACACATACGATGAGTCTCGAAGTTTTGGCAGGAGTACCCCCGCTTACTCTTCGGTTCACAGAATTATCCTACAGATTTCTCATCCGTTGCAAGATCATGAATCCATTGGTGATTGATAACTTCGAAAATCTACTCCAACTGATTCCTCAGTCAAGTTTTATGTCTTTATACCATGAGTACCTTACCCACGACGTGCACCCTTCACCAGGCATCTCCAACCAAGTTTGCTTCCCATACTTTTGCAATTCCTCTGTCATTTTTTATCTGTCCATGCGACAAAAAATCCATAGAATCCCAGATCATCTACGCTCAGATTCTATTCCGCCGATATTTTCGGCAGAATATGGGGGCATAGTTAGATCTGATAAAATGTTCTTTACTGACGGTTCATTCATAAACGGGTCCACTGGCTTTGGTATCTTCAATGAAAATTCCAGTGCCTCTTTCAAACTCAAAGATCCTTGTTCCGTGTATGTTGCTGAACTGGGTGCGATATACTACGCACTGGGGATCATTGAAACATTGCCCATCGACCACTATTTTATTTTTTCAGACAGTCTCAGCTCATTAGAGGCAATCCGCTCAATGAAGGTTGATAAACGCTCATCTTATTTCCTAACAAGAATAAGACAACTATTGAGTGTTTTGGTCGAAAAATTATTCAAGATTACCTTAGGATGGGTTCCCTCTCATTGCTCGATTCCGGGGAATGAGAAAGCGGACTCGCTAGCTAAGGTGGGCGCTTTAGAAGGCACTCTTTTTGAAAGGCAAATTGCTTATAATGAATTTTTCCACATTCCTCGTCAGTACACGCTCGTAAGTTGGCAGCGCATGTGGAGTGGAGATGAGTTCGGTCGTTGGTTACACACGATTATCCCTAAGGTCTCGACGAGGGCATGGTTCAAGGGATTGAATGTAGGTCGTGATTTCATTCGCGTGATATCTCGGCTTATGTCCAATCACTACAACCAAAACGCGCATCTCTATCGCATTGGGCTCGCAGCAAACAATCTTTGTGATTATGGCGATGGCTACCACGACATCGAGCATGTTATCTGGTCGTGTATCCGGTTCCATACTGCTCGCTCTCAGCTCTCTAGAGCACTGAGAGCACAAGGCAGACAATCGGAGATCCCCGTCCGGGATATCTTAGGTAGCCGTGATCCTGATCTTCTGCTTTATCTATACCTGTTCCTCAGAAACGCCGATGTCAACTGGTCGTGCGTTTGATGATGTTTCCTTCGTTGTGTCCCCGTTTCATATCCCTCCTATCCGATCGATAAACTTTTACTTAGTCGCGGCAATACATACACACACTCTTTACAGACACACGGGCCAAAGGTTGTGCAGTCCACTGATCATTCAACAAGAGCCAAAGGTTGTACCGCTCATGACAACTCTACACGAACTGATGATTGCGCCGGCTAGTGACCATTCTATCCTGGATTCCTCGAGTCGAGAAAGACGCTCCACGCTAGATATGAGGTACAGACTAGGGGGGCGTTGCTGATTAATGGTCAGCTGCATCCCAATAGGAAGTATCCCGTGTCAGCATTGGAGACAGCAACATCCCAATTACGAAAACACTTGTAATACTAACCTCGAGCCAACCGCGAGTAATCGGTTACATATTACTAACATAGATAATAAGAAAAATTGTCAAAGTATTGAACTCCCGGTCCCGTGAGGCTAACGCCATATGAGCCTTTATAAAAATATATATTTTGGAAAAAACAAAATTAGTAATGTGAATTAATTGTGCAGATTTTTTTCAAGGAATATAGTCATGAATAGAACAGTGATTTTTTTTATTCTTTATTTTTGAGACTTTCAGCCTCCTGGGCTGGTTCGTCTCAGAGAACAACAGTGAATAATATTGGACCCTATTATGTAATTCTAATTGAACCGATCTCTGCTCGTTAGCTCTATCTTACTGTTATAGATATAGTCGAGTGAAAGCTGTCGGCATAATGTTTTAGCTGTTTGGTTTGCTGATACCTGATATTTTGCTTTGGGAAACATTTCGGCAACGTTTCAAAATATGCAATTCGCAACATGTGACGTTCGAGAAAGAACTCGATTCGAGAAGATTCTATCGATTTGCAAAATACTAGTTCTAGGGATCGAATTGCCCGTTCGATTCGATTTACATAATAAGGGCCAATATTTCCGATAGATAGTTCTTATCAATGAAACGGATAGCAGTTTGTCCGGATACCGGATACCATATATCCCGTAAGCTTCGAGGCCGACTAGCCGAATATTCGGCTCTTTATTTGCAAATATGAATCTGCGAGAAACTGCATGTGTGCATAAAGCTCAAAATGGTTTACATTTTAGGGAGCAATAAACGCATTTTTACAACAAAAAAAATGAACTATGATTAAAGAAATATTGAACAGATTTATTATTTCTGTTAAGGATGTTCTTTTAAAATTACGAAATTTCTGTGGATATTTTGAAATAATTTTAATACTGGTCGAGTAACAGTAAGTACTACGAATTTAAATAAGCATAGAACATCAGTCAATTATTTCCATTTAAGATCACAAAACCTGGAAGTGTATTCAGGGATGATAATCTGATAGAAGTACACTTACTTCACCACAAAGCAAATTAAACAAAGCAAAAGAGACGAAACTGAATTAAACCTTACACGCGAAGCTCATGACCACTTTTGGAACAGTTTCAATGAAGTAGCAAATGAAAATAATATTCAGTTTCCATTTAAAGCAAATACATTACTAATGAAATCGACTGTTATGCGAACTGAACATTTAGAATCGATCGTAATCACATTCCTTACGTTTGATGGTCACCAAGCTCTAAGCAGTACCCCCAGTTGACAAGGTTTGCTAGAGTTTATTGACTTTGGAAGGTCAGCTTTGACCTTCTTTGTTTTGAAGAGGCTTTAAACTTTCCAGCTCATTCGCCTCTATCTTTCAGCTCCTTGCAGAAGTGTTTACAGCGAAAGAATGTTCTCTGAAGCTGACTCGGTGTACGAAGCAAAGCGTAATCGTCCGGTGGAAAAATTTATAATAAAAGTAATAGTGATAATAAATGAATATAAACTTACTTTAGAAAAAAAAGTATGATTGATTTTGTGTTAATGAGAAATATTTTTTTCAAATATTCAGTATCCGGCCGGATAGTATGACCTATGATTTTGCTCTAATCAACCCTCCTATACTCGAGCACACGGTCTCACAGACCGAGAATCAATCATTTTGTTTTGAGGAGGCTGAATTAAATGACGATTGAAACTGAATGGAGCTGAGGAAAAGATATTCTCTGGATTTTTTTCCATTTAATTATATTATTCTTTACTTTAAATAAATACCAGTAACGCCTAAAATACACAATAACAAAATTACAGAGACACGCACCCTGCTCGAGTATACGAGTTATGATTTTGCGCGCTAGTACGGGCGGGTTAAAAGTTAGTTTGTCTAGTACTACATTCATTTTCTAATGACTTTGATACAGTCAAACTTGGTAGAACGCAGCCTATCATTTGAACAATTAATCGCCCGTAATGCCCAAAAGTTTGGCCACCCTGATATATACCATAACATATATCGTAAGAACGATTTTGCGTAATATGTATTCGAAATCTTTTAATTTTTCGTAGAGTGACCTCCTATATAGTAATCAAAGACGTAATTCTACGACAAAACCATTTCGTTCCTCAGCGATACATTAAGTGATTACAGAGCCCAGAGAAACACTTTTTATGCATGGAGCAAAGCCGGTGACAAATAAGTGATAAACACATTTTTAGAATAATAATAATTATAAATGAGAATTGCCTTATCCTTTAAGAGGGAGGCGATCTGGCGTAGTGGTAACATCCATTCCTCTTATGCTAAGGGTCATGAGTTCAATTCTCACTCTCGACATTCCTACAAAAAACGGAAGTAACAGTGTCGAACCTGCGAAAAGTGTTGAAAGTCACTATAATACAGAAAAAAAAAATCCTTTAAGAGTTTATGGACCCTACTATGTAAATTGAATCGAGCAGTGTTTAAACGTGTTGTCGTTCTAGCAAAAACATTGATTGGATGAGATTTTATCGATTTACATAATACGACACTTTGCTCGGTTTAATGGTGATAGGGACTGAATAATAAGCCAATAATCCGTTCTCCCGAAACATGCATTACTTTGCATTCAAAATATAATAATTCATATCCACTGTTCCATTGTAAGGCATTTCGGAAGAAGCATTTGAGAAATGTAGGACATATTCGGCATTAGCTATACATATTCAACGAATGAAACACTTGAATTCATAATTGTTATGGAAATCTTCTTTTCTAATTTATTTATATACACATTCGTTCAACAAAACTTTGGCAGTTCTACGTCGATCCATTACCTAGTCACCTTTTAATTTCATCCCTTGACTATTTCAGAAAGGCTACACAGATGCGATAGTATAGTGAATCTTTCGATTTCCGGTGATTTCTGTGTATACATGACTTAGTAGTGTGTACTGCAGTTACCATTTTACTTAGAATCTATAATTCTCTGGGCTACATAAAATCTCGATCAGACGTTTATCCGCAAACAATGAGATCAATCTTGTAGGATCCTTCGTTTGCTGTTGATGTCATTAAGGGTATCTAACTATGTACAAAAGTTTGTTCATTAATTCATACTATGTCTGGATAATATTTACAATTACGCATATTTACAACCTGTGACTATCAATTATTACAGCTTAATAAAACATTCTGTTGTGCAAACAACAAATACAAACGAAAAATAAACATAGATAAACTTTATCACATGACATTAGGCTTACATAAACAAACAAGAATAGTACGATATTTCAGGCAGCTTTTGTGTACTCAAACATAAATTACCGTCTAGAACAATTTATGATTTGCAACGCTATAGTTGGCAGCAGCAACCCATACAACCAATGTTTTGTTTTCGCCGAACTTGAAGCACTACATTTGAGTTCGTGCTTCGGATAATAATTGGATGGTGGTGCATCCTCACTAGGCTTACATCTTTCTCCTCTCTGCTCGAATTCCGCATTGCATATCTCTTTACAAGAGGGGCATATGATAGCACCATTATGCAACCAGCCGCCAGCCATAAGTCGAATGCTTAATTCTTGCCCAGCAAAAAAGCATTCATACGAATAATTTGCTACGATTATATGTAACCGCCCATGGTCGCATTTATAGTTATAACATCCCGACCCCCAATGTTGCCATTCACGTGTTTGTCGACAGGATCGCTCCTCCCACATGTGCTCACTGTGATCGAAACATTTCGATTCTGATCCATATGATTCCAAAGCGAAATTTTTCTCTGATTCTGTAATTAGAAAAGGAACGTGAATAAAACAACACGAACCATGAACTGTCGTTATGATTACTAGGGTTGTTATCCTCAAATTGGCATTGCGAGCCGCGCACAACAATGTTTCTACTTCTCCAGGTAAACTCCTGGATATACGGGCAATGGTCGGCCAATGAAACAGATCCTCCGTAATATGCTTCTTCGCCTGTGGGCACATGGGCCAGGGAGTCAAAATTCTGATACTGTCGCGGAAGAGGGCTTTCGTGTCGAATCAAATTGCACAAGGCCACCGAACTACGATCATCGGTACACTCCGTCTGTAGAGGATCTCGCTTAACCTTTGCACAAAATGGGTGAATTGAACGGCCTCTGAAAATCAAATAGAAAGGGAATAGTTATTTTTTCTGTAAGAAACCAGTAAAGAATAGACCGTGGAGAAAATTTAAAGTATGAATTATTGGGCCCTATTATCGGAACGAGCGTAACTTTTCCGAACAATTAAATGATTTAAAAAATATAAGGGAAGCAAACCAAACCAAAACTAGGATACAATAAATAAAACAAACTATAAAAAAGTTGATGGGTATGGGCCTAGGGGCACAGACGGGATCTCGATATAGGACTATGATTGTGTGTAGTAACTGCATTTGAATTGAGTTTTTTCATTGCTCAAAATCTGCAATTTTTTTCTCTTTTAATACATCAAAAGGAGGCCCGAAAAAAAAACCGGTTAGAAGAGATAACGTGTTAAAATCCGAAACAACATTCTGTTAAAAAATGTACACAAAACTACCATTTATTTTTTTATCATCTTTAAACACAAGTCTGATAAGTTAAGATATACATAAATTAAAACCTAAGGTCAAATAAGTCTATGACCACAGAAATGTATTATGGATAAAAATAGCATTTTCTCCTTCGTTGCCACGCTGTCTGGAACATTGTTTGTAGAGGATTGTAATAGCCAGGGGATGTATATTGAGTACTCTCTTGGGAAGTTCTGTAGTGATCTGATCTCATGGGGTGTTAAGTTCTGCAAAAAAATGGCTGGATAAATTTCCTAACATATGGTATATAAGACAACATATGTCGCAATAACGATTTTGAGTAATATGCGTTTGAAAACTCTTAATTAAATCAATTTGAAAGAATAGTTTCTTTCTCTAACAGCATTTAGCGTGAGTATGACAGGAATAGAATAGCCTGAGTCTTCGCCGCATTGATAACACATTATGCAAGGACACTCAAAAAGTCCTGTCAGAGAAATAATTTCTGATGATTGATCGGAGAACGCCCGACTCGTGAAGAAAAAAAGCTTATAAAGCATAAACTGTAGTGTTGTTGTGATGTTTACTAATGTGTAGGGCTCGGCATAGTCATAGTCAACTGAGGATAGTCAGCTGACTGTCTGACTGACTATATCCGTATTCAATCGGAAATGACGTTTGACTTCTTCACGCAGTTTCTCCGCCAAAACAGTTAGTCGGGCGTTTAGTCACCTTCCCCCTCAACAACTCGACTATCTCATTTCATTCTTCCCAGTCAAATTGTCGTCATTGCATTTTGTAGTGACTTCCCCCAAAACGAATTCGTTCCTCTCTCTCTCCCATGTATCATGTATGCATGCATCGATGTTTGAGTTCAAGTGGTTTGACATACGCTACAGGTGAGCTAGATTTTTTTGTATCTTACACGAAAAAAACTCACACGTATAAAGTAGAGTGCAGTGTGTATGTGCGCTATTTTGCACGCTATTTACTAATACTAACGCGAGGGCCTTCAACTATACCTGATAACTATCTAGTTCGTTGGTTTCAGTTCACGATGGATAGACAATAAACCGTCCATTGATGGGGTAAATACTTTTTTGCATCAGAAATCAAGTTTTCGTTCCATCATAATATATCGTCGATTCGAGCCATCATAGAGGAATTCTTTCGATAACCTTTTTAGGTATCCTAACATTAATAATCGCCGGCGTCGGGGTCCGTGTTAACATAATCACATCACTTACCGCAGTGAATCCTGATTCTTAATCCTCCTCACTAACAACTATCCCTTCCATGATAAACGCTAGGGAACCACGCTATAGAGGCGACCCTTCTGGCCTTCGGGCGGCAAATATCATACTATCATCCCTTCCCTTCCTCTGGTGACTGTAAGGACGTGGCCGGTGTCGTTATTGACCATTTTAAGCTCGAATCGCCGAAAATTGCACAACGAGATTGATTTGCTAGTCCCAAGCGTCATTCTGTGTGTTCTTTGTGCAATTTGGTTGGTTCAGGTCAATCACGGAGAGCAACTACGAATTGTACAGTCTACCCAAGCTCAAGCTCAAGCTCAAGCTCAGAAATCAAGTTTTCGTTCCTCTTTATATGGGCGTAAAAATAAGATTGCGTATGTGTAGAAGCACGATAAATACAATACGGTACCGCGACTTATGAGAAAGGCCTTTCAGCCATCTTGGATTTGTTTGTAAGTGTTTGTAAACAATCAGCAATATTTTGCAATATTTTTTTTTTGCTTTTTGTGTATGGAATTGTTTTGGTTATTCCTATTCTGAATTTCTGCAATGTTCAAAGTCCCCTAATAAAATTCTTCTTGAAGAGCGTTCTGCCCTGTTACACTGCTTGCTGAAGCTATACGCAATATCTGTCAGTCTGTTTGATCATCCCAGCTGCATTCAGGATACCAACTAAAAAGATTTAAAATTGTTCACTAACCTGAATCTAGTGATTGTTTATTTGCGTAGAAAAAATGAATATGAGTTGCGACAGGTACAACAGGAGAATTTGCAGTGTTCCAACAGTCATGATGGTTAGTTTCTACTGCGTGCAATGGATGAATGCATTTCACAAGAGTAGTTTCTACGAAGCAAAGACATACTAGGTCGATTTTCGGCCAAAAATTATATTTCGAGATAACACCAAATCTCGACGTTTCATGCATTTTTACGTCATTTGGCATTGAAAAAAAAATCTATTTTCCAAATTTCCTCCCCCCTTGGAAAATTTTCGAGGATGAAAAAATCAAAACTTTGAGCGCTTTAAGGCACCTCTAAATCATGTCCGATTGAGCTGAAATTTTGCACAGATCATTTTTTGGGCCAATAATCAAAATGTACGCGGTCGGTTCTTTAAATTCGATAATTATTTTTTCCATACCTCTATTGCCTTTCAGGCCCAAAAGGGCGATTTTCGGCCAAAAATTATTTTTCGAGATAACACCAAATCTCGACGTTTCATGCATTTTTAAGTCATGTGGCATCGAAAAAAAATTTCGATTTTTCCCAATTTCCTCCCCTCTTGGAAGATTTTCGATGGTCAAAAAATCCAAACTTTGAGCGCTTTAAGGCACCCCTAAATCATGTCTGATTGAGCTGAAACTTTGCACAGGTCATTTTTTCTTGGGCCAATAAACAAAATGTACATGGTCGGTTTTTGAAATTTGACATGACCATTTTCGCTGCTACCCTAATATATATACACCTTGGTGTGGAGGCGATCTGGCGTAGTGGTAACATCCATACCTCTCACGCAGAGATCCCGAGTTCAATTCTCACACCGACATTCTTCCAAAAATGAAAGTAAAAGTGACGAACCAGCCGAAATGAGTTGGAAGTCACTATAATAGAGAGAAAAAAAAGGTTACGTATGCGGGTAACAATTTCGTTCCTAGGGGGGTAGAAATGTGGATTGAAGTCAGTTGAATGAAGAGGCCGATTTGTATTCATTAGTCGCATCAGTTAGAATAACCACTGACTGGACTAGTTCATCAGTCATCCTCGCTAGTCAATTCATTTTTTGTTAACGGCGACTGCTGAAGCAGTTCTAGTCGAAGCTAAGCTACTGGGAGTAGAGTCGGTCTTCATTTTTCACCTTCGAAGATTTCGGGCCTAATGTGTACGAAAATGGGACTAGTACAGTGTGGGATTCAGTAGCCCTAGTGCCTAATCATTAATAATTATTCCTTACACTTTTTTATCAACAGGCCTGAACATGAGTGCCCTAATGATACTAATACTACAAGGCTAATATCTACTTAAAACTATACCTAACTGGAAAGAGCGATCAAGTATGCCTTTTTCAAGCTTGCACGAGATAAGTGAAAGTCATAAGACAAGTAGCAACGGTTAAAAACACGAGACATACTCGATACGGGTTCGTTGTAACTGCAATTTGTACGAGAGTGAGGGAGGCAGAAAAAAGTATGAGAACGCAGGTTACGAAGGCGTAGGTTAATATTGATCGACTGAAGAAGATCAGCACAGTCGATTTTCGAGGAAATCAGATCTGATATCAAAGTTGCCTTCGCTGCACCTCTACGTAAGCTCAGCAAACCGAGTCCGATCTATTTACAACGACCATACTATACACGCGTATTCCAGAGCAGAGCGGGCTAGAGCACAATAGAGAGCTTTGATACATTGTGGGTCTTTGAACTGCTTGGTGACGCGAAAAATGAAACCTAAGACCCTAGATGCCTTGGTGATGATATACAAGATATGATCGCCGAACGTTAGCTCAGAATCCTTGATAGTCATAACACGGTTTAAGGAGATATTGCGTATTTTATACGATCGTTTCCGCGTAAAAGATATGACTGAACAATTCGCTGGATTCAAAACCATTCAATTTGTTTCGCACCAGAGAAAATATCAAGTTGTTGCTGGAGGAATATCGCATCATCGTCACTATAGACTGTGTAAAACAATTTAAAATCGTTCGCGTAAGCATGTTTGTGACGCTTTACGCAAAAATTAATATCATGGAGATAAAGCAGGAATATGTAAGGCCCAAGATGACTTCCTTGAGGTACGCCCGATGTGACCCGAAAAGAGGGTGAAACAGTGTCTCCGATTTTCACTGACATCACACGATCAGTAAAATATGAGGCGTTGGAGATTTGCGACAGCTACGTCATGATTAATTTTATCGAACGCGACCGAACAATCTGTATAAACAGCATCGATTTGGTTACGAGATTGTAGAGAGCGGGCGTTGAACGATGTGTACAGCACCAGATTTGTGGAAGTAAACCTTTTGGGCACGAAACCGTGTTGTTGGTGAATCACGCCAAGTTCTCCAGTCGCAGCCACCCCAAATCAAATCGTATCATCTCGATAAAGCTACCAAGCACAGCTCCGGTGCTACTGGGCAAAGATACAACATTTACATTACATACATCGGCATTTTAGGTGTTGAAATCATGTATCCCATGTACAACGCCTTGAACTTGTACATACGCCCTAGATTTCAGAACCACAAAGTAATGGTACAAGTGATCGAGCAAATACTTCTAAATTTTACCACAAAAATGTTCCTATTCGGGAGGCATTTGTACGCGCACGACCGCCTCAAACCTTGATGATGGTGCTCGCATCAGAATAGATCATATGACAGGTCAAACCACTGCGATTGGCCTGACTATGAACTCCCCTACATTAACCAGTAGTGACCATTTTCCTATTATAGGTTCGACTCGATTGTCCGGAGTATTTTATTTTTGATTTTTATCATTTTTAGATCGGAAATTTTGAAACATTCGTGAAATAATTCCATGATAAATATGGGTATCAAATGAAAGGAATTGACTAATAGAACATAGTTATTTATGAAAAATGCAAATCCAAAATGGCCGTTGTTACAAGATGGCGCCATATATATTTTTTTCACAACCCCATCAATATGGGTATCAAATGAAAGGGCTTGACTAGTAGAAAAACACAGTTATTCATGAAAAATGTAAATCCATGATGGCGGCAACTTCAAAATGGCGGATTAAATATTTTCTCTGAACCCCATCAATATGGTTAACAAATGAAAGTGCTCGACTGGTAGAACACAGTAGATCATGAAAAATCAAAATCCAAGATGAGCGCAGTTCCCAAATTAACAATTGCTTTTTAATTGTTTCATTCAGCTTTCCCTGTTTGCATGTATGTTTGAGTGTTTGTATGGTTGTAACACATTTATTGAATTTTGATCCCGTTCCTGATTACTGATTGATCTGAAATTTAGAACATACCTTTAATTCAACTGTCATTATAAAACGGCGTATTCTATCTTGAAAAATTCAATTTGGCCGTCGTTAAAGATGACTAAATGGCTTGAAAATTTTCATGACGTACTGTATTCTATTAGTCAAATCATTTCATTTGATACCGATATTGATGGGATTGCATAGACGACCATTTTGTGGTGGCGACCTTTTTGAATTTATATTGTTTATTATGTTTTGTGTTCTCCAAGTCCCAATTGAATTTTCCAAGATCATGAAAATACGCAATTTTATAATGACAGTAGAAAAAACAGGAAGTGGGTTATATCTATGGTATAACCGCAAGGGTGACGTAGGACTATCGTTGATTTAGAGATCATTTGTATGAAGTTGAATCTGAATTCATTCTGAATGAATGAATATTTGGAGAACTTCGAAAACGAGAGCGTTACGTTGGAGGCACAAGGTTTTATGCATCCAATATTGGATACGGAAATATCCTACTGATGGGGAAGAATAATCTTCAGAAGCTATCCTGTTGATTGCGATTGATTGAATATATTTTGAAAATTCCCAAAGGAACTGGCAGATTATTTTCAGTAACGATTAGATATTTCCACATTTTCCTCGATACTGGAAGCCCACCAGTGGTTAATGCTAATTCGATAACCACCTGTTAATAGCACTTGATTGAAACATATTTGGTCACAGTGTTACATGGATAGAAAACATTCAATTAAACTCTTTCACATGAATATATTTTGAAAATTCCCAGAGGAACTGGCAGATTATTTTCAGTAACGATTAGTTATTTCCACATTTTCCTCGATACTGGAAGCCCACCAGTGGTTAATGCCAACTCGATAACCACCTGTTAATAGCACTTGATTAAAACATATTTGGTCACAGTGTTACATGGATAGAAAACATTCAATTAAATTCATTCACATGAATATATTTTGAAAATTCCCAAAGGTACTGGCAGATTATTTTCAGTAACGATTAGATATTTCCACATTTTCCTCGATACTGGAAGCCCACCAGTGGTTAATGCCAACTCGATAACCACCTGTTAATAGCACTTGGTTGAAACATATTTGGTCACAGTGTAACATGGATAGAAAACATTCAATTAAACTCTTTCACATGAATATATTTTGAAAATTCCCAAAGGAACTGGCAGATTATTTTCCAGCAATGATTAGATCTTTCCGGAACTTTCTCGATGCTGAATGGCATCCTAACGGAAAGAGTTCTGCGCGTGTATGTGTCGATCCTTCGCCGTCCACCTCCTCCAGCACGTTAGGCAACGATGTTGTCTTGTCGATGTCCTCACGAAAAATGAATGTGTCTCACCACCAGAATATCGCTTAAGTATGCTTTTTGTGTGTGATTGAATCGAGAGAAGGTGTGGTTTACGATGGCAATTTGGAAGGCAAACTAGAGGGGAAAGAACTCTCTGAGCTCGGAACTTTCGGCGACTGAGCAATAATCGATTGCGGGCGCATACAATATTGGATAAGGAAATATCCTACTGATGGGGAAGAATAATCTTCTGAAGCTATCCTGTTAATTGCGATTGATTGAAAAACCACAAAACCAAATGTATTTGGTCACAGTGTTATAGAAAACAGTGGATAGAAAACATTCAATTAAACTCTTTCACATGAATATATTTTGACAATTCCCAAAGGAACTGGCAGATTATTTTCAGTAACGATTAGATATTTCCACATTTTCCTCAATACTGGAAGCCCACCAGTGGTTAATGCCAACTCGATAACCACCTGTTAATAGCACTTGATTGAAACATATTTGGTCACAGTGTAACATGGATAGAAAACATTCAATTAAACTCTTTCACATGAATATATTTTGAAAATTCCCAAAGGAACTGGCAGATTATTTTAAGTAACGATTAGATATTTCCACATTTTCCTCGATACTGGAAGCCCACCAGTGGTTAATGCCAACTCGATAACCACCTGTTAATAGCACTTGATTGAAACATATTTGGTCACAGTGTTACATGGATAGAAAACATTCAATTAAACTCTTTCACATGAATATATTTTGAAAATTCCCAAAGGAACTGGCAGATTATTTTCCAGCAATGATTAGATCTTTCCGGAACTTTCTCGATGCTGAATGGCATCCTAACGGAAAGAGTTCTGCGCGTGTATGTGTCGATCCTTCGCCGTCCACCTCCTCCAGCACGTTAGGCAACGATGTTGTCTTGTCGATGTCCTCACGAAAAATGAATGTGTCTCACCACCAGAATATCGCTTAAGTATGCTTTTTGTGTGTGATTGAACCGAGAGAAGGTGTGGTTTACGATGGCAATTTGGAAGGCAAACTAGAGGGGAATGAACTCTCTGAGCTCGGAACTTTCGGCGACTGAGCAATAATCGATTGCGGGCGCATACAATATTGGATACGGAAATATCCTACTGATGGGGAAGAATAATCTTCTGAAGCTATCCTGTTAATTGCGATTGATTGAAAAACCACAAAACCAAATGTATTTGGTCACAGTGTTACATGGATAGAAAACATTCAATTAAACTCTTTCACATGAATATATTTTGAAAATTCCCAAAGGAACTGGCAGATTATTTTCAGTAACGATTAGATATTTCCACATTTTCCTCGATACTGGAAGCCCACCATTGGTTAATGCCAACTCGAAAACCACCTGTTAATAGCACTTGATTGAAACATATTTGGTCACAGTGTAACATGGATAGAAAACATTCAATTAAACTCTTTCACATGAATATATTTGGAAAATTCCCAGAGGAACTGGCAGATTATTCTCAGTAACGATTAGATATTTCCACATTTTCCTCGATACTGGAAGCCCACCAGTGGTTAATGCCAACTCGATAACCACCTGTTAATAGCCGCGCGTGTATGTGTGTGTAGCGATGTCTTCCCAGGGAACCGTTTGTGGCATCACTCTCCTCCTGATAGGTTCCCTTCTGGCATAGGATGCACAAACAGGCTCTTGGTGACACCGTTCATCCGCGCTTTCATGATAAATAAAGAGCTTCACCGCAACAGCGACAACATGCTCCAATCGCTGTTCAATTAGAACTGAGTGGATTTCCGAGCGCCGCTCGCTTATATACCGATTGGTGATTTCAATAGCCTGTTTTGAAAGCAATTTTAAGACTATTGAAACAAGTTTTTGGATCAAAAAGTAACAAGTATATAACGCGTAGACATTTTATCTTTCGAATGAATTGTTTATCATACCATTTCGTTCAATTGTTTAGGAGCTATTAACGCTCAAAATCTCGGTCTCCGGCGTAACGCTTTCGTTTTCGAAACTTTGATTTTACACCCCGGTATAGAAATGAAAGACGTAGTCCTACGTCAAAACCCTTTGCGGCGGTTGTCTGCCACCACAACAAGGAAGTATACTAGTCTTGTACTTTATGCAACAATATATCTGTTCATACTTTTTCTAAAAGAAATCTAATGTCTAGTGAACCTGTTCACGAATTAATACGGTGATTCTATGAATAACAGATAACGTTACTCAGTACTAACAAACGTTGTCACCCATGCTCGGGGAAGTGTTTGTTTGAAACTCCATGTATTGCGGCAAAGAGCATTTTTGTGTCTGTTCAAACAGTAAGATAAAAGGCGAAAAACGCCACATTTATTATTTTTGTGATACATACGAACATCTGAACTGCTTTTTGCGGACTGTTTCGAAAAATATCTATGAATCAAAGCATATATTTTTATATGAAAACAACACATTAAAACACATGGTTTAGTAAATACTTATCTCAAGTTTACATAAAAATATGTAAAACTTGTTCATATTTCATAATCTCACAAGTTATACATATTGAGGCGAACAAGCCCAGGAGGCTGAAAGCCTCTCAAAAAAAAATATTCTGCATATAATCTCACTAAGTTATACATCACTACTTTTTCAAGTGAAATTAATTCTGGCCGCAAAGGGTTGAAGTTATGTTCCAAATTCCAGATCAATCAGTCAACAGGAAAGAGGTCAATTTTCTATTAATGTGGGACCACCCTACAAACATTTATACATACAAACAGGTCAAGCTGAAAGAAACAATTTAAAAAGTTATTGGTTATTTGGGAACTACGGCCATCTTGGATTTGGATTTTTCGTGATCTGCTATGTTCTACTAGTCGAGCGTTTTCATTTGATACCCATATTGATGAGGTTTTGAGAAAAATATATACGGCGCCATTTTGTGGTGGCGGCCATTCTGGATTTGCATTTTCATAAATAACTGTGTTCTACTAGTCAATCCCTTTCATTTGATACACATATTGATGGGGTTCTGAGAAAATATGTAATCCGCCATTTTGTGGCGCCCGCCTTCTTGGATTTTCAAGATAATGGAATACGCAGTTTTATAATTTTTTTTTTAGCTGTATTATAGTGATTTTCAACACATTTTGGCTGGTTCGTCACTTGTACTTCCATTTTTGGAAGAATATTGGGAGTGAGAATTGAACTCGTGACCTTCAGCGTGAGAGGCATGGATGTTACCACTACGCCAGATCGCCTCCTCACAGTTTTATAATGACACCAGAGATAAAGATGTGTTGCAAGTTTCAGATCAATCGGTATACAAGAAATACATTTATAGATAATCAGAACTGAAGCGGAACGTTGTGCGGCTTCAGATCTGAAGGCAGAAGACTGTCATTTGCATACATGATATTGGTAGACACGAAAGGTGTGCTGTCTACCACACGAATAAACAAAACCTTCTTGGATGGAACTACCGTTCCAAGAGGAACTTTTGCCATTTCAATGTAGGTATTCCTTGTGTCATTTTGTTCAGTAGCACTCAGTTGAGATTTCGTATGCCAAATAACACGCCATGAATGTGTTCGGGAGTGGCAAGGTCTAAAATACGCGTGTCCATAGTGCAATTTGGAAGAAATTTGATTGAAAAAAAATCCCCGACTAGAACAGGAATCGAACTCGATCCACGGCATGATAATGTGTGACACTAACCACTACGCCACGGTGCATAGTTTTTCATGAAACCTTATGAAACATAAATTGACGAGTTTCACGAAGAAATTAATGATTCGTTACATTAATTTCTTCATAAAACTTCGTCAATATCTGTTTCATAAGGTTCTATTATACAGCCAAACCTGTCTTTTAGCAGTGGATATTGGTTCTCATAAATCTGCTTGAATTCCGTCTTCATATATTTCTCGTCTTCCACAGACACAGTCATGTGGTTTCGTCAATGATTGAGTACAGTAGAACCTCGGTTATCTGCGAGCGGATGATCCACGGTGCGGATTATTAGCGGAAACGAGTTCCATGGTAAACTTATAGATCTTCTCGAAATTTGTCAGTGAGTGGAAGGCTCATGCTCTTTTGTTTTGATCATGGCTTTCACATTATCTGGCCACTGGTGTACACGACCTTACAGATGAATAGTTTAATGATCCGCAATAAATTCGAGGGTTATGGGGTACTTTTACAACACAAAAAGGATCAGTTTACCATCTTCTTGGATGGCACTAACGTTCCCAGTGGAACATTTGCCTTGTCATCGTAGGTATTACTTGCGCCATTTTTATTAGTAGTACTTGAGATTTTCATGCCAGATAACACGCCTTGAATGCATTCTGGAGTGGCATGCTCCAGAATACGCGTGACCACAGTGCAAGTCGGGAGGAATTTCTTTGACAAAAAATCCCCCGGCCAGAACGGGAATCGAACCCGAATCCCAGCATGATAATGTGGGACCCTAACCACTCGGCCACGGGTGCACCAGCTTACCATATTATCAAAAAATAACCAAAGCAACTTAGTCTATACTCAGGAAACATTGATTTCATGTGGTGTACAAAAGTGGGAGCACCCCGAAAGAACTTTTGTGCAGTTGGACGAAAAATCAGGAAACTCACACCAGTGTGTACATCGGCCAAACCCGTTGGAAGTTCCAAATCCGCCTTAGTGAGTACAAGAATACGGTGGACAATGAACGAGCCAACGATTCAAGAGTAGCAGCACATGCTTTGGCCCGAAGCCACTGCGTAGATTGAGACAAAGCGAAAATAATTAAGAGTACCCCTGTCATCTCAACTCTTCCACTTGTCGAACTCAGCGAACCTTTCTTCAACAGGAACTGATAACAGTGCGAATGTGTGTTAGTACTTACTCCGTCGGAACCAGTCGGACACCGTCCAGTAGATGAGCAGTATCGATCAACTTTATCCTTATTTGTATGAAAATTGATATTAAAAGTTTTTAATTACCTTGCATTGTTGGCCGTTATCCAATCTTTACAACTCTTCATCGCAAAATTACAACCTAATCCACGACCCCAAGTCAGCGGTGAAGCCATACTGTAATTGGCCTTATACCATCCCGAGTCTTCCATTAGTGCTAGTGTAATCCGTGAGAACGCTGAACTTTGTGTGTGCGTGCCTGTCATTGCCTCATTCTAAAAATAAACTAATATAAGAAACGTTCTTATGGCTGAACATTCTCAATGTCACACCTCCAACACTCGTTTCTCCCAATGTGTTAAAGCAGTACCTTCTCCTCCCTGGTCTTCAAGCTCTGCGCCTTCTAATTTTTGACAGCTAAAGTGATCTCTGATCTCAGTGACTACTCTCGGAGTTACTAGCATATCAATAGTTCTATTTATGTAACCTCCCCGAATGGCCCAGTGATCTCTAACCACTTTTCTAATAGTTTGATCGCTCCATTGATGTATTTGTAGCCTTAAATATGGCGAAATAAAAATTCATGTAGCACACAATACGTTTGTTCGTGTTTATCTTACTTCTCGTTCAGATATGGTTTTCCTGTGTCTGGTTTCCGTGGAGTTCTGGGATTTCCTTCATCGTCCCGGAAGAATGCGTACAAACTTACCGAAAATCCTAGCGCATGCAGAATTTCATGCTTCACGGTAGACAGAAGAGTCTGTAGCTCTTGAGGTTTTGTGCTTATGCTCTCGGGGCAAAGATTAGCGTGACCTGCAATGGGTCGATCTAAAGCAGCTTCCTGTTGGCAATGTGCCGCGTATGCTACCGTTAATCCCTTATGGCAGCGCTCCGACTGCCGCGCGGATACGTAGAATACGAAATCTGCATTAGAAATTCCCGATCCTGCCACAGTATTTACGTCTTCACGACAGTCTTGTCCAGTTGAATTGCAAACACGACACACCTGCAGTTAAATCAATTTATTATTTAATATTAATCTTTAAAAAAGTAAGTTCAGGAAATGAAAATCTTACATCCAGGTGATCTTCAGGTACTTGCACTTCGCCGCAGAGCGTTACAGGTTTACAAGAATCGATGCAGTACGTGAGTGAATTTTTCACAAACACTTGGCTACTTTCACACTTGCGATTCAGTCTTATCACCTCTTTCGTTTGGCGCACCATAAGCGCCTGTTCCCAGAATCGGACGGCTTCCGGAAGAATTGTGTTCTGTGGAAAAGTAACGTAAGTTCATCACATTGTATGTGGATTGCTGTAAAGTCTCATCTTACATTAATAAGAGCAAACTTATCGCTTTTAAGGCGATATACTGACTCGTCGTAGACTAATAGTATCCGGAGTGGCTGATTGATGCTTCGCTTTCGTATGACGTGTAATGGTTCCAGTTGTACTCCGTGCATAATCTAAGAAAAAACACAAATAATTAGTTTCATTCAAAAAGGTTTGTCAATGCAAATGTTTTAACGTGTTATATAAAGAATATTGAACAAAATACTAAAAATAATGTAATAACTTGGAGTGATGTTGAAGACTGAATCATATTGGTGTATGTTCATAGAAAGATTAAAACTGCGGACGGTTACTAAACCATTTTTACACCCCTGCTTTTCGAGAAACTTTGACAATCAACTATATCAAAGTTAACAGTTACGTAAATCATCGGAATTAATTACACATCAAAGAGAATAATTTAGTGCAACAGGAAAGATCATTCTTTATCAATCTTCCAAATGCAAGCTTTCCTTTGCTACCTCCGCTGTTGATACATTTCGCCTCTTTAAAATTCCTTATTTAAAGAGTGCACATTTGCACATTTTATTAGTGCACATTTACCACGAACTTGACCACTGACAGTGCAAAACCACTCGATCGTTGTAGATTACAATCATTACTGGAGCAATACCAGCACTATCTATTACCGAAGCTAGCCAGAGGGAGGTATCAGTGGCAAAACGCGTAACTATCTGTGGCAATAGCTAGCAACTAGTTATTATTACAGTATACTGTAATTGCTTCCAACCATCATCATGTATATTTGTTGAAATAAAAAAACAGGAAGTGGGTTATATCTATGGTATAACCGCAAGGGTGACGTAGGACTATCGTTGATTTAGAGATCATTTGTTTGAAGTTGAATCTAAATCCATTCTGAATGAATGAATAAATGAATATTTGGGAGACTTCGAAAACGAGAGCGTTACGTTGGAGGCACAAGGTTTTATGCATCCAATATAGGATACGAAAAACCTTGTTCTGAAGAATAATCTTCAGAAGCTAACCTGCTAACTGTACTTGATTGACAAATCACAAACCCAAATGTATTATATGGATATTTTATGGATAGAAAACATTCAATTAAACTCTTTCACATGAATATATTTTGAAAATTCCCAGAGGAACTGGCAGATTATTTTCAGTAACGATTAGTTATTTCCACATTTTCCTCGATACTGGAAGATACTGGTTAATACCAACTCGATAACCACCTGTTAATAGCACTTGATTGAAACATATTTGGTCACAGTGTTACATGGATAGAAAACATTCAATTAAACTCTTTCACATGAATATATTTTGAAAATTCCCAAAGGAACTGACAGATTATTTTCCAGCAATGATTAGATCTTTCCGGAACTTTCTCGATGCTGAATGGCGTCCTAACGGAAAGAGTTCTGCGCGTGTATGTGTCGATCCTTCGCCGTCCACCTCCTCCAGCACGTTAGGCAACGATGTTGTCTTGTCGATGTCCTCACGAAAAATGAATGTGTCTCACCACCAGAATATCGCTTAAGTATGCTTTTTGTGTGTGATTGAATCGAGAGAAGGTGTGGTTTACGATGGCAATTTGGAAGGCAAACTAGAGGGGAATGAACTCTCTGAGCTCGGAACTTTCGGCGAATGAGCAATAATCGATTGCGGGCGCATACAATATTGGATACGGAAATATCCTACTGATGGGGAAGAATAATCTTCTGAAGCTATCCTGTTAATTGCGATTGATGGAAAACCCCAAAACCAAATGTATTTGGTCACAGTGTTACATGGATAGAAAACATTCAATTAAACTCTTTCACATGAATATATTTTGAAAATTCCCAGAGGAACTGGCAGATTATTTTCAGTAACGATTAGATATTTCCACATTTTCCTCGATACTGGAAGCCCACCAGTGGTTAATGCCAACTCGATAACCACCTGTTAATAGCCGCGCGTGTATGTGTGTGTAGCGATGTCTTCCCAGGGAACCGTTTGTGGCATCACTCTCCTCCTGATAGATTCCCTTCTGGCCTAGGGTGCACAAACAGGCTCTTGGTGACACCGTTCATCCGCGCTTTCATGATAAATAAAGAGCTTCACCGCGACAGCGACAACATGCTCCAATCGCTGTTCAATTAGAACTGAGTGGATTTCCGAGCGCCGCTCGCTCGATTGGTGATTTCAATAGCCTGTTTTGAAAGCAATTTTAAGACTATTGAAACAAAGTTTTGGATCAAAAAGTAACAAGTATATAACGCGTAGACATTTTATCTTTCGAATGAAGTGTTTATCATACCATTTCGTTCAGTTGTTTAGGAGCTATTAACGCTCAAAATCTCGGTCTCCGGCGTAACGCTTTCGTTTTCGAAACTTTGATTTTACACCCCGGTATAGAAATGAAAGACGTAGTCCTACGTCAAAAGTCTGACATATAGACAGCTTGATTTTTATCATACTGTCGATGTCACGGCCTCAAGTATTGAAGTAAGTTTTTTTACGGTTTTCTACAACCCAACTTCTCTCACAAGCTCAATTCTTCGAGGATACTTCATGTAGATGTTTCAACAATCTTGCAAGTACGCCTACCCAATCCATCAGTATTATATAATGCAATATATTGGTCACGAGGTTAGACCCTTTTTGTTTCCGTGGTACCTTTAATGTTTTCATGCAAATGTTATCTTCAATCGTCACACCATAAAACACGGGTCGAATACGATAACAATGCAATAGCGAAATGATGACGATGATGACGGCGCTGAAATCCCAAATGCCGTCATCATTCCAGTGTCTCTCGATTAGTTATTTTTGTTCTCTCTGCTGCCATCTTCACTTTCGTTCAGCCGTATTTCGCTTCGGTTGCCCGACGATTATATAATTTATGGTTTCTTATTTTCGAATTAGCGCCAGTCGACTCCCTCCTTCTCCATCGCCGCATGCGAACATCATGTTGATGCTGACGTTTCGTGGTTCTTGAGTGACAATTGTTGTTGGAACGTAACTCTATGAGAATGCTTTCAATTCGCTATGGTAGGTATAATAAGCTCAAAGTATTACCGAGTCGTAGATAGATATGATCCCACTGTTTGCATTTATTGTAAGTTTACTTCGCATTCAATTTATTCCAAACAGGAAGCTTACAGATTTGAGATGGGATAGTTGCTATGTGACAATCGTCATGAAATTAATTTGTTTCATCTGGAATTGCAATAGGTCTGAAATCTCAAATTCGTGAGCAAGGTGTATAGATTCATTCATTCATAGATTCATAGATTTATCAAATGATCTTACCATCTAAGTGATATCATGCTTCTTAACTGCTTTTCTCAAAAAGGTGAATGTTTGTGTGAGATATTGTTTCAACTTCTGAACACAAGGTCTCTGGGTGACCCAGGGGATAAAAAGTGTGTAAAAGCCATACAAAACAGAAACCCAGCACGAATTGTCTGATCATTCATGAGATCAGGCAATTATCAACGCGTTGAAAAAGAGTTTTATGGAAATCTAGTGCCGTGTTTACGAAAGCTCACGGTCAATCTATGCAATCTATGCACGGTAATGAAAGGTTCCGTTACATGATGTTGATCATATCAACCTTTTTGTTTCCATGTGAGATTATTTTTTTTAAATTAGTGTATCGTCGAACAACAAAGGCATTCTATTTTTATCACTTCCAGGTGAAACCGAAGACCTTGAACTTTGAATGGATTAGAATTGAATGGGGAGATATGTGTGAAATCTTTAGCTTTTTAATCCCAAACTGTTCTGTGATCAACGCTCTCTTAACAAAAAGTTCACTGTACGTCCCTAGGGATCGACACGGGACTCAACGTTTTAAATAGCCCGAATTTGAATGTAAATTTACAGTCCCATAGTTTGTCTTGAAATACGGACGTTCGGAGTTGGTGAGAAATATCTTCAGGTCGAACAATCATTTCCAGCGATTGAATGACAATTTATCAACCAACGAATCCAAAAAGTTTCGGTAACTTTACATTATATTTGATTGGTACATTTGATTAACTTGAATTATTATGCGTACTTGCAAGATTGTTCAATCAACTCGAATGGCGTTTTGAGATATCTATGCCATCATGTCTACCACCATCCATCATTCGCTTATGCGTATACAGATAGGTACAGATTTTTGTCTATAGTGCTTCGGATTTTTACTTGACACAACTCTAGCAACTTTCAAACGGTTTGGATCTGAAGAAATCCTTGAAAATTCAAGTGAAATCCCTTCTACAACTCTTTTTTGTTAATCAACTCATTTATAAGCTAGTAAGTGAGTCTATTAATTTCGTTCAAATACCTATTCTTTTATGTATTTCTTGATTTCTAATAATCGATTGTGTCACATTTACCCGAAAAACATATATAACATATAACATATAACATCCGAATGTAATAAATACCCGGATGAGACATTTATCCGAATGGACATTTACCCAAATGCAACATCTACCCAAATGTTTCATTTACAGCTATATTTAATTTGATGGTATTTTCATATTCAATTCTGATAAGTGGAATTAAAATGATCACATTTATACATTAACTAGTAAGGGCAAACCTTTTTTGTGCGGACTTTTTTATACCATTTTTTTTCAAATTGTGTACCGATTTTTTTTTTTCAAATTGTATACCGAACACGATTTTTTGAAGTTATTGGTTTTGTAGGATTTTTTTGTGTGGTCCGTATCCCCCGCGCAAAAACAGGTTTACCTGTATCCAAAAACACCCATATTGCATGGATAGAGCAAAAACAAGAAAAAGCAATGTTGCATACTATGTTTTTCAAAGTTATGAAAACGATAATGTGATGTAAATTTCAGGCAGTCGCCATAATATTAATAGAATCAGATATTGAGATCTGCTAAAAAGCAAAAAAAGAAAAAAAAGTCAGAAAATGCGTTGTGAGGAAGAAATTAACAGTATTGTAACCAGCGATATTTTAGAGCATTTACGATGAACATGGACACCCCTGTTTATCAGGAACGTTTACCTGAATGTCAAATAATATATATTAGGCTGTCAAAAAAGTCCGGCGGTATTTCCGCGAGGTGTCGTTGTAAGCGCGTAGTTCTAGTTGTATTCATTGTATCGAGTCATACTATAGCTTGTTGGAAAGGTATTTTTGCGCGCTATAATAGTCCTTGACAGTGTTTTGTTTGGTTAAGTCGTTCGTGAGTTATAGTGTCGCAAATATGGAGCAAAATAAAGAGAAAATCCGACATATTTTACAGTACTACTATGACAAAGGCAAAAATGCATATCAAGCTGCCAATAAAATTTGTGCAGTTTATGGACCCGATACAATTTCCATTTCCACCGCACAACGATGGTTTCAACGTTTTCGTTCTGGTGTAGAGGTCGTCGAAGATACGCCACGCTCCGGAAGGCCTGTCGTCGAAAATTGCGACAAAATCACTGAATTAGCCGAGAAAGACCGGCATAGTAGCAGCCGTAGCATCGGCCAAGAGCTGGGGATAAGTCATCAAACCATTATTAACCATTTGAAGAAGCTTGGATTCACAAAGAAGCTCGATGTATGGGTGCCACACACGTTGACGCAAAAAAACATCTTTGACCGTATCGACGCATATAAATCGCTGCTGAATCGCAACAAAATCTACCCGTTTCTGAAGCGGATGGTGACTGGCGATGAAAAGTGGGTCACTTACGACAACGTGAAGCGCAAACGGTCGTGGTCGAAGCCCGCTGAAGCAGCTCAGACGGTGGCCAAACCCTCATTAACGGCCAGGAAGATTCTGCTGTGTGTTTGGTGGGATTGTCAAGGAATAATCTATTATGAGCTGCTTCCCTATGGCCAAACGCTCAATTCGGACCTGTACTGCCAACAACTGGACCACTTGAAGGTAGCACTCATGAAGAAGAGGCCATCTTTGATAAACAGAGGCCGCATTGACTTCCATCAGGACAACGCCAGGCCACACACTTCTTTGGTGACGCGCCAGAAGCTCCGGGAGCTCGGATGGGAGGTTCTTTTGCATCCGCCGTATAGTCCGGACCTTGCACCAAGTGACTACCACCTGTTTCTGTCCATGGCGAACGAGCTAGGTAGTCAGAAGTTAGCCACAAAAGAGGCCTGTGAAAATTGGCTATCCGAGTTTTTTGCCAATAAGGAAGCGAGCTTCTATAACAGGGGTATTATGAAGTTGGCATCTCGTTGGTAACAAGTCATCGAACAAAACGGCGCATATTTGACTTAAAACAAATGATTGTAACTAATTTTATGAACAAATGAAAATTCAAAAAAAATACCGCAGGACTTTTTTGACAGCCTAATATTTAAAAAATATTTTTAAAAAATAAAATTTTATTAATAATCCTGATATTTAATAAAAATCAATTGAATACCACCAGGTTAGTTTTTACATTGAAACATGATTGATTTATTCAAAGCAAAAATAAACAGGCTAACGTAATGCACCAGGTAATAAATCTGTGTTTTTGGTCCCAAAATTTTTTTTTATCTGAGTTTTTTCTCAGAAAATCTGCATCGAAATTATTTACCCTTCGCCGTTTTTCTGCTCGGAGTCACCACAGCAAAGAAGTATACAAATATTATAATTTGTGCAACAATGGATCAGCTCACACTTTTTTCTGAACGAATTTTAACGTCTTGTGAACTTATTCACGAACCAAAATGGTGCTACTATGAATAATGCTTGAGGAAAGGATTAATGGAAAACTCCAAGTATTGCGACACTGCGTAGATGTGAAGAGAATTGTTCTGTATGTTCAAACAGAAAGATAAACGACGAAAGACGCCAAACTAATTATTTTTGTGATACATGCGAAAAATATCACACGAAGAAGAATTTTAGCAAATATTTTTTAAACATAAACATAAAAACATTATTTAGTAAATACGTGTCAGAAGTTTACAAAAAATAAAGGAACTTAGCTCATCTTTCATAATTTCACTGCTTTTTAAGTAAAAATAATTGCGACCAGTACGACACACATGTCGAAATTTAATACGACCGCAAAGGGTTAAATTCATAAGTTCAATTTTGAAGCATAATCTTAGCTTTAGTATCATTGATTGACATAGTTATTAGGAATTTAACGATGTTGATGGTATCCACGTAAAAATTCGCATTCACTATGCTTTAGTCGTGAAAAGATAAACAGTGTTATTTATTTATTGTAAAGCTAGCCGATGATGCAGACTTTTGCATATTTTCGCCTCAGATTGAACATTAGAAAGCAGTACTACTCGCTACATATAAATGCCAACATGACTCTTGATTCGAATGCTATATGAATGAAATTAATGAGTTAGGAAAAAATACAATTGAGATCAAGCCATGACTAGTATTGGAACGCTATTTTGAAAAATATGTAAATCTATATGAAAACCAAAAAAATCTGTAATCTGCATCTACAGATTCTTGGTTTTAAAAAATCTGGAAAATCTGTATAAATACAGATTATTCTGTAGATTTGGTAACCCTGCCAGCTAACCGTATGCAGTCCGATCTAACTAAAAATCGTCTCCTGTGTTTCTAACTAACCGGGCCATTCCTGATAGCCTCAAGATGAAAATTTAAAAAAAAATACTGAAAATGCATCTTACTTAGTGTATCGAGAAATATTATCAAACAATTTTTTCATCAAAAATTGGAGTACTAAAAAATCTTGAAATATTGATTTTTTGGGAATTAGAGATTCAGTACAACTCTAATTTATATTTAAATGTGTTTCTGCGTCTTTTCTAGGTACAGACAAACCTTTTCTTGTGCGGGAGATGGGGACCGCACAAAAAAAATCGCTTAAAAAATTGTGCAAAACTTCGTCAAATCGTGTTCGGTACACAATTTTTTGTGTTTCCCCCAAGAAAATAACTCAAACCGTTCGATTTCCTTTTCTTTCCCTGCTTTGTGATGGGACAATTTGCCTTTCCGGTTGCGCTTGGCTGTGTTGTGCTTTTAGTTACATGTTGAAACTTGTTGCTGTTAGAAATCATGCCATGCGCAACTTAGAGCATTCGATGAAAGGATGAGAATGATTTGAGAAGACAAAAACAGGTTTTCCTGTATGTGCGATTTTTTGAGAATTTTAACACGTTAAGCACCGATTTTTTCATGCTGCGTTTCCATTCAGTGCGCTTTAAGAGCATTTGCCGGATATCAGGGTCGGTTCAAGGTCCGAAAGACACTTATTGTATAAATACAGAATAGTCAGAAATTCGACTAGAAAGTGATCACATTTGTTAGAACATCCGAAAACCAACTGTTTCCGGGTTTTTGTAGCTTTTCGTTAAGACTGGAAATGGTCATCACCACACCCTAGACAGTGTTCACCTGAACCAGTCCAAGACAGAAAAGCAACCTTTGTCGATAGAATTTCTAACCCGAACAGGAATCGAACCCTAAGTCCCCATCTTGGCGAGCGCCACGCTAACCACTATGCCATGGAGACCTCACCTTATGAGCAAGACGAAAGTAACTAAAGAAGTTTGATTTGAACCAACATCACGGGAGATTTAAGGAAAAACCTTCATATATAAACATTTCCATCGCACTTCTAGGTAGATTGACACAATTTTCGTAACCTAAATTATCATTCAAAACACTTACCGGTTGTCGAATTGTCTTGAAATTATTGAGAAATTGATTTCTAAACATAATTCTCAAAAGAATGTAATATTCACTACTTTGACCCATTGTCACCCCCTCTAAGGGGTGAGATTGGGTCAACTTCATTTAATCGCAGTTCAGTGAAAAATTAATATTATTCAACAATTCCCTGAACACTCGTAAGTTCATCATTAGAGAACACATCTACGTAATCAGAATTACGTTTTACTCTAATTTAAGATAGTTATTTTTTTTTTTTTATCTTCGCTTATTTTTCGTCGGCCTATTTCCGCCACTTTAGTGCCAATCACCGACATCAGGGAGGCGACTCCACCTGTTCCTACCTATCAGACTCAACAACTCATGAGCCGGGCCAACTTCTTTTACTTCCGCTCCGAAGGAAGACGTAACCAGAGATTTTTCGCCTCAGAAAATCCCAACGACGCCAGCTGGGATTGAACCCAGGCCGATCGGATTGTGAGGCTGTTACGCTAACCATACAACCACTGGCGCCGTCAAGATAGTTATTTGAAAGCCACCTTTTTTACCCATTCTCCCCCCACATCGTCGGTACTTCAATGTTTGTTAAAATTGTATAGTAAGTAAGATGCACTTTCAATATTTTATTCAAATATATCAAAAATATCGCTATCAAAAATGACGTGAAAAAAATTGAAAAGTACGTTTTTTACCATAGATCCTATGGTGAACCTTCAATATTTCAATATTCAATATTTTCCATAGAGCGGGGGTTTTGGTTTGGCACTTTTACTTCCTTACCCAGCCAGGCCCTTTATCGTAGCTTTCAAAAACAAATTTTCTAATTCTCATATTAAGTCTCAGCCTCAGTATATGGCGTTAGCTGATCGCTATCTAGAGAGAAACTAAAAAGAAGAAAGTCAATGGGTCGAATAATTTATACCTCTCCCATGATGCGACGTGACATGCTTCTTATCTTTGTTCATTCTTCAGAAGCTATAGACTTGAAAGTTCACAATGTGACATGTATGGAACGGAACGGAATGAGCTGAACCAAACAACAATTGCATATTTTTCAGAAAAAAAAAAAACATTTCCTTCTGTTGAGTTCCTGGTCATTCCGGAATTCTCGGAAACACAACCGCCGACTAGCAGCGGCCTGGCTTGCATTTTCGCTTTTATAAAAGAAAAAGTGTAAAATGTACCGAATTTTCTCTTTGTTGACTTCCATTTTTATCACCCTGTAACTCACAACAGAATGGAACAAACAAAAAACAGCAAAAGATTTTTTTGGTATGAAATGTCACCTTTACAACGAGCCTAAACTTGAAATTATATAGTCGATATTACGCGAGATATTGATCACTAAAGCCAGCTACAGAGAAAATAATGGATTACCTTTTCCCAAACCAAATATTACGAAAAACCCTGCTGAGATAGCTCACCTTGACCGGTGCGTAACCGAAAGCAACGAAATGGGAACGATTATCGTAAATCATTTATCACTCTTTCTCCTCGATTGCTCGTGAAATTCAAATCCACAACTAGTGAGTGAAGCATTAGTGATATTAACCTCATTTCTACCAAAGGTGTCAAGGCAACATTCAAGAATTAAACTTGAAATTGTTTTGTTTAAAATTTTATTGTTTTTTATTAATAATTTCCACATAAAGCAGAGGCGTCAGAAGACGAAGTAGATATGCACAAAATCGTGAAACAAATAGTATTGAAAATTATATTCTGACACCATTGATAGAAATAGTATCAATATAATTACATACATTTGTATAAAGAATCTAAAACAATTTGTATTTTGTAACCGAAAAAAAATACTCGGGATACAAAAAATAACTCCCTTCATGGACAAACTCACACAGGCTCTACACAATGAAGGGCACGCGATTATACGAAAAATAAGTTACCCTCACACGAACAACATAAGACCCAGCGTTTTCATGTAACACTCCGAACTTTTGAGCGATTGGTTATGTTTCTTGGGATACCCCACTCGAACTGGTTCACGACAGCGGCCTTCGCGTTTGCATGAAGCCGGTGATTAGTAAGCTCATTTCATGACGGTATATCTCTTGCCGTGATATGAGCCAAAGTTCGTTGAAACCAGCTTATGCTTCCGCCGAAGTAGTGCCCGGCTTGGGCTGACTATGTTTGGCACAGAGCCGCCGGGCAAGGCAGGTCAAGATTTTGCGAATCGAACAGAGAGGCAATTGTTGAACGTGAAAACCATATGGAAAGACAACGGCCCGGTTAACAACGTGAGCGCCATCAAGCTAGTAATTCTTGACACGTTTAACCGGTTTCGCAGTCGAACTTTTGGCCTGTGCGGTTCGTCGTATTGAGGGAATTGTTATGTCAATCGTGCGGCAATTGAATTCCGGCAGACTTCGAACAGCTGCTGTTGAAACATTTCTGGAACGGAGCATGTAAAATGACCCCACCAATTTTGGACATGAATAATTGTATAATTGTTTCAACTTAAGAGCGTAGATAGAACGATGAACTGTTCAATCTTGTTATGGAATTGTACCGAGAGGTCCTGCTGATGGAAATTTTCCAACTGAACGCTATAGATTAACACAGTCCGTACATTCGGAGCTACTGTTGTCCCGACCCAACGAATTCGTTCATAGTTTCATTTTGCTTCGGGCGTGTTACTTTATGACGAGAATGTAATTGGAATTGGATGGAGATGACCAATCATGCCTTCTCTGCATCCTGTTTATTTCGTTCAATTTTTACGTGTCCATGTATTTGGAAACATAATTGTTGTATCACTTGATAAAGTTAAATAAACATTTCAAGAATGTAATGATAAAAATGTATTCAGAAAGATGCAAAAACGCTCTCAAGTAGCGCGCCACCACTAGCGCTCAGGTAGTATGACACGGAACACAAGGCCAAACTACTGGCCGGATACCGGATAGCCGGATATCCGAATATCCGGAAAAGTCGAATATCGGATATTCGTTTCATCTCTAATTATTATTATCTTGGAATAAGCAAAAATCCAATTTGTTGATCAAATGAAAAGAGAAAGTTTTTGATGAAATATAAAGAGAAAGTAAGAATTTAAATTACGACTGATTTTATAAAAGTGCGCATCCAAAATCATTAATCTTTCCTCCAAAAAATCGTAACTCAAAATCCAAATGTCTGATTAAAATACAATGTTTGACAAAGTTGTTGGTAAATTAATGAACTATTTAGGAAAAATAATCTTTTAAATGCACTGTTTAAAGAATCTTACTCAAAAATTGAGTTTGATATTAAAAACTTTTATATCTTGAAAAACTTTGATATTTTTTTTGTATATTTTTATTGTAAAACCCTTCAAATTTACCAAAGTTTGATATACAGTGGTGCCGTGGTAAACTCGCCAAAAATGGATATATGATTTTTTGAAAATTCATTAAATTTCAATACTTTGTGAAATCGTGATCATTTAAGAAAAGTAACATGAAACATGGAATCTACATGCGATTCTACATGAAAAACTATATATAACGTTTTATCCTAGGACTAACCGTTCTCGAGATATAATCATTTAAATATAATTAAAATCATGTTCGTGAAATATTATTACATATAAATGATGGACATTTCGACTGACGCTCCGACATTTTACTAACATTATTTTCATTATAAGAAATTGATTATATTCCGAGAACGGTTGGTCCTAAGACAAAACGTTATATATATAGTTTTTGTGTTGAATCGCATGTAGATTTTTCATGTTACTTTTCTTGCATGATCACAATTTCACAAAGTATTGAATTTTTTCAAATTTTCAAAAATTAATACGTATTACTCGGGCAACCGAAGCCCTAATGAAACTTTGTCCTTTTATGGTAAGAATTTCAACATTTCTCGTCGTCGATTACTTCTTCTGGGGGTACGTGAAGGACCGTTGTTATGTTAATAAGCCACAAAATTTGGAGGAATTTTATTCACCGCTTAAAACGCGTTAATGCGTAAACCTTATCGAAAAAGGGGTGATCACACTGTATCTTCTGCTCACTGTATTTCTACGCATACGCATATATTTGTTGAATTTAATTGAGTTCGAATATTGATTCATTCAATCGAGAATTTAATCAATACAAATAAATGATTATGAGGCCAACGTTAGTCCCACGTTAACCCTGCGGTTATGTCGTAGATATAACCCACTCATTTTTTCATGTCAATTTTCTTAAATGATCACGATTTCACAAAGTATTGAAATATTATGAAATATTATGAAAATTCATGTCTCCATCTTGGTGAATTTACCACGGCACCACTGTATGCCAAACTTGAAGAGTTTTACAATAAAAATATACAAAATAATATAAAAGGGTGGGTGTTTTGAGATAAAAAAGTTTTTAATATTAAATTCAATTTTTGAGTAAGATTTTATAACAGTTCGTTTAAGAGATCATTTTTCCTGAATAGTTTCTCATCCTTGCGACACCTAGCTGTCAAAGTCTAGACAGCCTTCAGAAGGAATCACTACCACATCGTTTCATATGTCAGCTAGCCTCATTGTTCGGTGGAAAAAAATTCACTCTAACTCCATTTTAAAACGTGAACGAAGTAACACGCATCTTTCGATTATTCCGCAGTACTGTATTATAAAATACTAGCTGACCCGGTAGACTTTGTCCCGCCCAAAATCTATTTTTCGTTATCAAATCCACGTCTTCTTACTAAGCGCACGTTCATGGGTCCAATCACAGAACTGTTCA
This sequence comes from Toxorhynchites rutilus septentrionalis, assembly GCF_029784135.1. Lineage (NCBI taxonomy): Eukaryota > Metazoa > Arthropoda > Insecta > Diptera > Culicidae > Toxorhynchites > Toxorhynchites rutilus. Next base: position 81,614,273 of record NC_073744.1, on the reverse strand, counting down.
TTGATTGATCTTCTAATCTACCTCTAAAAATTATTTTTACTATAAAATGTCAGTACTTCTACCAAAACTCGACATTATAATATCAGATTATTTCCAGACACAATTCTCGTGCAAGATTTTTCATCCACTTGCAAATAACATGGAAGTTACATGGAATAAATGTTTGATACAGAAAATATGATAGAATGAAGAAAGTCCCAAAACCGGACAATTCCTTTCTCGAGTTTTGCCCTTATTAACACATTCGGCGAACCATTTTTATTTATTTAGATAGAAGGCGATATAGGATTGCGTTTTATCACATTCAAATCCATTTTCACTTTCGAACGAAGATCAATTTAGTTACCGCAAACATCAAATGGACTAACAACGCTTGTCAATATGTAGTTGTAGAACACATGCGAATTGAATTTTCCCATTTTCCCTTAGAGTTTTCCGACAATTTTCAATTGTCATGTTTGATTGAAACATGTACATTATTTTCATGGGACCCCCTTTTCATTCCAAATTTGGTTCCGTTTGCTTGAATAGTTTTTGAATTATGCGGAAATATTCCATTTGTATAGCAGCACCACCAAATGAACTGCAATTGTTTATAGTCTCTATAATGAAACACTCACTCACTCGTCAAAACATCATTAACGATTCTACTTCATCCACCTAGCAACCAGTCGGCGGCGGCGAGGGTGTCTAAATGACCTTTCTCAAGGCCGAGAGATGAGAGTTTAGGTTTAGTTTTCAGAATTGTCATTCTTCAAGACTACAGGCTAATAACTGAAGAAGTTGAAAGTTTCTATAATTCAAGATATCACAATCCTCATCATCACCAAAACATTCTCATCAAAAGAACGTTTAAGTACAAAGCCTCGATAAAACAAACCAATAAGAAAGAGTAGAAGCCAAAAGGAAACGAGAAGGAATTAAGGATAATTTTTGTAGAAGTTGCCATTTTTGAGTGATTTGTAAAAATATGCAAAAAAAAGTTTTACCTTTTCCAGAAGGCATTATTTTTGAGAATGCAAAAATGTTAAACTAATTTAATATTTGCATCCACAGGTTTCAATTATTTCTGAGAGAGTGCCCCGAGACGAGTTGGTGAAAGGCATTATTTTTGAGGATGCAAAAATGCTTAACTAAATTAATATTTGCATCCACAGGTTTCAATTATTTTTGAGAGAGTGCTATCAGCCCCGAGACGAGTTGGTGAAAAACCTGGTATTCATGGAAACAGTTTTTCTTTGCCAATATAGAAAATTAACGGCGATATAATATGAAAATCCTACGTAAAGGAAATGCCCTGAAGAAAACATAGTTTTGCTATTTGATCCCACATGAACCTTAATCGTAATAATAGACCTTTTTAGACCTTTTTTTTAACGAGTTTAGATGATAAATTGTCTTCGTCTCTCCGCGTATCAGAGCTCGCCATTTATACCCGTTACGCTCAAGTGAAGGTAAGTGATAAAAAAGCAGATTAAAAATTCTAACATGTGTAACTTTTTAGCCAAAGTAAACCCGATGACTCTGACCGAATTACATACTTACTGAACAGCAGTGTCAAACTAGAAAAACCGGCCCGAGATAAAACTGTTTCTTTTTCCGAGAGTAAACCCTCAGACAGTTCGAGACTAGTACAACTACATCCCACCATGAGCTATAATAACGAAACGTAAAACATTCGCAGTTCATACAATACATACAGTTCATGCGGAGTTTGTAGGATAGCAGAAATATCTCATATTTAACAATGCAAAGAATACTGAACAATAATCAGATATGAAAAACTATCTTATGATGGTGCCACAAATATTGTGATATGAACTTAGTGGAAAACAGTTTTCCGCGTACTAAACATTTCTAAACGTTAGACTGTTCAATTGTTGCACGGAAGTATACTGTCTTTCGCCATCCAAACGTCATTTACGTACTCGCAATTGCTTGTATCAGATAGGATATATAACGCCTCATCGACCGTAACTAAATTAATGGACTAATGCCTCCGTGTTGCTAATTGCAAGATCTTTTTTTTCAAGCGGATTTTCGTTGGTTTCTTTACGTACACAAGTGTGTTGTAAATTAAACCACCACTTTACAGTTTCTTCCTTTCCGTCTTGCTTGTTATAGAGATCCGCATTCGAATGAATATAAACTTCCAATTGTTGTTACGCTAGAAAATGATTAAATATCGTAAAATTTGAATAACACTTTTCACCGTTTTATTGCCGCGGCCGATAGTTTGTGTTAATCAGTTTAAGCATTTTGGATTTATTTTTTTCTAAATTCAGTGACGAGCCACCAGGCCGATTCTCTCCTCCCCTCAATTTTTGAATTGTGAATGAAGACGAGGAAATATAATTTCCGTATTCGGTTCACCAAAAGGTAGTGGACTGACTTTTGATAACAGGATGATTTTTATAATGGAGTAAACCTGCTGCTCACATAAAAAATGCTGGTTATACATGTTGAGTCTGCTATTCTTTTCTTGGTTCAGATAGATAGCATATTAGTAACACATTTTTATATTCTCATGAATTGTTTATATATGACAAGAATCCTCACTGTGGAACTGTTCAGTTTTGCATCACTATGCTCTGAAAATAATATATAAAACCGACATAATCATAACGATATTTTTCTGATATTTAATCATATGGTGCATATTTTGAAAAAAAAATATGAACTCAGGACTGGATGTTGCTACTGGATGCCATGTTGTTTTGAAAACGTCACTGTTGAATGTCTCAGAAATCAATTAATTTTGATAACGATGTTAAGTGAAAGTCGTTTGATGTAACTGTTTCAATTCATTTGACAAAAAAAATAAAGCTTTTTTTCAACTGACAAAAATAGTTACAACCACTTCGGAAAGACACATAATAATTACATATCGCCCTGAAAAACACTGACCAGGGATGTTGAAAGCATACGTCGACAAACCACCCCCGAAAATTACAGTTTGCAACAATGAAAACATTTTTAAACGGTTCGAGAGGCGCTTATGCAACATCATATCGATCAAGAAGTACAACAAAGCGTGGCGAGTATCCAACACCGGTTTGGTCAGGTTGAGAGCTGTCAATTTGCTACGCCACGAAGTAGTGAAAGCTCGGGGAATATATTTTGCTGGCGCGTTTCAAGGTCACGGCTGATGTGATTTTTTATATTATATGCTTATGATGACCATTGATTGGTGTTCCTTAGAGCTCATATGACTCATATGAACATCAATGTTTTTCGACGGAGTGAGAGATTTCGAAAATTGTGTGATAAATTGCTGTGTTACGTCGTCCAAACATAAAAGAGTAAAGCTAGAAACCCTTTGTATGCACACAATTATAATTACGCGTAGCATTGTAGCTGAAGTTAACTATCTAAAAATAGAGTTCATCAAAAGAACATTAGCGGAGCCTATAACATGCGTTCAAATTGGCAAAACAACCGAGTAAATCGACATTCGGTAGTGTCTCATTACGACTGATGGTACAGAATGGCCATGTCGACGATTGAACCAAGTTTACGCTCAACTCGAGTGTTTCTCACGTTCCTCGAAATGTATTCTGCAGACAAATGATCCCCTCTGCAAACTGGTAGTGTGAACCACAGCTTTAACGAAAATATGAGTAAACTATGACATCAACAATGCGCGTCTTTTTAATCTTACATACATGACCAAACCATCGAAATAGCATTAGGTCATTCGACACATGAATTTTAGTTTTAGCAATAGTTTTTTTCTATTGAGTAATAGGTCCAATCAAGGAATTGATTTGATTTGATACAATATATAAGGAATATACGCATCCAATTATGTCACACTATACCAAGTGTACATCTATGAAACCGGATTTTATTTAAATGTACTTTTATTGTTCTGGAAAGGTTCTGAATATTCTATTTCAAAGTAATGACCATTGGAAGCTGCACGTCTATCCCATATTTCAGGCAATTTATGAATTTGCCATGATTTTATAATAAAAAATAATGTCCGCATGCGAAATCATGTATGATTTTCGGTTTTTGCTTTCCCTTCCTACTTTTGATCAGTATTCATTGTCATAGTGTGATTCAAATATAATAGCATAACATATAGAAGGAGTTCTCATTGGCAGAACCATACAAATACAGTGAGGCTCGATATTACCCCCACTGTCGGTCTTACTCGCACTTCCTCTAATGGTAATCGCTATAAGCCAAGTATGGTGGATAAGCCACATGTAGTAGTTGAACCTGATTGAGTATCTTAACCGTTTCCCTGGCCGGTCTTGCTCGGTGTGACGGGACATTATCATCATGAAAAATTACTTAGTATTTTTGAAGCAGATCATAGTTTAATTTGATATTTGTTTTTTTGGTAACGTAAATCTTTGACAGTTTTACCGGTTTCCCGCGTTTTCAAACTTAATAATATCTCAAGTTACTCGTTTCTACCTAAAAGTTTCCATTTTTAAACTTTCTTGAGCCACCCAGAACATAGCGATTTGCAGAGAACATACGCACTGTGAACTTCCACAAAAAATCCATAAAAATCGGAAGCGGATTTTTTTAGTTTATTGCAAAAAAAAAAATAAATGATGTCCTCAGATTGTAGCTCCTAGGTGCCAAATCCACAGAAAATATTGCAGAGTGAAACTTCTAATATTTTGAGTTGGATGTGACAGATGTCAAAAACAAAAAAAAATACAGGCGATATGACTTTTGATGTCGCCAGATCTAGAAAACTTCCTTCAGGCACGAGAGAAACAACTTACAGTCTATCGCAAAATTTGATACACAACTCGTGCTGATTTGTTATTTTTGGTATGTTAGTATTTGGTATGGCTCCCTTTGGCGTCCAGCACCGCAAGCACCGAGGCGAGATTTCTGGTCGCTGTAGACGGAAGTGCCTCCCAGATCTTCGTAATCGTCGTTCTGAGTTCCGCTTCGTTCCCAGGATTTTGATGGATGGATGGATGGTTCTTGATTTCCCACCATAAATACTCAATAGTGTTCAAGTTCGGTGATTTATAGAGCAGGCATTTCCGCACCACGAAATTAGTTTGCTTCGGGTCATTATTTTGTTGAAAGTAGTAATCACGAGGGAGAACTTTTGAACGGGAGACTGCAGGTTACGTTTCAATTCAATTAAGCCAGATCTAAGCTAAGCTGGCTTAATTAGCCATCTAATCCATCGCCGCATCGATAAACTCCATGGTTCCAGTTTCGAAGGCCGCCAATGTACTATACATCAACTGACTACCGTCGCCGTGTTTTACTGTGGTAACCATATGCTGAATCTGAAGCACCGATCTTAGTTTCCTCCACGCCATCTGTCTTCGATTCAAAGATATTGGTTTTCGGTTCATCCGTATAAAAGACCTTGTTCCAGAACTCCTTATGTCTGCTAACATATGCATAAGCAAACTGTAATCTTTTTTTTCATAATCACCTTTGAGATGAAATACTTTTCACGGCCAACACGACCTCTCAGATTGTTCCTGTATGCTGCTCTCCGGACATGTCTGATGCCGGCTACTTCGGTACTCAATTTAGGAATGTTCGTTTTAGGATTCTTTCGCAATGTCCAAACAATTACCCGTTCATCATCAGAAGATAGGATCCGTTTTGCGTTCTCTTTCCTGATTGGCGTTCACGTTCCCTGTGGAACTTTTGCCGTCTCAACGTATGCATTAACTAGCGTCATTTAGTAATACTAAGTTGAGATTTCTTCAGCCAAATAACAACGCCTTGAATGTATTCCGAGAGGCAAGCTCTAGATTATGCGTGACCACAGTGCAAGTTGAAGGAATTTTTTTTGGCGAAAATCCCTCCGACCAGAACAGGAATCGAACCCGAACACCCGGCATGATAATGTGAGACGCTAACCACTTGGCCACGGGTGCACTTTGCGATCTCTACCGGGAGATTTTCCATGCTTCCTTCGAATTTTAACTTGTTTATGATTTTCTTTACTGTAGAGTGGGTTCTTCCGAAAGCAGCTGCTATTCCCCACAATGTCTTTCCTCGACAAGTCTTACTTATTATCATGGAACGTGTAATATCTATTTCGTTCCTCTTACTTGCCATTTTGATAAAAACCTTTTCAAACATCTACAAAAAACAAAAACCAAAGCTGCCCAAGCGGTGGTTTGGTGTTGACGTCACAAACTGACGAAAAAAAGCACGCTAATTCGCAAAGATCATACTGAAAAGATTAATTTGTTTGGAGAAATTTAAGGTGTACACTCAATTTTGCTTAGAATATTCATTTCATATTCATTTCTTTTTATCAGAGAAATTCTTCTGAAATAGTGAAACCCATGGCATCGGCTTCCACATTAGTCCTTGGACCCGCAGCATTGGAGATGAGATTTTTTAAGGTTTGGGGAGAATTTTCTCAAAACGGTCTGGTTTAGGTAGCTTATTATCAACACGAATGAACAGTAAGAAGTACAATGAAGTATTTTAGAATCATTTACTGCTGTTTTTACATCAAATAATTGGGTAATTTGGCATCAATTCATAAAATCGGGAAGGTCATGGCACGGTTTAATAAATAGAGGCTTCAGAATCTGAACTGGTCAACTTGTTTACCAGATCAAAACCATATCAAATACTTATGAGGAGTGATCGTACAAGTAGTAGATGCAGCTTACAAGCAGTATGAGTAATTTGAAGAGCTTCAACGAGCAGTATCCTCTGCGTAGAATGAGATACACACCACAACATGGCGCAGTTTGGTCAAAACCAACCTGAATGGATTATTTAAACTGACTGAGAACTAAAGATGACTTACGAATTAGAAACTTGTTGTAATTCATGTGAAATTGACGTTTATTTTGTGAAGGAGTGAGAGTTTTTCTTCTGGTTCTATAGTTATGAAACACAGGAATTTTTGTTTTTTTTAATGTTTCGCGCCTGAACACAACAATATAATTAAAATCGCCAGTCATTCAAATGAAGATAATTATTATATCCTACACTATATACTTCAATTCAACCGACTTCTTACATATCTCTGGAAACTCAGAAAAAATGAGTGATTCTATAGTTGTGAAACGCAGTGTATTTTAATGGAACTCAAACCCATCGTGAAGAATATAATCTGATAGTAACATGACTTCACCCCAATTCGCGCGCAACACAGCCTTAATGCTACGAAATACGGAGTAATTACTACTGGATTCAAACCATTCATCTGAACCCGCTGTCATCCAAACATAGGGCAAACACAGCCAACTACGTATGAAATGATCAATACTACTAATGCGCCGCCTTGCGTAAAAATGACGTTTTAGGTTCAATATTTCTGCTGAACGAACCGATGAAAACGATGGAAAATACACACCACCACTGTTTGTTCGTGGTTGCCATCGTTTCCTTTTCTGTTTCTCCTTCTACTTCTGACGTCATTAAAATTTGAGAGAGGGCACGAGACCGCGAGAGCATACAGCACCAAACACCCCGATTCATTCATGATTTCTGTGGATGTGCTGGTATTCTTTCGTTGAGATGTGGTTTTAATTCGAGCGTTCTAATCGATTTTGTTCAATCGACAACTTGAAATAGCTGAAATAGCTGCGTACTTTGGTCTTAATGCTGACAAAATTGTGGCCCAGAGCTATGATGGTGCTACTGTAATGTCCGGAGATAAATCTGGAGTGCAAACATTGGTGAAACATCGGTTATTCATTGGATATATTCACTGTCGCCCACACGTATTAAAATTCTTGCTAAAACTTTTTGCGAATATTTTTGAACATACGAATGTTCTTTATCAAACTTAGTAAAAAAAGGAATTAGACGTAGTAGAATTTGTGCGTAACGTGCCTTGCTTCTATAGAGGAGCTCAAAGCAGATCATCATTTCGATAATACGCTCAATCATACAATTGATGTATCTGGCGAAACTATGAATGACAGTAACGTCATCAATTGTCGTCGTTTATATGAATCGATTATAGAAAAAATTATTGACGAAATGACGAAACGGTTTAAGGAACTAGATGAATACAAATTCGTTGCTTTGTTGAATCACGAAAAATTTGCCGACTTCGATATCGCATTACCTACTGGGAATTTGAAAATGCTTATTTCATACCATTCGAAATTCGATGAAGTGAAGCTTTGTAATAAGCTGACGGTTCTTTTTAAATTATAGTCATTAGGCCGATTATCGTTGGACAAAACCTGCAGCAAACCTTCTCCGAAACGGCTGGCCAGAATGATACTGACTTGCCTCATACAACGGCATCCGTTGAAGGAACTTTGTTTGTTGTTCGACGGATCAAGAATTATTTGCGGTCGAGATCTGACCAGAAACGGTTATTCTGAATTATGATTATGACTGTGGAAAAATATTTCCTTTATGAAATAATGCAGATGCCTTTATTTTACGAGGAAATCATTGATAAGTTTGCGCTCATAGTTGACCATAGGATTGTTTGGCCCTGTTTTTGTGCGGGGGATAGGGACCGCACAAAAAATCGTGTTCACTAAACAATTTGAAAAAAAAAACTTTTTGTTTTGTGGTGGATAGGGACCGCATAAAAAAAGGTTCCTCAAGAAAATAACCCAAATCCTAATAATTCCATTCGTGATCAACATTCGATTTCTTTTTTTCACTTTCATAAGCGGCCTACTCACTTGCGCAGATCATAAAATCAACTATTTGCTCCTGTCAATAAGCTCCTACTGACACCTTAAAACATACAAAACAAAACATGAGCATGGAAATTAGCTGACACAGCCACTATATAGAGCGATAAAATACATATCAAAGATAGAAAAAAATGACCGGTGATTTCAAATTTCAAATTTTTCAATTTTTTTTCAAATACCGCACAAAAAAGTCGCACCACAAAAATCACACAAAAAAAATTTGCATAAAAAATCGCACAAAAAACTGGTTTTACTGTATACATAAATGTTGAGAAATAAAAATGTTAAAATCTGTCATCGCAATACTGTTGTTTTAATGTTGTAAATGAAATTGAACAGGTAACTCAGATGGTCACGCGTCGCCTCTGCAAATAAATGGAGAGTATCGTAAAGCATGTATACTAACCTTGAGCCAACCGCGAGTAATCGGTTGGTTTTTAAATACGCCCATACCTCGCTCTTTATACGGCATTTCGCTATTACGGCCATCATACATTAAGGCACATTTTCGATTTACGACCTAAAATGTTTCGCTATAACGGCCATTTTATATAACGATATATCTTCATGTTGCCAATCTTGCGCAATTTAATTTTCGAAAATTTGAAGAATGGATCTGTTGAAGATGTCACATCCAAGTAAGCCGAGAATGGTTTGAAAAAAATAAAAATAGATTTAATTTGCCTAAATTAAAAATGAAAGAAGAAGCAGCTAGGGCTGATGAAGCCGCATCAAAGAGGAGGTCATAAACCTGAACAAGTGTTTAATCTAGAAGAAACAGGACTTTATTGGAAGCGAATGCCTGATCGCACGTACATTTCAAAAACCGAAAAATCTGCGCCTGGTTATCAGGTGTCTAGAGAACGATTAACTTTGCTTCTTGATACAAATGCCGCGGGTGGTTTTAAGCTAAAACCACTTTTAAAATATTTATCTGAAAATCCAAGGCCTCTAAAGGACTAAATAAAAATTAATTACCCGTCATATGGAGATTCAACAAGAAAGCTTGGATGCCTAAGCTAATTTTGAGGATTGTACAGAAGTGAAAAAAATATTTGCGAGACAATAATTTAAGCAACATGGCTAATTAAACTAATTAAGCTAATTTTGGATAATGTACCAGGGCATCCTATTAATTAATCCGAATTAGTCTTCAAATTTAAGCCATTTAAAAAATATTTATGTATACATACATATATTTTATTTAACATGAAGTTGTTTCTTGTTTGTTGGTTTTTGGAGTCTGTAATTATTTTATGTACAAATCTGTGTACTCCTTATTTATGTATTTTTGATTTGAATGAAATAAAAGGATAAAATGCATTTTGAATGATAAACCATTTTACATATTTAACAAATTGGAACCGATCCTATTGAATTTGTATGAATTAGAATAATTGATTCCTTATACGGCTTTTCGCTTTGCGGCCATGTTTCGAGGAACGTATCTATGCCGTAAAGCGAGGTATGGGTGTATTATAAAAACTCAAAGAAATATTTAACTCCCGCCTCCGTCAAGCTAACGCCACATGATCTTTAATAGAAATATATATTTAGAAAAAAAGAAAAAAAAGGAATATTTCTGATATCGTAAAATGACCATAATGGTGTAAGGAAGAAAAAGTTTTACAACCTTCGATAACCTGTTGCCATTTTTAGGGGAATTTCATTTGGTCTCTATTATAGAAAAGATCTGTTGGCAAAAAAACTGAGACCATTTTCTTTTTTCTTAGCCAAAACTCACCTTTTCCGATTGTTGACAATACAGGTCCGTATTGAGAATTTGGGTGCAGTGAAAGAGCTGAAAGCATTTAACTTCCATCAAATTTCGACGTTTGATGAGAACCCTGACAACAAAATTACGGGAACGGAATTAATAGAACCATAATTGCGTGTGATTAGTGAAACAGTATCAGGGTCATAAACGTGGTTGCGAAGATATTAGCTAACGAGGGATCTTTGCATACTCTATATTTTATAAACACTAGTCTGGGCTGTCCTCTGGATAGGACCTTTTTTCATAAATTGATCGAGCATAAGAAAAAGTGTAATTCCACGAAAGTGTGTGCTGAATTTTTTAAATATGAATTTTATAAAGTTGCCCTATGGCCTATTTGTCTACTATTGGCCTCCAAACCTTAGTAGATATAAGTATAGGACGGATTCTATTATATACAACCTTCGATTTATTTTCACTGTATATAATCGAATCCTGTATATTATTAGCCCAAAAAATATATATTTGTTTTCATACATATATTTCTCGTTTTTTGAATATAAAAGTAGAATCTAAGTCATAAAATACCTTTCTCATATAAAAAAAAATCCAAATTCTTCCTGGAGGTGATAGAGGATCATATTTCATAAAAAAAATCCTTCTATGCATATGTTCGAATTTCAACAATGACAGAGTTATTGAACCTTTTCTCTGCTTTGGGCTCTGTTGCCTTAAACTTGCTCTAATTAAGAAACTACGATACGTAGGACAATTCTGTTGCTCTATTTGAAGGATGAGAAAATATCATACAGAATAAAGTTGTAAGACTTCCACATTAGTGGATTCAAATAACATTTTAGAAGTGAAAAACTACAAAATTAGTGGTTTTGAAGGTGTAATTCTTAATTTTATCCAAAAATCCAGAATAAACTTAAATGTTTCCTTCAACCAAATTAAAGTTCTTTAACCACTTCACAATTCGTTCTTTGACACTCAACTTCTATCTATTTAAATTTCGCTGCAATATCATTTTAAACATTGCATTGTGAGTTTTCAACTAAAATCTACCAAAATCACGATTTCTAACTGTACTCGTGATGCCAATGAACTTTTCACTTTTTTGTATAGTAGTTTGAATGTTTTTTTTTCGGTCCGCGAACATGCGCTCTATCTCTAAACCATGTAAACTATAAAAAAAACAATCAATAATTATAAAAACAAAATCCAAATTATTCGCGAGTGTAATATTTTTTTCAACACAGACCAGCTGATTGGCTTTAGTTTGATCTTAATCGGTCCAGTAGTGTTATGAATTTTTGAAACATGTCATTTTTGTAAAAAAAAGGAAAACATGATTTTTCGGATCACCCTAATGAAAAAATACGGGTCTAAAAAATACGAGAATGAAGATTGTTGTTATTACTAGAGCCCACCAAAAAGCACGCCGTCGGTCATTTTTGCGTGTGCCTTAAAATTCATCCTCTGCCAAAATGAGAGCGAATGTGAGTAAGCTATAGGGGAACCGCGGGTAACATGGTTGCGGACAGATGGTTGATTTGTATAGTTACATTTTGAATTTCAAATTTCTGTTATGAGAACACCTTCTACATGTTATTCTATAATATTTAAGCCACCCTATGGCAATGAATACTCATCAAAAGTGGAACAGGGAAACAAAAACCGAAAATCACACATGATTCCACGTTTGGATGTAATTTTAGCTGCTTCAATATTTAGCATTTTGAGTGGTTTCATATCAAATGATCAAAACTTTGAGTGCTTTGAGGCACCCCTAAATCATGTGCGATTGAGCTGAAACTTTGCACAGATAATTTTTTGGACCAATAAACAGAATGTACATGGTCGGTTTCTTAAATTCGATAATAATTTTTTTTTTCATAACTTCATTGCCTCCCAAAAGGTTGATTTTCGGCCAAACTTTTTTTTTTCGAGATGACACCAGATCTCGACGTTCCATTGTTAAGCCATTTGGCATCGAAAAAAAATCGATTTTCCAAATTTCTTTTACTCCCCCCTTGGAGGATTTTCAAGGATCAAAAACTCAAAACTTTGAGCGCTTTGAGGCACCCCTAAATTATGTCCGATCGAGCTGAAATTTTGTACAGATTATTTTTTTGGGCCAATCAACAAAATGTACATAGTCGAGTTTTGAAATTTGACATGACCATTTTCGCTGCCATCCTAATGTTCATGTTATGATTTCAGAATGTTTTTCAAGTTCTCCTATCGGCGGTGAAAGTTTTGTCACGATACATTTAGATTTAAAATAAGATGTGGTAACCGCGTGGAAAGTTGAAAGAAGAAAATCAATTTTGGACATCCACGTTAAAAATTCGAAAAATTGTAAAAACATTTGTAGCGTCCTCAACCGTGAACGGAAAAGTATCAATCGGAAAGAAGTGGAACTTACGATCGGAAGCTCCAATCAGAGTTCTCGGATGATGATGTTGCAAAAATATTGGTCAAATCAATATACGACACAATGTCCGAAGAATTCGTCCGCGTAGAGTTTATCGTTCTCCAAATTGGATCAAATCAGACACCCGAGTAACATAAACAATTGTTGCGCGGAAACTGTAATAGGAGTGACAAAATGACAAGGAACGCGGCAAATCTGAACATATAGACAAACTCAGATAAACAAAAAAAAAAAGAAGATTATGAACAGTTCCCAATTGCAACCAATACTTATTCGCCTATACTATTCAGTACACAAAACATTTTACTCTAACGGCACTTCCAGTTTTCCAAACCACGCGGAGACAGTCGGTAATGGGAAAATAATGTTAATTATCCTAGAAAATACGAGAAGTATCAATCGTGAGATAATTGAACCAATTGTAGTCTGAACTAAGTCGATCGTTAATAGTGAAGACAGGTGCGCATTCAACGATGAGGAGAGGAAAACATACGGTACGGTGCATCAGTTGCACTTCGCGGCGTTTCAATTCATACGACTTTTTTTCACCGCGAATAAGGTGTGGAACACCATTCTCCATACAAATTACCATACTTGACTGTCAATAGTTGCTGATTAAAACCACGTCTTTAGAGCCTAACGCTTCGGCAAAACCAAGCGATGAGTGCATAAATAATTGGAACCAACTTGGTAAATATTCCTGCCACAGCTAACTTACGTAAAAATATATGAGCTCACATAACCCTTTGATATGTAGGTTTGCATACAAAACATATCCCCTAATGTCCCTAAGTATGTCACCATCAGGGTGATGATCGATCGCACAAACACTCCACTTTAACCGATATCAAGTTCTGATATCACACCTGCTGTCATTGTATTTAATGTATGAAACACCTTCCACTGTCCGACACTGATGGGCGTATGGAAATGTATCGTGTATGATAGTGCGGTGTAAAATGAAAGTGAAACAAACGCGACTGTTAGTCAATTTATATGCGGGCGAATCAGTTAACAGGTCCGGAATGGCAAAGCCGGTTGACCTTGATAGAGTTGCGCTAGAAACAAGCCGTTTTCATTTTTATATAAACATTAGGAGTGATCTGCTTTCCAGTCATTTCATACACATTTATCATATGAATAGTTAAAATGTGTTTTGAAATTTTACGTATGCAGATAAGTTTGAACTAACCGCGGATTTCGAAAATGTGAAAAGTTTACCGGAAAACAGTATTGCTACATTTGCCTCAAATGAACGGTTTCACGTAGAGTGATCGTTATTTTAATGCTTGTATCGTGCGTCATGAAACCGAATGGATCGGTGTTGTCGCTTCGTCTCAAGGACGTCTAAGCAGGAAAATGGTTCATATAGTTATATATAGTGAATAATTCCATGCTGTTCTACTGTTGGTGGAGCAATTTTAGGAATCATATAATAGAATAGTGTATGCGTACACAACGATTCCCGATCCTTACACTTGTCTAGATGTAAATGCTTAACAAGAGTGATAATCTTGTACTCCCACACTATTCAAACTATACCAAGAGCTCATTCAAATTCCATGCCCAATAAATTTTCATCATACAACATCCGTTACTTATTGTGACAAGTCACATGACATGTCAAATGAATAATGTCTTCATTTGTATCTCACATCTCACACTTAGGCTACAATGTGGTCATTACATTGTGATAGCACAATCAAACGTAATATTGGAGCAGCACGTTGCCGTTTATCGCAATGTATGCCCTACATTTCTTTTGCGAAACTAAACCAGCCTTTCACACCATTCTACAGCTTCATCTATCAGCTGCTCGTACAACCATATAAATGACGGTTTTCTATCTTCATTGTATGGTTGTGCAAAATCTACCACCGACATGTTTCCATTTACCAGATGATGATACTAAATCCGCGGCGGGTAGCGCTTCATCTAGCGCTAGAGTAGCAACTCTCTTTGTATCTTAGCTAACTTAAGCGAATGCAATTACGGGTGAAAATCAAAGCCAATTGCTGCCATGTGTGTTGGATCGAGCTTGCCTCTTTCGTTCGTGTTCACTGATTTCCAACTTGATTTCTCCATTGATCGGCGATAAGTTATCCCCTTCACCTCGCGTATGCCGAGAGTGCTCTCGCATAATTCGGTGTTTGGAACGCTTTGGGAAATATAGTAACGTAAAGTTGCTACAAAATACATTTAAACGTTTGTCAAATTGTTATTGTTCTCTGCGCACAGATTTATTCATTGTTTTACACACAATTTAAATATCCGCTTATCGCAAATGTGAATAGAATATACGCTCGCGTTGCATTCGTTAGATTGTAATCTATACATGAAAATGAATGTCTATTTGTCTGTCTTATATAGACTCCAATATTATTTAACAGATCACCGTAAACATTCGTGTGTACAGGGGATATACGAGAAGAATGAGACTAGCAACATTTGTTCAAATGGTGCGTGTTTAAATGATCAAAACTCTTAAAAAATATACTTCTAAAAGCAACTGATTACAATTTACGGGGAAAGGGCTTGGCCGGGTGAGGGAGTAAAAAGTGCCCCAAACTAAATCACCAGCTGTATGGCAAATATTGTAGAGGATATTAAAAAAGAAATTTTGTATCAAGAAAAAATATCAAAAAAAAATCATCAAGAATTTGAGTACTAAAAAGAATAGTGAGATTTTTAAATATTTTTTTTGAGATTTAGAGATTCAGTACTACTCTAATTCATATTTAAATGTATTCCTACGGCTTTCCTAGATATGTGTGATTTTTTTCAGATTTTTTTCAGTGTTGCGCGGTACGGATTTTTTTTTATATTTCCAAAGGGTCTAGCTGGGTAAGGGAGTTAAAAGTGCCCCCAAACCAAATCACCAGCTGTTTGGAAAATATTGTATAGGGTACTAAATAAAACATTTTGGCTGTAGTACCATATATTGAGTCCTTTTTTTTATTAAATCGTTTATTTTTACAGGCTCAGTTACATAAGTTTAAAGGAGCCAAACTCCTATCTGTATTGTTACACGTATATATAATCATTTTTCATTAATTCTAGTGTTAATGAAGTAGAGGACCGATCACTCGCGGTTTGCTCGAGTTTAGAAGGGTGACATTTTTTTCAGGAAAAGGATGTTGACAATGTTCACACTCACATTCATCATACTCAATTCTTAAGCCTATCTTATATCTAATATGTATTTACATTTCACCTTATTCTATTGTTAGTAAGAAGGGATTTAATTTCTCGCGAAGGAAAAGGAAAAGGAAAATATAAGGATATAAGGACAATCACACACGAAGATCGATAACTTTTAAGAAGACGTATATTTGGGACATGTAATCAAGGTCTAACCGAGCCAACACATCTCTCACCAGCACATTGGGCTGTCTTCCTCTGGCCCGAAGAGAGTTTTCTAAATTCGATCTGGCAACAAGATACACCTCGCACGACCAAACAACGTGTTCGATGTCGTGGTAACCTTGGCCACAAGCACAGATATTGCCATCGGCAAGATTAAAACGAAAGAGTAGCGCGTCTAACGAACAGTGATTGGACATGAGTCGAGAGAAGGTGCGAATAAAGTCCCGACTCAATTCCAGACTTTTGAACCATGGTTTGAGACTAACCTTAGGGATAATCGAGTGAGCCACGAGTGAGCGAGAGCCACCGACCCAATTCATCTTCGTTCCACTTACGTTGCCAGTTAACGATGGTATTTTTACGGACTAAAGAATAAAATTCATTGAAGGCGATTTGACGCTGATAAATATCGCCTTCAATTGCACCTACCTTTGCCAATGAGTCAGCCCTCTCATTACCCGGAATTGAGCAATGTGAGGGGACCCAGACAAAGGTAATGACATAACAGCGTATGGTTAAAGCACTCAAAATTTCTCGTATTCTCTCAAGGAAGTACGGCGAGTGCTTTTCCGGCCTCACTGAACGGATAGCTTCGACAGAGCTAAGACTATCCGTTACAATGTAATAGTGTTCAACAGGTCGTGAGGCGACGCTGTCCAGCGCCCAGTGTATTGCTGCCAATTCAGCAATATACACTGAGCAAGGATTCTGAAGACTGTGGGAGGTGCTAAAAAATTCGTTGAACACTCCAAATCCTGTGGACTCATTCATAGAGGACCCATCAGTAAAGTACATATTATCACAATTGATACGCCCATATTTTGCATTGAAGATCGTAGGAACGATCCCCGATCGATGATAATCTGGAATTCCATGGATTTTCTCCTTCATGAACAGATCAAAATGTACAGAGGAATTGATGTAGTCAGGGAAACAAACACGGTTGGGAATATACGAAGAAGGATCAACCTGCATGGAGATGAATTCATGATATGAAGTCATGAATCCAGAATGAAAATTTAGCCCGATCAGCTGCTCAAAATTTCCGATCACCAATGGGTTCATGACCTTACACCGGATGAAGAACCGAAGAGATAATAAATTGAAGCGATCTTTTAGTGGGAGTAGGCCTGCCAAAACCTCGAGACTCATGGTATGCGTTGAGGGCATACATCCCAACGCGATACGGAGACAAAGATACTGAATTCGCTCGAGTTTAATGAGGTGTGTTTTGGCAGCTGATTGAAAACAGAAACTGCCATACTCCATCACTGAGAGAATAGTTGTTCGATACAACATAATAAGATCTTCTGGATGGGCTCCCCACCAGGTGCCGGTAATTGTACGGAGAAAGTTTATTCTTTGTTGGCATTTTTTACTCAGATACCTAATATGGGCCCCCCAAGTACATTTGGAGTCGAACCAGACCCCAAGATACTTGAATGACATAGCATGAGTGATCGGTTTACCCAAAAGTTGAAGCTTTGGTTTTGCTGGTCTATGCTTCCTAGAAAAAACCACCATCTCTGTTTTCTCCGTGGAGAATTCGATCCCTAGCCCAATGGCCCAGGTTGAAAAATTGTTCAAAGTATCTTGTAAGGGTTCTTGCAGGTCGGATTCTTTTGATCCTACGACAGACACTACTCCATCATCTGCAAGTTGTCTTAAGCTGCAATTTTGTGTAAGGCAATTGTCAATGTCGCTTACATAGAAGTTGTACAAAAGGGGGCTTAAACATGAGCCCTGAGGGAGGCCCATGTAAGAGACCCGACTTACTGCCGAATCTCCGTGAGAAAAATTCAAATGTTTCTCACAAAGCAAGTTATATAACATATTATTCAATAGAGGCGATAGACCCCGAGAGTGTAATTTGTCTGACAAAACCTCTATTGAAACAGAATCAAAGGCCCCCTTTATGTCCAAGAATACTGAAGCCATTTGTTTTTTTTCGGTGTAAGCCATTTGAATTTCTGAAGAAAGCAACGCAAGACAATCATTCGTCCCCTTGCCCCTGCGGAACCCATATTGTGTATCTGAGAGTAGGCCATTCGTTTCAACCCATCGATCAAGGCGAAACAAGATCATTTTCTCCAACAATTTCCGTACACAAGACAGCATTGCTATTGGGCGGTACGAATTGAAGTCGGACGCGGGTTTTCCGGGTTTTTGAATAGCTATAATTCGCACTTGTCTCCAATCATCTGGAACAACATTATGCTCCAGAAACCGATTGAATAAATTCAACAAGCGATGTTTCGCCACATCAGGGAGGTGTTTCAACAAGTTGAACTTAATTCTATCTGTTCCTGGAGCCGAATTGTTACAAGAAAGGAGAGCAAGAGAGAATTCTAGCATCGAAAACTCGGAATCAAGATCGCACCTATCTTGTGGTATATCTCGAACAATTTTTTGCACAGGAACGGAATCGGGACAAACTTTTCGTGTAAATTTAAAAATCCATCGATGTGAATATTCTTCGCTTTCATTCGATGAAGAGCGATTTCTCATGTTTCGAGCCACTTTCCATAATTTTTTCATTGACGTTTCTCGTGACAAACCTCCCACGAAAGTTCGCCAATAAGCACGTTTTTTCCCTTTGATCAAGTTTTTAAATTGAGGTCCAAATACGTTTGAAAATTCTCAATGGTTCCACGTTTTCGAAAAGCTTTAAATGCGTTCGATTTATCCTGATAAAGCTTGGAACATTGGCTATCCCACCATGAATTGGAAGGCCTTCGACGAATAGTGGAGCCTGGGATGGGTTTCGTTTGAGCGCGAACCGCGCTGTCATAGATCAAACGAGAAATGAAGTTATACTCCTCCAATGGAGGCAAACCATCTCTGGAACTGATGGCTAGAGCAATCAGGTCCGCATATTTTTTCCAGTCAATGTGTCTTGTGAGGTCATATGCCATGTTTATAGATTCAGAAGAATTCGACCCAATGGTGATGGAAATTTTGATTGGCAAGTGATCACTACCGTTGGGGTCCTGGATTACATTCCACTTGCAATCTAACGATAGTGAATTCGAGCAAAGCGAGAGGTCAAGAGCACTTGGGTTAGCAGGAGGTTTAGGTACACGTGTTGTTTCCCCAGTATTCAAAACGGTCATATTGAAGCTGTTACAAAGGTCATATATCAACGAAGAACGATTTTCGTCGTACTGTTCCCCCCAGGCAGTTCCGTGAGAGTTGAAGTCTCCCAAGATCAATCGTGGCTCAGGAAGGAGTGAGCACATGTCAACAAGTTGCTTGCGGCTAACCGCAGCTCTCGGAGGCCAATACAAACTGACAATACAGAGGTCTTTGCCTCTGATGTTTGCATGACAAGCAACAGCTTCGATCCCTCCAATAGGTGGAAGGTCAATTCTAAAAAATGGGTGGCATTTATTAATCCCCAATAGTACCCCTCCGTATCTGTCATCGCGGTCCAAGCGTATTATATTAAAATCGTGGAAAGAGAGATCATTTTGAGAAGAGAGCCAGGTTATATATTTGAGTCCTTATATGGTACACAATAGGATCTATGGTGAAAAATGCATCTATTCGTTTTTTCACGCCATTCTCAATAGCTTTGAGACAAAAATATGAAAAAAAAAAAACTGAAAGTACATCTTACTAAGGTGTATCGATCAATATTTCAAACAATTTCTTCATCAAAAAAATCAAATATTAAAAAAAAAAATTAAAACAAATTAATTTATATTTTAATTTTAAATTATTATTTTTTAAATTTTGAGGTTTAGTACTACTCTAGTTTGTATTCAAACTTCTTCCTACGTCTATTTTAGGTATATGTGATTTTTTTCAGAATTTTTAGAGTGTTTTTCACGGTACAAAAAAAATATATATTATATATTTTCAGGCATTTAGAAAATATTACTTTGAGACCCACTTTTGCTCTAATTTTTATTTAAATGCATTTGTATGTGTTGTTATTTCCACATGTACATTTTTTTCTTGAAGTTTTAAGAGGCGAAAAAAAAATTTCGGGCCTTTGAGCATTTTTAATTTATTGTGAATCTGTCGGTATATTTAGAGCATTGCGCTGTACAAAGATTTTTTTTTCTCGTATCTTAAAATATCTGAGATTTTCTTTACATTGGATTTAGATGGTTTACCGAATTCATAGGAGTCAGCAGTACGATAGAGCTCTGTGAGAAAAAATAATGTCCTTGTGGGGAGATCATTCGGATTAATGAGAAGAACGCTTCAAAAAATCAAAAATATTATTATTTTTTATTTTAATCTCACAATTTAAAACCACGAATAAAATAAAATAATCGATTTCAAGAAAATAAAAATAATAATGCAGACGGTGAAGAAAATTATGTTTGTGTCTGGTGACAGCTGGTGATTTTATTTGAGGGTACTTTTTACTCCCTTACCCAGCCAGACCCTTTGGAAATATAAAAAAAAAAATTTTTGTATCGTATTTTGTATGCACATTTATATATTATATATTTAATTTTTATCTCGAAGTTTTTGAGGACGGCGTGAAATAAAGGAAAAAGTACGTTTTTCACTATAGATCTTATGTTAAACCACATAGTGGTTCAAATAAACCGCCAAAATTTTTTTTAATATCCTATACAATATTTGCCATACAGCTGATGATTTAGTTTGGGGGCAATTTTTACTCCCTTACCCGGCCAGGCCCTTTATTTAGTTTCATCAACCAGTTCCTGTCTTTGGAGTGGCTAGTGGACGCCTTAGAAGATCTGGTTTTCCTGGGTGTATGTTCATAACTACATTTTCCCATCGGTTGTACTACATGTTATTTATTCTTTTATTGTTTTCAGAAAATAACTAATTACGAGCTCAAAGCTACCCGTAGAATTAAGATACGCATAGGAACAACCGAAATTGCCATTTTCATTCTCATACAAAAATAGAATATTTGATCCCATATTGTATCCGCATTAACACGATGCAATGAATAAACAGTACCCGAAAGATTTCTGGAAGTGATTTACGGAAACAGTTATATCTCGGTAATTGCCTTGACTCTCCAGCCATCATTGAACTAATAATCGAAGAGATAAGACCATATTGACAAGATTCGATGAATGGACAGTACTGACAACTTTTTCGAAAACACTTTTTATGGAAATGTTGTTAACTCGGTTGTTTCTTAACGGGTGACTCCACGGGAAGCATTAAATTTGTAATTCATTTCAGATAGAACATGATTAAGATTCTTAAAAAAATCGTCAAATATCATCAATTCTATCTAAATAAGTATATTTTCCGATGAGTTATGACTGTTTTAACACTACGTATGTGTACACTAGGGTGCCAATAAAAATTGTCATCTCTAATTTCAAAAAGTTACCCCATAAAAAATACTCACCGCCTCGAAAAAACACCCTATGCATAATATCAGCTCAATCGGACTTGAGGGAGAGTGGCGCAAAGCGGTCAGTTCGATTTTTTTTGAAAACCGGAAAATCACCTTGTTGATGCCAAATGTCTTAAAATTGCATGACTCTACTGTCATCTCGAAATTTGTTTTGTCAAAAATCGACACTTTGGGACTTTCGGAATGCGAGGCAAAACGTATGGTTTTGGGTGCAATTAAAAATAGTTATCTCGATTTTTCATTCGGAACATGCTACGGAATGTTGATTTGCACGATAAAATACCCAATGCAAAACATTAGCTCAATCGGACTTCATTTACCAGTGTCGGAAAGTTGAAATTTTGTCAAGAAAAAACTTCTCCATCTGAAAAGTCGATTTTTGACAAAAAAAGCAAGAGTGTGTATAACAATCATCAAATAAATGTGTAATTTGAGGCTCGAGTATTGACTTAACTATTTTTCCAACAGATTTTTCTATGCAACGAAAATTTTGTATGGTACAGATTGTGATAAAGATTTTTGGAAGTAAAAGTACAGAAGATAAAGTTTACACTTCAACTGTGACAAAAATTAGACTGCTTGCAGAATATTGACTGCCCTCGAAGATTCAATTAAGAAGCACCTATCAGATCAATGGATGGTGAAGGCAGATATTTTTGAGAACATTTGTAGGAGTTTTTTGTGGAGTTGATTAGGCAAATGAGAAAAAGATTCGATTTTAATGATCCGACGCTCAGCGCTGCTGTAAGGTCAACTCCCTGAAACGTTTCCAATATAACTAGCATCTACGTTATATAGGAAACGTTTCCGGGGTTCTACGATGTGATTTTACGAGATCTTCAGAACGAATTCCGTGCCCTGAAAGTAAAATTGCTCCGGAAGGAAATCTCCGCTTCAAAAAAAAACAAACATTCGCAGAATTGGTGGACGAAAATTGGATCAAAAGGTTTGATTGCACATCGTTGTAACAAGTCAATGTAAATATGAAGTTAATAAGTAAATGTAATATTTTGAAGATAATGAATGTGTTTTTTCATGTTAGTAGAACAGATTTTTCTCTACAACGAAAATTTTCGATGGTACAGATTTTCGGAAGAAAAAGTACACATTAAAAAGATTTTTATCCCTTCCGGTACAGATGATAATATGGCAGCACTTGTTAGCAGCAAGTTAAAGACATTGGTCATTTCAGTAACTTTGCTTACTTGAAATCTCCAAAAAAGAATTAGACTACTTTTTGGAAGGGCCAAAGTTTTTTTTTCTCAATTTTCTACGAAAATTTCTAACTCAAAAACTATAATATCTACAAAATTTTGGTCTATAAATGAAATGTAGGAAATTGTTTTCATGTAAAAAAATACATAAATAAAATTACACTGAAGAAAAATTATTTTGAAGATTAGAATTAATTTATTTCATAAACGTATTTTTTTTAATTCTCATAAAAATTATCAAAAGTAACAGTGTCTTTCTTCCAATTTATGAGAGACTTGGTGGTGGAATATTCATATCATTCATATAATTCATATAATTTAAAAAAAAAGAGTTTTATGTATTGCTTCGTAATACAAAAAACACAGATTATCAGAAAAGTAAAATAAATAGTTAGTTATGGTATTCTACAAAACAATTTCGTTTACTTGTGAAGCAAAAGTGGACATTGCACATAACACATTTATTATATGGTCTTTGTTAAGTCAGATCGGATCATGTTTGACAGTTTTTTTATTCGTTTAGAAACACATTTGCTGCCTCCGACATACGATTTATTTTGACATTCTTTAAAAAAAATATCGAGTCAATAATAATTGAACAATCGATAACGATTTTTGTAGAAGAGAAAAATATTTCCCTTGGGCGTGGAAGGGTTAGGATTTTTTTTTATTGAATATTGCTATTTTTAAAGAAAGCTTTAACAATTTCATTGTCCGACCAAAACTATGTAGTTCTTATAGCTTTTTGAGTTGGGTATTTTTAGATTTTTTTGTTATTTTTGGTTTTTTTCCGAAAACAAAGTTAACTTAAGGACTTTAAGACCTACAAAATTTTAATCACAGAATGAAATATAGGAAATAATTAATCTTCCATAAAAACTACAAAAAAATATAAAAATGACGCTGAAAAAAAAATAAAATTGAAATTCATTTTTTTCATAAATATATATTTTTTAAATTCAGAACGAAAACTATATGAATAGTCCATACAACTACCAACAAGACTCCCCATCAGAAAAAGGGCACAGTTACAGGAAAAAGGTTTTTTAACAAGTAAGCGGCCATTTTATCTACACTGCGTTTCATAACTATGGCACCACCATTTTATTCTTAGTTTACAGAGATATGTGAGAAGTCGATTGAATTGAAGTATATAAATAGTGTAGGATATAATAACTATCTTCATTTAAAGACTGGTCATTTGAGCTTTGTTATTGTGTCCAGGCCAGAAACACTCAAAAAACTAAAATTCCAGTATTTCATAACTATAGAACCAGACGGAAAACTTTCACTCCTTTGCAAAATTAACGTCAATTTCACATGAATTACAATAAGTTTCTAATTCGTAGATCAGCTTTAGTTCTCAATCAGTTCAAATGACACATTCGGGGTGGTTTCGACCAAGCTGCGCAATGTTGTAGTGTGTATCTCGTTCAACGCAATACAATAGAAATTAGATTAGCAATCATTAGAAATTCGAAACGTATTGTAATTGACGTGAAATTAACGTTAATTTTGTAAAATAGTAAAAAAAATAGTAAAATAAAATAGTTTTTCCATCTGGTTCTATAGTTATGAAAGATGGGAAATTTAAGTTCTTTGAATGTTTCACGTGTGAACACAACAATAAAGTTCAAATGGCCAGCCATTTAAATGAAAATAGTTGTTGTATTGGCGGTCACGACTGGTAATTTTCAAACAACTGCAGAGCCATCAACATCATCATTCTTTAGATATCTATACAATCCATTCATTATTATCATATCTAAAGTGACTTACAGTGACCCTTTTAGATACCTAAATCTACAACAACTATTCGATACCTGACCGACCGATCAAGAGATTTTTGGCAGATGGCTATTGTTTAAGAGCTGTCGTAACTCTCTGAAGGAAGAGTAGCACAAAGCGGTCAAAGTTTGAGTTTTTTGAAAATCTTCAAATCACCCAAGGGGGGAAATCGAGGTTTTCGAAAAAAAAATTTTGATGCCAAATGTCCTAGAATTGCATGAAACGTCGAGATCTAGTGTCATCTCGAAAAAAAATTTTTGCCAAAAATTGACACTCTGGCACATAGTTTTTTTTTTCGGAATACAAGACGAAACGTATGGTTTTAAGCACCAATAAAAATAGTTATCTCGATTTTCCATTCGGACCTTGTTGCGAAATGTTGATTTTCACGATAATATACCCTATGCAAAATATTAGCTCATTCGAGCTTCATTTATTTGTGTTGCAGACGTTAAAATTTGAGTTTTTTTTGAAAACCGAAAAATCACCGAAAATCGGGATTTTCAATTTTTTTATGTCAAATGTCTTAAATTGCATGACACGTCGAGATTATAGTTCTCTCAAAAAATTTTTTGTCAAAAATCGACTTTTCAGAGGGAAAAACGACCAAGCGCCAAAAAAAATTTTTTTGAAGAAATTTTTTGCCGGGATAACAGTAAATCTCGACGATTAATGCAATTTCAAGACGGCAATAACATTTTTTTTTAAAACTCCGATTTTCGGTGATCTTTTGTTTTTAAAACAAAATTCAAATCTTAACGCCTGTGACACTAATAAATGAAGTTCGCATGAGCTAATATTTTGCATAGGGTGTATTATCGTGCAAATCAACATTTTGCAGCAAGTTACGAATGAAAAACCGAGCTAACTAATTTTATTGGTACCCAAAACCATACGTTTCGTCTCGTATTCCGAAAAAAAAGTCCCAGAGTTTCGATTTTTGATAAAAAAAAATTTAGGTGACACTAGATCTCGACGTTTCATGCAATTCTAAGACATTTGGTATCAACTTTTTTTTCGAAAACCCCGATTTCCTTTACTCCCCCTTGGGTGATTTTTCGATTTTCAAAAAACTCAAACTTTAACCGCTTTGCGTCACTCTCCCTTAAGTCCGATTGAGCTGATATTTGGCATAGGGTGTTTTTTCGAGGCGGTGAACATTTTTTATGGGATAACTTTTTAAAATTAGCAGCACCTAAAAATAGAAAATTTTCGAGAGAAAATTAAGAAAAAGTTTTTGTTAGAAAAACTTTTTTGCCTTAAATATGCACAAGTTACGATATATGGAAAAGTTGTAGGGCAATCTGAGATGACCATTTTGAGAAAATCGACTTTTAGGTCTTGAAATCGATTTTTTTTTCAGTGTAATTTCAAATTTTCAGTATTTTTATTTATTTTCAGAGTTTCAGGAAAATAATAGAATTTTTAATTATTTTCCTAAAACTCTTCCATCACTTTTTTGTAGGACTTACCATTTTCTAGTAAAAAAATTTTATAACAAAATGATCAAAAATATTTAACCCTTTCCATATGTTAGTCGTGATAAATTTTCGGAAAACTAAGTATGCCAAGTTGCTTAATTAGGTAAGGTCTTCACGCCCAGAAAGTTTCATTGAGTTCTGAGAAGGTCATGCCAACATCTGGTCTAGTTGGCGCGAAATCCGTCATAGTTATGAAACGCAGTGTACGACCACCACGGGCCCGCTTACAGTGATTACAGTTGAAACCAATTTTCCACTACTCGGTCACACATTTCGACCGGAATGTTGCGAATTTCGCGTTGGATGCTCTACTAAAGTTGCTGGCTTGTTGGCATAGACATAGACCATTCAAATCCAAAAAAACCCACACGATTGGATATTTTTTTCTTTCTTGATTACCGAACCTTTCACTAACCCTTCACTAACCTGTAATGTTCTGCTGATAGACTTTATCCTCCTCGGTGTTCGCAATACTGAACACAAATAGGATTCCTTTTAAGTTTAACCGAATCCAGACGGAAGTAAGAATTCTCCTCCACTTATCTTGTTTGTTGTGAACCACCATTTGATTATATTTCACAGCTGCCCATCTAAAAAAACTCTGGCGTTGAAATCAATTTATTACCACAGTCAATCCGAAACGCGTCAACTCGCGAAGTTCAATTGATTTATGATGTCAGTTTCGGTGTTAGTGGCATGGCAAGCGCTAACTCGGATTGAAGAATGAATATTTTGAATCTGCTCTACCGTTGTTATATGTTTTCCTTAACACAACTTTGGAAACATTAATTCAAAAAGCCCTTCCTAGGTATCGATAAAACAAAGTTAAAGGTCAACAGTGTGACAAGATGACAAATTCTGATTCTCTTTTCTACGCTAACCTACGCTAACGCTTCAGCTAACCATCTCTGCCAGCGAACTTAACCGGTTTGACTGGAGATCACGTAGAGTTGTTGAATAAACTAATATGAACCTTTCGAGGCAGAGTATAGTTGCTCACCAGAAAAAAGGAGAACTAGTGAAAAATAGTTTATCTTTTGTTAGAACAAAATATGGAGCACACATGTGCTCCCGTGACCGAGTGGTTAGTGTCACACATATCACGGGGGGAGGGTTCGGATTCGATTCCCGTTCTGATCAGGATTTTTCGTCAACGATATTTCTTCCACCTTGCACAGGATTGGATGTTTCTGGAAAATTGCAGAAACCACTTAAGGTATGAAGGTAGGAGGAAGCCACAAATGGCTGCCACAATGGCGCTCATTTCTATCATCTCCCTCCCTCGCCAGAAAATCAATAATTTAAGGAATAGTGTGAAGAAAATGATCGTTTTCGCACACTTCCCATCAAGTAATATCAAGCTCTAAGCTCTAATCGATTACTCACAAGATATTAAATTTTCATCTGCCGTCACACTGTATAATGGAAAACGTCGGAAAACTCGAGCATCACTGATATCGAGATATGTCATGTAAAAAATCCTCAGCTTTCAAGAAAAATATTAAAAAATATAGCGCCCTCTAGTTCAAAGCCATGAAAACAATAAAGAATGATTACAATTAATAAATATAAAAATAAAAACCATTTTTTGTGCAAGTTCATCATTTATTAATAAAAGGGTTATTGGCTTGATATGTCGATCATCTAAATCAGTTTAGTGGTTCAAAAGTGGTATGAATTTTGGAAAAAAAATAATTTTTGGAAAAAGTGGAAAAATAGATGTTTTGGACCACCCTAAAATGAAAATGGGCACCTTAATAAAAAATTTAAAAAAATACGGGTCTAATGTTTTGCGATACAGAACAAAATTACCACGTTTGACGAAAATCTGAGAACCACTATATCGGATTGGCATGGAATGGCTGTATGGATGTATTTTCCTTAATAGTTATACAATGAAATAATATAATTTTATCTCACTTTTGTAGCAATAAACTTCGAAATATCTAGGTACGACGAACGGAACGCATTTACGTATAATGTAAATCAGTAAAAAAAAACATTAATTTATCAAAGTTGCTCAAAAATAAGTTTTGCATTTTTCATTTTCGTTTAATATGATTATGAAGACATCCTTTAAACTTTAATGAAACAAAATATGATTATACTATATTTTATATGGTTCATCAAATTATTCTGCTAGATATTTGGTTAAAATTTGATACAAATACCAACAAACATTTTCTGAGAAAAAACTAAGATGAAAAGATTTCTCAAAACCGAAAAGGTTTGATTGCAACTGAATACATAGTTCGAGAGTCGAATGAGAAAAAAAATCTTAATCATTTAACCCTACAATATATCACAATATACGACGAAATCACAGTATGTATCTCATTCATTTTGTTTCCTTATTTCGAAGAGTTTTACCGTGTCGAACTGACGCCTCCAACACTCGATATCATTTTTTTCATATGTGAGGAAGTAGTCGCCACCGGTTGCTATTAATTTCTCTCAGCCTGCGTTTACTTTCATTTTCCGTATACACATAACTCTGGGGATCGCCTTAAACTGCATCAAATTTGTTTCAATTCGCCATTTCTAACTTTCGCTTGCTCTCCCACTCCATATAAACAGACAAGTACGTCGGAGTCTGGCTGTTACAGAAACGCTCCTATTGGAATGTTTATTTCGAAACCAAAATGCCAAACGGAATAAACCGCATCACGTTCAGAGAGGCTGAGTTAAGAACTAACTATGCGGCATCAAATTTAGTACAAAAGAAATTGCAGAATAAACTACAAATAGTTAGCTTCAGGGATCATGATTTGATTTTTTATCTCTAAGCTGACTTTTGTAATTCCAAACAAGGTTTCAGTGAATGGCACCGCGTGCAATGAACCAGTGGTTCAAATATTCCACTAATGTATGGAAACTAATTTTCTGTTCACCTTCGTCCTTGTGAACTGTGGCAACTGTCGAAAACTGGCCAAAAACAATCAATGTAAATCATCTATAATAACGTAATGAACAAACTTGTTCTGAAATAACAGCTCATAATCATAGAAATAGGTGTACTTTTAGTATATTTCATATTCAAAAAAAAAGAGAAACGAGTTTCAACATAGTATTTTCATTCAACGAAAACAAAATATTCCTATTTGCTATAGAGCATTTCTTCATTTCAACAGGCGTATAACTATCGACAGCCAAAGTTGTGCTGCAGGCATTCAAAACAAAAACCCAAATGTTCCATCATCGAAATATACGATTGCCTTCGGAGTCATGAGTATACATTTAATCGATGATAATTGAACATGCATTTTGAGAAGTACATTCAACGTTCAACGGCCACCGCACCATCAGCATTGAAAACCATCAATCTCACGATTTACAACTTGCTTGAAATGTCAGGGTGTTCGGTAAACTCCGTCTCGTCGTATACTGTTTGCCGAGGTCCCTCAACTGGGTGATTCCACGGCGAATCAAGTTTTGTGTATTTGTTAGCTGAAATTCGAAGTTAACTGCTCCGACTAGCGTCGTATGAACGATTTGAAGTATGCGGAATTAGTACCACATGCAAATGAAATGTTACAAAACCGGTAAAAACCCACTAAACCTACTATTCGCAGAATATTTCCTCTTCCAAATACACTATGATTCATTACTATACAACAACTCATTTTGTTTTAAGTTTTCAGACTGATAAGACTGAAATTTTGTATATAGGGTAGGATACAATTACTATCTTCGTTGATCAGACTAGATTAATAACTTCATTGTTGTCATCGGATGCGAAACATTCAAAAAACTTTTTTTCATAACCAGATGATTTTTTTACTCATTACAAAATTGAAATCAAATTTGCATGAATTATGGCAAGCAAATTTCTATTTTTTAATGCTCTTTGGACACTTTCTATAATTATATGACATAGTGTACCACTAGCTTGTGTTTTTTAAATTTTTTTTCGTTTTGCCTAAAAATTTATTTCATATTCAAGTTTTCAAGATCGTTTTTATCTCCCATATCATGTTTTTATTTTTCCCCTTATTACAGTACTGCTCAGCTCCGTTGAATTCGTTTCTCTCATGTATCACGTATGTATGTATTGATGTTTAGATTCAAAATGGTTTGACATATACTACAGATGAGCTAGATTTGTTTGTATCATACACGAAAACTACTCACACATTTTGATAAAATTTTAGTTCACTTTGTCCCCGAGTTAAGTTTTGTGAAAAATACAGAAATACAGAACATACATACAGAAAAACGGATTTATATCAACAAAATTCTCAAATTTCTCAGGGTTTCTGAACACAACACTGTACGTTATTTTATAAATTCTCCAAAGCTGCACGCTATTTACTAATACTAACGCACGGTAGGTGAAGAATTAGCGCATTCGCCCGAGAAAGCTAGCGGATTGGCCATCGCTGAGGTTGGCCGACATAAGACTCACTTTGACATGTCATTTGTCGATCTGAAGCCATTTGAAGATCTTCTGGAGGTAGATGATGTTGTTTCTCGAACTCGGACAACTCGGACGAACTCGGCAACATGCCACTGAGTTGCAGCGAATCGCAGAATGTGTCCAGGAGTTAAAGCTGGACATTGCTACAAGACGGGAGCAAGGGTTGGAATTGATCGAGAAAATGAAGATATTGGAAGCTCAGCATGTCGATGAACTAAAGTGGAGAAAAGAATCAGAAACAACCCTTCGCAATCAGCCGAACAGTCGTGGGCTTCAGTTAGCGGCAGTGCAAGATATTATAAAGTACATTGAATGCAGACACGCAGAGGAGATGAAGAAACTTCAAGAAGCGGAATATTTTTTTTCTGCGGCAACAACTTGAGCAACTCAAGAAGCATTATGCTACATTGCAGAAACAGAACACTGATCTAGCGAAAGAGAGAGATTCAACGGCTGCGGGTGAATGAACAACATTTGCAGTCCAAATAAGCGGCTGCTAGTCAACAGAATCAGGATGACCATGATACACACGATGCAGAACGTACGTCACGAGCCCCACGATGATCAATCGTCTTCTCTGTTCTTTGTGAATGATTTTTTACGAATAAGCCACAGAAGATTATAGGGGATACAGAGGTTCTGCAAATGTATCCTGAGTTGTTCCCAAACCAAGGTGGTGTTCCGGACCCAACCGTTGAGTATAAAGGGCCATCTTCTCAGCAATAAGCAGACATACATGTTGTCACCAAGGAACTACCAGTATTTTCTAGAGATCCGGTAGATTGGCCGCTATCAGCACTCGACGGAGATATGTGGCTACTCAAACGCTGAAAACCTTCTATTGTTGCAGCGCAATCTCAAAGGGGCCGTCAAAAGGATGCAGTCAAAAGCTTCATACTGCATCCGTCAACGGTACCTGAGATTATTTCCATGCTTCAACAGTTGTAAGGCCGTCCGGAACAGATCGTGAACAGTATTATCGCTAAGGTACGAATAACCCCCGCTCCTAGTGATGATCGATTGGAAGCCTTTGCGAGTTTCGGACTGGTTGTGCAAAATTTTTGTGGTCATTTGAAAACAGTCGGGTTAGAAAGGCACTCGTCCAATGCCATTGTGCTTCAGGAACATGTCGTCAAAGTTAAGTTGGGCGCTTTTTTTTCTTTATTATAGTGATTTTCAACACATTTCGGCTGGTTCGTCACTTCCATTTTTGGAAGAATGTCGGGAGTGAGAATTGAACTCGTGATCTCTGCGTGAGAGGTATGGATGTTACCACTACGCCAGATCGCCTCCTAGTTGGACGCTTTATCAGGAACAAGTTCCAGTAGTGGGCCTAAATGTGTTCAGCGGCTACATGGCAAAAATATCGTCAGCCGCAAGTGGCGTGACCCAGCTTGTCAGCATTCCATCAAAAGTTGTGAGAGAAGATGGGAGTAAACCTAAGCGTAAATCATACGTTAACACTCAAATGATATCTGAACCAAAACAGTCGAAGTATCCTGAAGAGCCAACTAGAACGAGAATCCAGGAGGAAGCATCGGAAGAATCCCAGCAATCGAAGCAAACGAATTCAAGCAGCAAATTTTGTCCGATGTGCAATGTAGCCGGCCACTAAATGGGAAGTTGTGCAGCCTTTTAAATATTAGATTTAGACGCTCGTTGGAAATCAGTCATAGCACATAAGCTTTGTACACGATGTCTGACTTCGCACGCTCGTTGACTGTGTAAGGGCGAAGTATGTGGTATTAATGAATCCCCGAAATCGTCTCATCATCATCATCGTCTTGTGCCTTTTGGGCCACAGGTCGAATCGAAATCGGACAAAGAATCTACGAGTGCGGTAGTCACAATCATCCTCAACTTGCATCATCGACGCTGTTCCGTATACTCTCCGTCACTTTGTTTGGTCATAAAAGACAGGTTGACACATTCGCACTCCTGGATGGTGGATCCTCGGTGACAATCGTCGAAAGGACAATCGCAGGGAAGTTAGGGGTTCAAGGCAGGATAGAATCGTTGTGTCTGCAATGGATTGGAGGTGTTACCAAGAACATAGCGGGGTCGAGATTCACCGGATGTGCCGATGAACATCATGATATCTGACGCGGCAATATTCGAGCGGCCTGCTTTCCAGCGCACTCTCAGTACATCAAAAACTCAATGCATCGGAGCAAGTCATGAAACGACATTATATGGATGACCGATTGGACAGTTTTGATACAGCGAAAGAGGCGGTGGCAGTGGCGATGGATGTAATCGAAGTGCACAAACGAGCAGGGTTTTTATATTAGAAATTGGATGTCGAGCAATGGAAGCGTACTCGAAAGACTGAAGGGACGAAATCATCGAAATCTCTGTTACCGGAAAAGGAGTCGAAACTCAATCGAGTTCTGGGAATAGCGTGGTTACAGAAAGAAGATGTATTCACATTCTCCATGCAGTTTTGAGAAGTTATTTAAAATCTGGTGGAAGCTAACCGGATTCCTACAAAAAGAAAAATGCTGAAAGTGGTAATGAGCATATACGATCCACTGGTTCTTGTAGCTTCGTTTGTGGTTCACGGGAAGACACTAATTCAGGAGGTTTGGAGGGCAGAAACTGTGTGTGATGAAAGAATACCAGAAGAGATTGCAATGCGTTGATGGGACTGACTTTTAGTGTTCAAGAAAATGGACGGATTGTGCATACCCCATTGCAATTTTCCAGGATACGACATCGACAGTTACGAACAGAGATGCCAACCTTCCTGTGTTTTCAGGATTTCCCAGACTTTTTGGCACGTTCCCTGATATCCTGACAAACATTGAATTTTGCCTGATGTTTCAGAAAGAATCCTGATTCATTCTATTTCTGCACGTTTAACTGTAAAAATAAAGCACGTTTAACTGTAAAAATGAAAATTATCCGTAAAAGTACACTGGGATCCCTGTCAAAGTATTCGTGGTTTGCAATTAGAAAGGTCATAAAAGCTCTTCAGTCCGCACATGTATAATGCTTACATTAAATTGAATTCTCCTGATACAAGGCTGTACTAAACTAGTTTATGTATGATCGTTGCAAGTCGACTGAAAGAGTCTGGGTGAAAGTCCAATTTATTCCCACTACGCGAAAATATTTCGAGGCTTCTTAAAACAAGCTAGATAATTTAATAAATTAGAACATTTGGAAAATTTATGAGATAATAACGAGATTATCTTTGCGGGACAACATTACCTTGTATGATGTACGAGTAGCCGCAGTTATTGGTGAAGGATTGCGTTTCAGAGTGTAATATTATTGAAGAGAAGCTTTCTGAATACAAAGTCAATATAATATTTTTTTATGACAGTTGCTTGTCAGATTTAAAGTACAATAATCTTTAATGGTAAAAATTTAATAGTAAATATATCTAGAATCGAATCAAATAATATCAAAATTAAGAAAAAAACATTCAACAATTCATCAACTGCGAATATGCTTTCCTCATTTGATGAATAATTTCATTCCAAAGAATGAACGATGCATTCGCAGAAATTTTGAAAATTATTATTTACTATAGTGATGGTGCAGGGTTTAACGAAAAATATAAAAAACATCAAATTATCCTTACAAAATTTTCTCAGTGGCGAGAACTTCAACTCATTGACCAGCAAAAAAAAAATACAAAAAAAAACAAACATGTTCTAGAAGGATGGAATTTCGCAGCTGCGTGAAATATATTGAAAGATTGTAGACCGAAATAATAAGAATATAGAATAAAATTGAATGTATAAAAATTAGTGATGAAACGGATAGTGATTTGGCCGGATACCGGATATCCGGCAAGCTTCTAGGCCGAATAACCGAATATCCGGTTCTTTATTTGCAAATACGCAACGGAGAGAAACTGCATATGTACAAAGAAGCTAATAAAGGAATATGTTTTAGAGACAGATAAACAAATTTTTACATAAAAGTAATGAACGATGAATCAATTTTCCGTTTAGAATAAATACCCTTTGATTGGGTATCATGTTTTCTGCAAGGAAACTTGAACAGATTTTTTTTTTGACGTGGGACTACGTCTAACCGGAGTATATGGGGGGTAAAATGAAAACCTAAACACAGAACATGCAGGAAAAAATGAAAGATTCCGAATGCTTATAACTCGAACATTTCTTACTGGATCGGAAAGATGTTTGCATCAATTGATAGGGAATATTTCTACGCTTCTATCGCTATTGATAAAATGTTATTTTTCATTAGCTAAACAAATGAATAATTGTAAAATGTTAAGCGTTATCTAAACGCCCTAACTGCCTCATTTTGATTGGCCCGATCTACGGTTTCCCTAATACAGCCATCAAAACCAAGCAGCCTTGGGTATATCGGCATTGCAAATACATGAAAGTATGGGGACTTTTTTTTCTCACCGAAATGAGTTCCCTAACACAGACTTCAAACCCAAGCAGCGTTGGAGAGATCGGCATTGCAAATACATGAAAGTCGGGGGTATTTTTGTTCCGACTGAAATGTGTTTCCCTAACACAGACTTCAAATACATGGAGCTTAGGGAAATTGGCATTGCAAATACATGCAAGTCGGGGGTATTTTTGTTCCGACTGAAATGTGTTTCCCTAACACAGACTTCAAATACATGGAGCTTAGGGAAATTGGCATTGCAAATACATGCAAGTCGGGGATGATTTGTTCCGACTGAAATGTGTTTCCCTAACACAGACTTCAAACCAAGATATGTGGGTAAATGGGCTCAGCAAATAAATGCAAACTGCGAGTACTTTTGTACTCGCTTGCCTTTGTGTAAACTAGAATATGTTTCCTTAAAACAGTCTTCCGGGGGTACTTCTGCACTCGCATGTTTTATTTTGCACTCCGAAAAGTGTTTTCCTAACACGGATTACAAAAGCAGGTACGAACACAACGCTTTGGCTCGGTTATTCAAGATTACATTGAAGGATATGCCTTCATAACCGTTTGCTACGATAACGCCTACTGATTAAACAATATGCGTTCAATGTACATGTCAAAATAGAAACTGAGTGCCTGAAGTTCATCAAATCAAGCAAATTCACGGTTCAAGATATACGTACACTTGAGAGATGCAAACTTCAGAAGGAAACGTAAAATAAAATAATCGTTTGATAATTCATCCGTTCCCATAATTTGTCCTAGGCATCATACCAAACGTAAAAGGACTGTCATTAAATTTACTTGTAACAAAGAACATAATCTATCACAATGCATGAATTGACCTTATATGTAATTATACAATATTTTTACTCACAAAGCAAATATATTGAATTCAATCAAATTCGGGAATTGTTTCATTCAATCAAAAATTTAATCAATACAAACGAATGATTGCTACGCTAAGGTAGTCCCACGTAAACCTTGCGGTTATATCATAGATATAACCCACCCATTTTTTTTTTGACGTAGAACTACGTCTTTCATTAAGGGTGCCAAATCAGAAAACAGGTCACGTTTTTATGAAATAAAGTTAACGTTAATAACTATTTTTGCCGTGAACGGATTTTGGCGATTTACATACTAAACGAATCGGAAATTCCGTAAGATTTGTTCAATATGCTATACATTAGAATCCCCTGGTATGTAAATGGTTAAAATCCATGAAAACTTTAAGCGTTTCCATTTTCCCATACATTTGTTCTGTCCATTTGTGTGCTTTCCCGAACAGAACTGTCAATAACGAGCAACTTATCGACGACCAACGGAGGGGAAATCGTAGGATTTAAAGTCTCCGTGAACAAAGGAAAAGTAGAAGAATGAAGAGGAATACTAGCCTAGAGTATAAAAACAGTGGATCTCGCTGAGACGAACTTTCATTCGGCATCGGACTGTTGAGCAATCCAGTTCACTTTGCTTTCGCTGCGCTTCGATCTAAGATTGGACCCCACCAGTGGTAATCCAACTTGGATATCGTCGTTTGGTTTTTCTGTTTCTGTTTTTCTGTTTTTCGCGTTATTCGTATGGTGTGTTTTTCTTTCCGCGTCATAAATTGGACGCTTCGCGTAGTGTATGATGAGAAGGAGGAAAGGAAGGCAGGCTCGAGCCCTGCAAAAAAACGAACGCATTGCCAGGGGCAATAAAATTTCGAAGCAAGCGTCATCTAATGATGCACGCGATGTTGGTGCAGTGAAAAGCGCTCGCACTGAACCGAGCCTTCGCGAGTGTGACACCGCATCGCACAACAGCGAAGTAGGCGATTTCGGCGCGTCGGTCGAAAATATAAACGCCGTTACCCAGGCAGCAATAAAAATCAAGCTCAAGCTGGTGGTGAAGGCGGTCGCTCTTGCCAAACTCATCAGCGTATTCGCATTGATGGGTGTTACAGCAGAGTACAAGCTGTTTGGCATAATTCAGTCTTTTTCCAAGCAGTTAACATTGTTTGTTTTCCGTCATCACAAGGGCTTCGTTGGTGCCTTTGGAAATGAATGCCTTGGTGGAAATGAAATAAATTTCGACATACGATCAGCTAGTGTTTTGTTTTGCGAGGGCAAGAATGAAGGATCAATCAATTGTCGTCAACTGATTCTACAAAGGAAAAACCATTTCAGAGATTATTCTACTAAGCAGTTGTTTCTAAAATTTCACAGCATTATAGAATAATCTCCGGAGGTATAAACAAGAGACTTATACAAAATAACAGCGTAGTTCTACGTCAACAATGCGGTGGTATCTTGGACACAACCTCCTATAGTTTTTTATAAGGATTTTCTATTACAATGATGAAATTGTTATGGATATTTTGAAATAATTTTAACACCGGTCGAGTAAGAGTAAATACTACGAATTTAAATAAGCAAAGAACATCATTCAATTATTTTCATTCAAGATTAAAAAATTTAGAACAGTTTTCGGGGATAATAAGGGCACACACATTCACTAACTAGACGACACAACAGTGGTGCTTTATGGAGGAGTGCATTAGGCTTCTTCAGGCATTTGAGGAAATAACAAAAAATACAAGTTCTGGCCTCTCCTGTGCATCCAAAGTAATTTCGCATGTTACTGTTACTTAGGAGAAGATCTTAATTATCTAATTGCAACCTTTTTGGGGTCGAGGTTCAAGTCAGACTAATTCGGAGTTCTTGAAACGATAACAGCC
This sequence comes from Toxorhynchites rutilus septentrionalis, assembly GCF_029784135.1. Lineage (NCBI taxonomy): Eukaryota > Metazoa > Arthropoda > Insecta > Diptera > Culicidae > Toxorhynchites > Toxorhynchites rutilus. Next base: position 81,576,744 of record NC_073744.1, on the reverse strand, counting down.
CGGTAAGAAAATATTATTAGAGTATATAAAATATCTAGCGATGAATCTTGTGGGATTCTCAAAATTTAATATTCTAAAATTATTTATAATTATGTATGAATGATATTAATGATCTGTTTTGTTATGATTTATCTTGTGTTAATGAAAAATTATTGATTTTTCCTAATATCCGGTATCCGGCCGGATAGTAACCGGATATCCGTTTCATCTCTAATAAAAATGATGCTTTTGTTTTCCCAAAAACTGGCACGAGTTCTCCGGATAACCCAATATGGACATTCCTGATTTATCATGGATTTCTGCGATAGGCGAGGTTGTAATTTGGTTCTTCCCATTTCGTTCAAATCGTCGGGGGTTCTGTCGAAAATGCCAAAACGAAGACCTTTTTCCAAATACTGGAAACTTATCACACTACTTCAAAAACAGGGTATCACTCAATTGTTATTTTATTCAACAGCCTGTCCAAGAAGCAGCGTGCTACACTGTGTTTTAATTTATATAAATATCAAATGTTCTAGGTCCTCCAAACTATTCTGAAGTTCAACCCAATTAATCTACCATTTCACCCACGACTGGTACAATGTTCACAGCAAGAAAACTAACCCAGAATAGTTCATAGAGCCCGCGTGGTATGCTGGCTTCGATTGTATGTAAACATTAGATGTTACAGATACTCCAAATCATTCTAAAGTTTAGAAGGCCATATAGTGTATATATTGGTGTATATTAGAGTGGCAACGAAAATGGAAGATTTTCGAGGATCAAAAATTATAGGAGGTTGTGTCCAAGATACGACCGCATTGTTGACGTTGAACTACGCTGTTATTTTATATAAGTCGCTTGTTTATACCTTCGGATATTATTCTATAATGCTGTGAAATTTTCGAAACAACTGCTTAGTACAATGATCTTTGGAATGGTTTTTCATTGTAAAATCAGTTGACGATAATTGATTGATGATTCATTCTTGCCCTCGCAAAACAATACACTAGCTGATCGTATGTCGCAATTTATTTTATGTCAATGCATTGAAAATTTACCTCGAACGCTATTCCGGTGACCTTTTTCGCAATTGACCCAATTGATGGTTACACCAGCACCATTATTCCACATCTCATAACTACATCAATATATCTTTGGCACCGAATGGAAACAACACTTGCAAGTATCAAATATCATGCTACATGTTATTTAGTATTGCCTCGAAGCAATCGCACCTCTAGGCATCGTTCGTACAACGTAAACCAAGCCCCAAACAAGCGTTCATCATAGCATGCATACAGAACCATACATTGGAGGCGTGAAGCTACTAGGAATACAAATACTTCTCATCATTTTGCGCTATTCTCAAAAGAAACGCTTTTGTTAATATTACTGGCCTCAAAAAAAGTTGCATTACTTTCTCATGCTCGAGAGAAGCGCAGCTGTCACCCTTAGTGGAGGAATTTTTGCTACTGGTAAGCGAAACCTAATCACATACAAAATTCCAGAACGACATTTACTTTCTTGGTGACTAAACAAGCGAAATAAACTCTTTTTGTCAATATCAACAACCTCGAAAACAGTAGCAATGCTTAATTTTGTTCAATATTAGCGCAAATGCAATCCCAGTTGAAGGCAGTTTTGCGACTGGCGTGCGAACCTAAATAACTTATAATATTCCAGTAAGACATTCAAGATGCTTGGTATTCCCCAAATATTTTTTTGGAGCATAACCTTAACGCCTGCTTCGCCATAACGTCAGTTTAATGCATTGATGCATTCTCAAAGGCACCAAAGAAGCCGTTTACATTTTCGACCGACGCACCGAAATCGTCTATTTTGTTGTTGTTCGATGCGGTGTCACACTCGCGAAGGCTCGGTTCAATGCGAGCGCTTTTCACTACACCAACATCGCGTGCATCATTAGATGACGCTTGCCTCGAAATTTTATTGCCCCTGGCAATGCGTTCGTTTTTTGTAGGGCTAGAGCCTGCCCCCTCTTCTTCTTGCTCATCACACACTACGCGAAACGTCTAATTTATGACGCGGGAAGAAAAACACACGATACGAATAACGAACAGAAAAAGCAAACGACGATATCCAAGTTGGATTACCACTGGTGGGGTCCAATCTTAGATCGAAGCGCAGCGAAAGCAAAGTGAACTGGATTGCTCATCAGTCCGATGTCAGAACAAATGTATGGAAAAATGGAAACGCCTAAAGTTTTCATGAATTTTAACCATTTACAAACCAGGGGATTCTAATGTATAGCATATTAAACAAATCTTAGGGAATTTCCGATTCGTTTAGTATGTAAATCGCTCAAATCCGTTCGCGACAAAAATAGTTATTAACGTTAACTTTATTTCATAAAAACGTGACCTGTTTTCTGATTTGGCACCCTTAATGAAAGACGTAGTTCTACGTCAAAAATCAAAACTTTGAGCTTTGAGGCACCTCTAAATCATGTCCGATTGAGCTGAAACTTTGCACAGGTCATTTTTTGACGTGGGACTACGTCTAACCGGAATATATGGAGGGTAAAATGAAAACCTAAACACAGAACATGCAGGAAAAAATGAAAGATTTCGAATGCTTATAGCTCGAACATTTCGTACTGGATAAGAGAGATGTTTGCATCACTTGATTGGGAATATTTCTACGCATCTATCGCAACTAACAAAATGTTGTTTTTCATTAGATAAACAATTGAATAACTGTAAAATATTAGGCGTTATCTAAACGCCCTAACTGCATCGTTTTGATTGGCCCGATTTATGGTTTCCCTAACACAGCCATCAAAACCAAGCAGCCTTGGGGAAATCGGCATTGCAAATACTTGAAAGTAGGGGGACTTTTGTTCTCATCGAAAAATGTTCCCTAACACAGACTTTAAAACCAAGCAGTGAAATCGGCATTGCAAACACACGAAAGAGCCTAGAGGCGAGTGAACTGAAAAGTTTAAACCCTCTTGAAGCCAAAAAGAAGAAAAAGAACACACGAAAGTAGGGGGAGCTTTTGTTCCTACCGAAATGTGTTCCCTAATAGAGATTTCTAAACCAAGGTGCCTGGAGAAATCGGTATTTCAAATTCATGCAAGTCGGGGGTATTTTTGTTTCGACTGGAATGTGTTTCCCTAACACAGACTTCAAATCCATGAAGCGTGGGGAAATCGGCATTGCGAATTCATACAAATCGGGGGTATTTTTGTTCCGATTGAAATGTGTTTCCCTAACACAGACTTCAAAACCGAGGTTTCTGGGGAAATCGGCTCTGCAAATAAATGCAAACTGCGAGTACTTTTGTCCTCGCTTGCCTTTGTGCAGAGTGGAATATGTCTGTCCTAACATGATCTTCTAAACTTAGGAACCTGGGAAAATCGTGCAGCCACTAGAAGCGAATGAACTTCCCAGTTTCAAGCAACACTTTTGGGATGTAAACTTCAGAGGGAAATGTAAAATAAAATAATCGTTTGATAATTTTTTTTGTCTTTATTGACAAAAAACTTAGGCTGAAACTTAGGCTGGTTCATCAAACGTTTGATAATTCTTCCGTACATATATTTTGTTCTAGTCATCATACCAAACGTAAAAGGTCCGTAATTAAATTTACTTGTAACGAAGAACAATCAATCACAATAAATGAATTGACTTTACACGGCATTTGTTCATTTTTTTCACTCACAGAGCAAATATATTGAACTCAATTGAATTTGGAAACTGTTTCATTCAATCAAGAATTTAATCAATACAAACGAATGATTGCTAAGCTAAGGTAGTTCCACGTGAACCTTGCGGTTATATCATAGATATAACCCACTCATTTTTTTTTCATTTTTTTTTTTCAATTAACAAAATGTACATGGTCGGTTTTTGAAATTCGATGATGATTTTTTTTCCATACATCCATTGCCACCCTAGTGTACATAGTGTATATTTTGCAAGAAAGCATACTATGCATATTTTTTCAAAAATACTTTCTCGAATAAGAGGAAATATTTTAGGATACCTCATGTTGACCTTGATACCAAAATTTGGTTTGGACAAGCAAGATATAAGAAGTAAATTACCAATGAATAATACAAAAATAGAGAGAAATAGCTAAAACGCTCAACAATTCAATACCAAAAGTTGATAATTTCAATACTTGAGCAGTTTTGTTTTGGCATTGAATGTGCTTATTTGAGTATTCCAACAATATTGTGGGAAGTTGTTTATGGTATTTTTCTTTTGTATTTTACTTCGTATCTCATGCTAAACAGTACCTTTTTGAGGTATTGAACTATTCGCAAGTTTTGCGACGATCTTCTATCAACGACATTATGGACATGAAACGATAAATACGAGATTCTTCAAGTTTTGCCCAAATAAATCCGTCCCTCAAATATTGTTTCACAGTAATTACAGTTACAGTTTTATGAATATCAATAAGCTTCGTACAAAATTCTATTCCTCAAAAAAATATTGATTTCTATTTCTATTTCTCAAGCATTGGAATGGGTAAAAAAATCATTCTAGATAGCTCATAGCCGATCTTCCTAAAATAAAACAGTTTTACAGATCCAGTTTTTTTAAGAGGAATCTTCCAGTTTTTTGAAAAATATTATTTGCAACCCTGGCTGCATGTGTTTGTAGATGCCAGCGAACAAGCTTATGCAGCTGTAGCATATTTCCGCACACTCGACAAAGAGCAGATGAGGGTGTTACTTGTATCATCAAAAACTAAAGTAGTACCCCTTCGAGAGCTTCCAAGTCCACGATTGGAATTAATGGCAGCGTTGCTGGGAGCACACTTGCGGAAGTCCATAGAACAAAATCATACCCTGAAAATTAAAAAAAACTCATTTTTGGACTAATTCTGATTATACAGATCAATTCGTGGCCTTCAGAGTCAACGAAATGCTCAGTTTATAGAATATCCAGGAGTGGAGATGCATTTCAACCAAGATCAACGTTGCAGACGAGAAAACCAAGTGGGGAAAAGCCCCTACTTGCGATGTAGATGGTCGATGGTTCCAGGGACCAGAATTTCTGTATGAACAAGACATACAATGAACGGCAGATTCTGGTGAAGAAGAGTGTGCGGATGAAAGCGATATGTAACTCTGAGATAAGAAGGTTTGTTGCGCGTCGCGGTTCTCGCTTAGAAATCTATTCCGACAATGGAACTAATTTTAAGAGATGAAACGGATATCCGGCAACTATCCGGTATCCGACCTATCCAGCCAATATTTGCTATCCGGTCGGATACCGGATAGTGACCGGATACCGGATATTAGAAAAAAATCAATAATTTCTCATTAACACAAGATCATTTTTTTCAAAATAAATTAGTATCAACTCATAACATTGATTCATTCACACTATTAGTTTTGTTATAATTTGTTTAATCGACCGATTATACTTTGTTTCGTACACCAGGCCAACTTCATTGTAATATAAAATTCTTCGCAGAAAAAAAATGTGTTCGTTATTCCTTGCAGAAAAATTGATACTCTATTAACTCTACTGTACTCGCGCGAAAAATCGTAACTCGTACTCACAGACTGTGTGTGTCTCTATGATATAGCTATTGTATATTTACAGGCGTTATTGATATTTGAAATAAGATATAATTGAATGAAAAAAACTCCAGAAAATATTTTAGCTTTAACTTCATTCAGTTTTAATGGTCGCGGCCCCTTACCTTCATCTTAATGGAAATGGCCGATCATAAAGCTCTAACTCCGAACTATTCCTTGTGGATGAGTTCGAACGGAGTCCGCGAGCCTGAAGGGAACCCAATGGATAGCAGAGTGGCCTTGCAGAATAGCTGAAATATGGTGCAATATACTCTGGACAATTTTTGGCGTTGCTGGATAGCGGAATATATTTACTGACGATCACAAGGCGAACAAAGAGGTTTCGGGATGTAAGACCAATAATGGAAGATGAACTACAAATGTCAGAGGTGATGACATGCGGGAAGAGGAATGAGAAAGAAGATATAAACAAAGAATTATGAACAATATATTTCTAAATCTGAACGATTAGTTGACGAGAATAGAAAACTTTGCTAAAATATGAGTGCTTTTTCGGATTCCTTTAATTTTGTTATTGCAATCGGAGACTGAATTGTAAGTAGCTTCGATGCATTATTGTGAACCTATATTTAATGTAATAAATTATAGCTTGAAGCTTATATACACTCGGAGAAGAGCTGTCTTTATTCGCTGGGAGAACTCCGATAAATCTGTCTCAACATTTGTATGAACCCTTCTTTGCATAATGGTGTAAATTTCCATCATATCATTGAATGCCCAAAAATTGTATAAAAGAACAAGTTCGCTTTAAGTTGATCGTATCTGGACCTTGATTTATTTCATCAATAAAGAGAAAATCATGCAAAAAAGGGTTTAGATAATTTCGTATGTATAATGATAAGTTTTGCTAGTAATAACAGAAAAACTAAACGGTTTGGATGTTTTTCATTGAGTGCGACAACAGGTATAAAATATCGGGACCGCAATAAATCGATGCAGTAAACATCTTCAACAGAAACAACCGGTTAGGAAAAATGTAGTAGGCTAGAAATATTGTGGTGCGGGAAAAACATCATGTGTATAAATGCCTCATATTTCTATTATAAATTTATTCTCTCGTTTTCGTTTTTCGAAATTTATTCTGATATTAATGTAATGGGGACGAAGTCCCCATATATCGAGGATAAGGAATCGTGGCGGCCAAGATGACGCGATCTGAGTCCACCGCCGACCCGCCGTCGGCAGATTTTAAAACCCTTTATTTTTGATTCGAACAAAAGTTTGTATTCCATTTGGTTTGGGAGGAAATATGAGTTTTCCACAGCATTTGGGAATTTTTTGGCTCAAGCGTAACTTTTGAAAAAGGCGTATCGATTTTAGTAAGTGAAATCTTGGATAATTCATATCTCAAACACTATGAGTCGTACCGAAATAGTGTCTTAGAAAGAGTTATAAAGTATTGATGTTAAAACATGAAAAAATATACACTGAGAAAAAAATTAGTACAATTTTTTTATTTACAATAAATCATCGAATTTTTATGAATTTTCGGAACTTCGAATTTTTGTATGTTAATAATCATTTTTTGCCTCAAATCATGGATCCTGATATGATTTAAAATAAAAATAAAAAATCTCCTTCTAAATGCAGCCATACTCGAGATATTTAGAAAAACATTTCTAATTTATTGTCTTTTTCAATTTTATATATGTATGTTTAAATTTTTTTAATTTTTCATATAAAATAGAAGTCATGCAAAAAATTTAAAAAATGATGGTAAAACTATTTTTGGCGAACTTTGTAGAACATCGAATTTTTATGAATATTCGAAACATGAAATTTTTGTATGTTAGTAATCATTTTTAGACACAAACTATGAATCCTGATGTGGTTTAAAACAAAAAAGCTCTTTATCGATCTCCTTCTAAATGCAGCCATTCACGAGATATTTAAAAAAAATATTTGTATAGTAAATAGGCTCTTTTATTATGGTCGGTGTTAAGTCAGACCGAACCATGTGACATTTTTATAATTTCGAGAAAAAACGAACATAAAGTTTAATGCTCTGCAATTTTCAAAGCATTTAGTTTTTTCGTTCAATGTTGTCCTCAGAAATGTTAGCTACTCTCTGGCAATACTTTAACGTATGATGGTTGTAAAAAAAACATCAAGTATCATGCCAAAAAAGGCAGTTATTTAGCTGCCTATACGTACATGGTCCACTCTGACTGAACCAAATGGAGCATTTTTTAAGAGTTGGTTCACTATGACTGAACAATTTTGAAATATATCTCAATCAATTAACAGTTGTGAGTCAAAGCGTGCCATTCTGCTATGAAAATTAGAGTGTGAAGGACTGCATAAACATTTGTTTGCGTTCAGCATAATAGTCTCTGCCATCTACTGCTGGCATGAATTTGATTGCACGGCAAACATGTTAAGCATAAACTTCCCATTTTCAATAATCTTAGACAGTATTCGTCAATAGAATCGCCAAATTTGAATTCATTGTTATCGCTATAGCCTAAATCGCACTCTGAAATAGTACATTTTGCGATCATTCACACTGAAGACCAGCATTTTTCACTGATCCTTTCAGTCGGAGTGGACCAAGTTTATTTTTTAATATACTCAGAATGAGCACAAGTTCAAACACATTTCGACAAGGTATCTTTTAGCTTCGAGAAAATGTTTTGTTGGTTTGAATTCGGTGCTTGGATATTGTTTAAATTCAATATACAAATGATTATCACATGGTCCATCCACATATGTCGATCAATCATAACAATTTCGATCCGTTATTCCTGCTGTATGTGTGATTATTCAAATTTGAAAAATGTAGTATGTAGCTTACATAACGCTTAACCAAATGTAATTAATAACTCGGAAATTTTCATTTTTGCGACTTGGTCCCCTCTGACTTAATACCGACCATATGTTTGTCGTGTTATACCGTCATGTTAATGAAATTTTATGAATTTGCTTATAATTTTCAACAACTTTTCCAAATACATCATTATGGTAAAAATGTATGTTTAAGAGTTACGTTGAAAAACATTTCAAGATATGTGGCTTAATACGAAACGTAACGATGTCGATATCATTTGGAATTGCTCATTTCTAGTCACTACACTTTTTCTGAGTGGTTGTATCCGTTGAAGTCGTTTTCTGCAGCGACTTATTCCGGGAACCTAAAATATAATTTGGGGAAATTATTTTTCTGTAATTTAATCAATGTTTTTATCATGAATCATCTTTATCAATAAAATCCAAATTACATTCGAAAACCCCTCACAGCAAAATTTTGCATTGATTCTGATGTCAACCATTTACTCATTGGTGCTCTTTAACAGGACCACAGTCCAGTTAATGTTCGCCCAGTTAAAAACAGTCCAATTAAAGTGGATCCAGTTATCGAACGGCTACTGTAATACCTGACACAAACGTATTTGCTGGTAACCGCACACTTGATTTCCGCCCTAAGGCTCCATACATTCGGCTTAAAAATATTGACAATCACCAAATAGAAAATAAATATACACAGCGCTGTCGTGATCGTAAAACACGCTCAAATTATGACTCTCTGGTTCAGCAAACGATGGTGCTTAAATCGAATGGATTTGCTACCCATTCTGACGAAGATTGTTCGTTTGTGTAGCACCAATAATATATAGGAGCGTCAAAAAATGTTTTTTTCGCGGGTTATAAATCATGAATTATGTCGAGGGCTTGGGAATAAAGAGATCTTTTATAAAGGGTTGCGACGAATCAAATGCGGGAATAAGAATTTTTTGACACGTATAATAGGTTACATTGATTGAAGTGTTTCCAAAAGCATAAGTCCATGTTGTTGAGTTAGATGAGTACAAATTTACTAGTCATGTAGTATGGAATAAGTTGTTCATCTTCTTCTTCTTCTTCAATGGCACTAACGTTCCTAGAGGAACTTCGCCGTCTCAGCGTAGTATTACTTGCGTCATTTTTTATTAGTACTTAGTTGAGATTTCTATTCCAAATAACACGCCTTGAATGCATTCTGAATGGCAAGCTCTAGAATACGCGTGATCACAGTGCAAGTCGGAGGAAATTTCTTTGACGAAAAATTCCCCCGACCAGAACGGGAATCGAACCCGAACACCCGGCATGTTAGTTATGACGCTAACCACTCGGCCACGGGAGCACAATAAGTTGTTCATATATTTTGAATTTTACGTACCAAATAAAAGCTGATTCTAAAAAGTGTTCGAATAAGATTCAGTTTCAAGTCGACAAGGTATTATGAATTCAGACCTGCATTCGTAACAATAATATCTCCAAACAAGATCTGCAGAGGTGCACACATAATATCATTGTGAAGCGTGTACATAATACACTATCGTATGCTATTCATAACATTTGACATTTTCGACTGCAGTTAGGTATTTGTATCTCAAGCTGTCGCGCGGTTTAATTGTCTAATTCGCATTCCGCACTAGTAATGTTATTTACAGTGTTTTCGTAGCCCACTCATTATACTGATGATTATTTTATAGGCATGTGTTTCCTTTATTTCCCTTTGTTTTGTGTTTAGCAATAGCATTGATGTCAATAGAATAGTTCGGTCGTTACAAACACTAGGGTATTCAACAACATCACGCAAGCTGGAGATAACTGAAACTCAAAAATTCAACAGGTTCTCAAGGTGAATGAAGAAAAAAATGTATCTTGTTGTGATTAGTTCCGTACATACAAATTGTGTCATTAGAATAATAATATGGTGAAGCCATTTGCATGTAGTTAAACTCTGTTGAATGCGGATTAATTGAACGCGGAATCAACACATATTATGTAGAAATTATTCATTGTTTGATGAGCATTTGCATTAACAGAATGAAAATGGGAAATTTAACGAAACGTACGTGATTGTTAAAGAACCTATAATAGTTATTCCAAGCTATTTCCAATCACCAATATCCAAAATTTGAGAACATAACTTGGTTATGTTTACAAATTTGATCGCTTAAAACGCTTCACATCTACCAATAATTAGCAATCTGAACTTTCTCGGCACTTGTGATTATGTTCCATATTCGATATGAATGTATTCGGCTAACAAATAAAAAATTAATATCTCGTGATACCCTACCTCGTGGGCCTTTGGGTGTTGATGATTACAATGCCTAGGTTCATGTGCCTGTTGTTCATCCTGATAAGTATGTACGGGACGCACACCTTTCACTGATAATAGTAGAAACAAGCATAGTAATACGACACGCGACTGATATGTCGAATGAACTGGCCAAGACGTTATTCTGCTTTCCTTCTTCGGATCATCCATTTTGCTATTAATTCTATTTTTAAGCACAATTGCACCTGAACACCAAGCAATTCATTCAACCACTTATTACTTATTTATGAATATTATTTTTTACAAAATATAACGACGACGAATTTTATGGCAACATATTTTCTATTTTATCTCACAGGCAATTTTAACGAGGCTCCCATGCGTAGCACAAGATAAATCACTTTCACTTTCTATTAAAATCGATACACCTCCGAGTTCATCCGCAGCATAATCAATCTAGCGTGTTTCACCAACTGTGCAGGAGAACAAATATCTTTCAGCCCAACAAACAAAACCAATTGCTTCAAACCAGAATTTGTGTACATAAACCATTCAAGATATACAAAGAAGATGCAGTTTCCGCGGGCCTGAACCGATCGAGACGGATGCATTCACTTAACTGAGAGCCCCCACTTTGCACAATCGATTTTACTGAACAAACATAACAATATTTCTAGATGGTAGTTTTGTTTGCTGATGACTGCGGATCTTGACTTGTTCCATAGCAATAACAACTCTTTCCTGCTATACCACTACTACATGTTTTGTTTATTTTCTTCATTTTCGACGTTTCTTGTTTTTCTCACAACCGCCTCTAATAAACATCAGTTTGATAAATAGTCAGGGGTATGACTAAAACGTCAAATCCCTTATATTGCCAGTGTACCCAATATTGCTGCGGTTCACTGACATTTTGGTTCTGTCAATTACTGTTGTTTACAACTCGGTTCGGTTATATAGTCGAATAGTGGCTAACTTTAAACTCCATGTTAAATGTGAACACCTCCATGTGAAACCGAAATATAAAAATCGCTCATGCAGTTAGAAATAAAGCATACTATCTCCGTGATTTCAACGATTTCAATCCTCGCAATGATATGTTGGTAAACAAATGACGCCATATTGATTTTGATTTTGGGTAGCCTATATTCAATTGATGTCTAACCCCTGTAAATAGTATGCAGATCGAAGGGTGCAACGAATCGGGTATTACATGAGTGTAATACCAGGGACAGACATACAGCTGTACTTGCGCTGTAATACTTATGACAGACATACAGCTGTACTTGCGTTGTACTTCGAAAATTATATGTCTGTCACCATGTACAGCGCTAGAACCATGCAAGCAACTCGGTTCAATCGCTGTACCTGTACCGACCTAGGTAGTGCGGACTGAATCAAAACGGCTGTCAAAAAAGATCCAATTGAAATGTCAAAAGAGATCCAACGATCAGGAGTGTTATTTTTCTTATGATAATCAACACTATAAAAGAGGTATTGTTGTCAAGGGCAAAAATAATTAAAATTATAAAATGAACGAACTACATTTTTCCGTCAATTGTTCAATTAACCATTGCATCTCTGAAAGAACATCTAAGCCTTTCACTGAGAAACGCATTTTTAATGTCCCCTCTCTTTGACATAACGTTTTTCCGAACGAAATAAAAACAAACGAAGTCAGAGTCACGTAAATGTTTACTCCTGCGATTTGAAAATATTCGATAAAAAGTGGAAGGAAGAGATGCCAGATGATTTTTAAAAAAAGTCTGTAAAAACATGTGAATGTCTGTTAAAAATGAGGAAAAGTCTGTAAAAGTTTGCAGATCTATAGAAATGTCTTTTAAGGTGAATTTTCACATATTCATTAATACTTTGTACATCGCGCCAAACCAATATAGTGGTTCTCAGATCTTCGTCAAAGGTTGTAATTTTGTTCTTTATCGCAAAACATTAGACTCGTATTTTTTTATTTTTCATTAGGGTGCCCATTTCCATTTTAGGGTGATCCAAACAATCATTTTTTCCACTTTTTCCCAAAATGACTTTTTCAAAAATTTATAACTTTCGAACCACTTAACCGATTTAGATGATCGACAAATCAAATTGAAGCCAATGAGTTTTAATTGAGAAATATTGAACTTGCAGATAATATGGATCCTATTTTCGTAATTGTTGATTGTAGTCGTTTTTTAATGTTTTCATGGTTTTGGACTAGGGGGCACCATATTTTTTTATATTTTTTCTTGAAAGCTTTTTTTCATAAAATATCTTGATATCAGATATGCTATTTTTTCGTTTTAGAAATATGATTTTTCAAAACTAATCGATGGTTCGAAAAACAATTTTCCCCATTTTTCCCACTACAAAAAGTCATAACTTTTGAACTATTGGACCGATTCATATCATCGGTATATTAAATTGAAGCTTACGAGTAATTTTTCTTTGAAAAAATATTCCTTTGCGAAAAAATTGAATTTTTGCTTTTGTAATTATTGATTGAGTTAGTTTTTCATAGTTTTCTCGGTTAAAGATAGGAGCGCTATATTTTTTTATATTTTTTATGGAAAGCTGAGGATTATTTACCTAACATATCTCGATATCAAAGATGCTATAATTATCGTTTTTAAGTTATAATTTTGTAAATTTAACATTTAACATATTCATATGTGACTAAACTAGACCTATGCTACTAGAATCCAATCTTCCCGCAAGTGTGATATTATTGGCTTCAATTTAATATATCGATCATCTAAATCGGTGTATTCAAATTAATCAAATGTTATGATTTTTTGCAGAAAGTTATTTTTGGACAAAGGGGGAAAAATGATTTTTTGAACCACCGGTTAACTTTGAAAAATCATATCTAAAAAACGAAAAAATAGCATCTCTGATATCGAGATATGTTATGTAAAAAATCCTCAGCTTTCAAGAAAAAAATATTGAAAAATATAGCGCCAAAGTCATAAAAAATAAAAAAAACGACTAAAATCAATAAATACTAAAATATAATTATTCTTTTCGAAAGTTAAATATTTTTTAATAAAAGGCTAGGTCATTAGTTTCAATTTTATATGTCGATCATCTAAATCGGTTCAGTGATTCAAAAGTTATTAATTTTCGTTTGTCATTTTTGGGAAAAAGTGGAAAAAATTGATTTTTCGGACCACTTAATAACTTATGTGTTGTAAGTGTATTTAAATGTTTCAACGATCTACATATACATACATACACATACATACGCGTTGTTAATTTTTATAAAATTCATTATTTCTTCGTTGATATATTGGACATCCACCAAGGCTTGCGGTCTTGTCGTTGATGAAATTTATAAGAAAATGCAGTGTATACCATCCGCCATGCAAGGCTATACAAGTTTTAGATCACCACACGGCCATGAACCATGTCTGTGGTAACAATATCGAACAGTAACCCATATTTCGTCATAAGCAGACCCGAAAGCGAATGTAAATTGTTGAAAATAGAATGAAAATTTTTATTCGATGTTGTTCAAATACTTAGAAGACATAGTCCTGACCCTAACTTAACTATTTTCAATAAATCTCCTTGCATTTCAGCAAAACAATCTTGTCTAGAACAGAAAATAATTATCATAGACAATTTTCGTTCAAGATTTTTCCTTAACTGCATAGAATGCAATTTTTCATTAATTGTGTATAACCGTATGCTCTCTTTCGTCTGCAATGATGTCAGGGCAAAAGTACTTATGTGTATGAGTTCCAAACTTTATACACACCAGATGGGCCAACCAGAAAGACTGCCGGACCGCTGGTTGAGTATCGCTGGTCTAACGTCATGTGTATTGATATAAACTAAATATAATAACTTTTCTGTATTAAAACTGTGGAAAAATGTCATATGGCGAGTCAAATATCTTTGATATGATGGATAGAGCCTCTTATTTTTCAAAAACCTGTGAAATATTGTTATATCCAAAAAGTCTAAAACAAAAATAGAAAAATAGAAGGTTAAAACCTAAGTGGTGCGGACTCAATCTACTTCATTTTCAAGCAAATTCATGCATGTTTTCAAGCGATTTCTTGCAATAAATTCTCAGACCACCAGAGATGCCAGATTTACAAATATGTTTGTAAATTTACAGACATTTCTGTAAAACATTTCTATTTTTCTATTTTTGTTTTAGACTTTTTGGATATAACAATATTTCACAGGTTTTTGAAAAATAAGAGGCTCTATCCATCACATCAAAGATATTTGACTCACCATATGACATTTTTCCACAGTTTTAATACAGAAAAGTTATTATATTTAGTTTATATCAATACACATGACGTTAGACCAGCGATACTCAACCAGCGGTCCGGCAGTCTTTCTGGTTGGCCCATCTGGTGTGTATAAAGTTTGGAACTCATACACATAAGTACTTTTGCCCTGACATCATTGCAGACGAAAGAGAGCATACGGTTATACACAATTAATGAAAAATTGCATTCTATGCAGTTAAGGAAAAATCTTGAACGAAAATTGTCTATGATAATTATTTTCTGTTCTAGATAAGATTGTTTTGCTGAAATGCAAGGAGATTTATTGAAAATAGTTAAGTTAGGGTCAGGACTATGTCTTCTAAGTATTTGAACAACATCGAATAAAAATTTTCATTCTATTTTCAACAATTTACATTCGCTTTCGGGTCTGCTTATGACGAAATATGGGTTACTGTTCGATATTGTTACCACAGACATGGTTCATGGCCGTGTGGTGATCTAAAACTTGTATAGCCTTGCATGGCGGATGGTATACACTGCATTTTCTTATAAATTTCATCAACGACAAGACCGCAAACCTTGGTGGATGTCCAATATATCAACGAAGAAATAATGAATTTTATAAAAATTAACAACGCGTATGTATGTGTATGTATGTATATGTAGATCGTTGAAACATTTAAATACACTTACAACACATAAGTTATTAAGTGGTCCGAAAAATCAATTTTTTCCACTTTTTCCCAAAAATGACAAACGAAAATTAATAACTTTTGAATCACTGAACCGATTTAGATGATCGACATATAAAATTGAAACTAATGACCTAGCCTTTTATTAAAAAATATTTAACTTTCGAAAAGAATAATTATATTTTAGTATTTATTGATTTTAGTCGTTTTTTTATTTTTTATGACTTTGGCGCTATATTTTTCAATATTTTTTTCTTGAAAGCTGAGGATTTTTTACATAACATATCTCGATATCAGAGATGCTATTTTTTCGTTTTTTAGATATGATTTTTCAAAGTTAACCGGTGGTTCAAAAAATCATTTTTCCCCCTTTGTCCAAAAATAACTTTCTGCAAAAAATCATAACATTTGATTAATTTGAATACACCGATTTAGATGATCGATATATTAAATTGAAGCCAATAATATCACACTTGCGGGAAGATTGGATTCTAGTAGCATAGGTCTAGTTTAGTCACATATGAATATGTTAAATGTTAAATTTACAAAATTATAACTTAAAAACGATAATTATAGCATCTTTGATATCGAGATATGTTAGGTAAATAATCCTCAGCTTTCCATAAAAAATATAAAAAAATATAGCGCTCCTATCTTTAACCGAGAAAACTATGAAAAACTAACTCAATCAATAATTACAAAAGCAAAAATTCAATTTTTTCGCAAAGGAATATTTTTTCAAAGAAAAATTACTCGTAAGCTTCAATTTAATATACCGATGATATGAATCGGTCCAATAGTTCAAAAGTTATGACTTTTTGTAGTGGGAAAAATGGGGAAAATTGTTTTTCGAACCATCGATTAGTTTTGAAAAATCATATTTCTAAAACGAAAAAATAGCATATCTGATATCAAGATATTTTATGAAAAAAAGCTTTCAAGAAAAAATATAAAAAAAATATGGTGCCCCCTAGTCCAAAACTATGAAAACATTAAAAAACGACTACAATCAACAATTACGAAAATAGGATCCATATTATCTGCAAGTTCAATATTTCTCAATTAAAACTCATTGGCTTCAATTTGATGTGTCGATCATCTAAATCGGTTAAGTGGTTCGAAAGTTATAAATTTTTGAAAAAGTCATTTTGGGAAAAAGTGGAAAAAAATATTGTTTGGATCACCCTAAAATGGAAATGGGCACCCTAATGAAAAATAAAAAAATACGAGTCTAATGTTTTGCGATAAAGAACAAAATTACAACCTTTGACGAAGATCTGAGAACCACTATATTGGTTTGGCGCGATGTACAAAGTATTAATGAATATGTGAAAATTCACCTTAAAAGACATTTCTATAGATCTGCAAACTTTTACAGACTTTTCCTCATTTTTAACAGACATTCACATGTTTTTACAGACTTTTTTTAAAAATCATCTGGCATCTCTTCCTTCCACTTTTTATCGAATATTTTCAAATCGCAGGAGTAAACATTTACGTGACTCTGACTTCGTTTGTTTTTATTTCGTTCGGAAAAACGTTATGTCAAAGAGAGGGGACATTAAAAATGCGTTTCTCAGTGAAAGGCTTAGATGCTCTTTCAGAGATGCAATGGTTAATTGAACAATTGACGGAAAAATGTAGTTCGTTCATTTTATAATTTTAATTATTTTTGCCCTTGACAACAATACCTCTTTTATAGTGTTGATTATCATAAGAAAAATAACACTCCTGATCGTTGGATCTCTTTTGACATTTCAATTGGATCTTTTTTGACAGCCGTTTTGATTCAGTCCGCACTACCTAGGTTAAAACCTGAGAGAGAGGAGCTAGCTGAATGACAGATAGTTTGCTTTCTTCTTATTCTTTTTACGCACCATCACCAAGAAAATTCAAATCGTACAATTTCAATCAAACAAGTTGTTGTCATTCGTTTATAAGAAAAGTGTTCAAACTTGACGTGAAACATTTGTGCATTTTTATCTCCGATTTGATGTTTGACGTAGTACTACGTCTAACAGGAATATATGGGGGGCGAAATTGAACACTTACATGATCAGGAAATAAAGTATGTACCAGGTCAGCCCACATCATGACTTCCAGCAGCATCGGCTCATTCGAAAAGTTTTTTTTTACTTTTGATAATTCCGTTATAGTTGTCTAAAAGAATTATTTCGATGATTTCTAAAAAAATATCCGAAATAATAATATCTCCCGGTGGATATCTCGTGTGAATTTATGGGTGTTTTAGGCTCATTTGTGACTTTTTCCGATCGTTCATTCAATTTTCGCGAATTCTTTCATTATTTCATTCTTTCACTGGTTCCAGTTTGATTTATTGCTGCAAGCTCAGTGAATCGATTTTTGCAATGTGTGCGAAGATTGTATATTCTCCGATACAATTTGAATATGCAGCGTGTGTGGAATATATAAAATAAGTGCTAATCCCAATGGAAAGAGTCAACATTGATTTCTCCCAGGTGCATTTTGAGGGAATTCGGTTTCTGTCCGATGAAAATAAAAATAGGTTGACTCAAAATGATGCTGTGTCTGCGTTCTTAATTGCCCATCGTTGGTGGACCATTCATATGCAAACTTAAAATTTGACATGCAGGTCGCTAATCAAGTCAGTTGTATCACTGAAGGTCCAATCGAATTGACCGATAGTGAAGGTAAACCAATCAGTCTTGTCCACAAAACTAAAAGGGTCAAGAGTGTTTCTCCGCTTTGTGTGTGATATAATTTGTATACCATTTCCGAAAGACAACATATCTGTCGCTTCCAATCAGTATACATAAATATTGCGCTCACTCTGTCCTCCTTCACAATACCCACTTCTCGTTTGTGAAATTGTTGAGTGAACATCGTTTATGCGAGTGTCAAGCAAAAATGAATTGTCTTTCTCAAGATTCAAGTTTTCGAAAGATGTAATCTTACGTTGATCGCACTTGATCGAAGAAATTACAAAAAGAATGTATTTGACCGCAGTATTCGAAAGAGTTTATTTCTAAACAGGATTTGATTTGCTGAAAACACTCTCATGTTGTGTGTTATGTGTGGCGACGGTAGTTTTTTACGAAGCTACTTCTATGGCTCCGGCGTTTTCGGCTTGTAAAGGGTGTGTCACATCAAATTGCATCACGGAAAAAACGCTGTAGAAATTTAATTTTTAGGAATTATATCTTCAGCTTTCGCTTATAATCAGATAAGAGTGTATAGATCACGTTGGCCATGCTTCACTGTCAATTTTTCGTAAATTTGGAAAAATGTTGTCGAACGAAAAAGAGCGTCGTAAATTAATCCTGTGCACTCATTTCGAGAATCCGGAGTTGTCACATCGGGACATCGGTAAGATGCTGGGAATCGTCCAATCCACGGCCAGCAGAGTACTAAAACGATACTTCGAGAACCTAACCATCGACCGGAAGGTGAAGAACGGCAAAAATGGATGCTCCGTCAGTGAAAAAGATCACAAGCGCGTAGTTATGCAGTTTAGACGTGATCCGAGCAGTTCGGTCCGGGATGTCGCCAATAAGCTGAATTTGTCAAGTTCATTCGTCCAGCGGACCAAGCTGCCTGCGTACATACAAGGTTCAGAAGGCTCCTAACCCCGACGAAAGGCAAAACATGGTGGGGAAGACGCGAGCCCGGAAGCTGTACACCGAAATGCTGACGAAGCCGCATTGCCTGGTAATGGACGACGAAACCTACGTCAAAGCGGACTTTCGTCAGCTGCCGGGCCTGTTGTTCTTCTCCGCAGAGGACAAATTCAGCGTTTCGGAGGAGATTCGCAAGCAGAAACTATCCAAGTTTGCCAAAAAGTACATGGTGTGGCAAGCGATCTGCTCTTGCGGAAAGCGGAGCGCCCCCTTCGTGATGACCGGCACGGTAAACGGGCAGGTTTACCTTAAGGAGTGCCTACAGAAGCGCTTACTACCACTATTGAAGCAGCACGAGGGCCCGACCATCTTCTGGCCGGATCTCGCTTCGTGCCACTTTTCAAAGGACGTGTTGGAGTGGTACGAAGCCAACGGGGTCACCTTCGTGCCAAAGGAAATGAACCCGCCCAACGCGCCGGAGCTTCGCCCAATAGAGAAATATTGGGCGATTATGAAGCAGGCCCTCCGGAAGAACCCAAAAGTTGTCAAATCGGAGGCGGACTTCAAGAGAAAATGGATTTCTGTTCAAAAAAAACTACAACCTGACGTTGTACAGAAATGTTATGGACGGGATAAAGAGGAAGGTGCGAGCATACGGGCTTGGGCTCGAAGTATGAATAAAAAGAAAATGCCAAAAGTTGTTTAATAGTTTTTATTTTACTGTCTAAAATTTTCAAAAGGATCGGTCTACTGGGCGAATTTCTACAGCGTTTTTTCCGTGATGCAGTTTGATGTGACACACCCTTTATGCAGCGATTTTCGAGGATTTGTTTGACTTTTGCTTTCGGGCAGCCACACCTGCAGATGTCTTCTATGCCCTGCCCTTATCCTCGGAAACGGTGGCCTTTTTCGATGCTGGCGCTTTCTTGGTCGCCTTCTTAGCGGTACTATTCTCTTCGGTGGACTCCTTTATGGCCCTGCTTGAACGAATACGACGCTCCAGTGCCCTTCGTTTGCACAAACATGCTCTTGGTGGTGACTCCATTCATCAGCGCTTTCTTGATGAACGAAGTTAGCTTCTCCATATCAATCTTGAGCAGCGATAACATGATCCAACCGCTGTACAATTATAATTGAGTGGATTTCCGAGCTGGCACCTGCTTATATACAGATTTTTGTGATTTCAATAGCTTCCCAGCAAACATTAAATCGCATAACAAGTGATTTATATAACATCATATGCCCTAAAATTTGGTTGGCATATAATGCGCCTAACTGGCATATGCATGCAAAAGTGGAGGCTATATACATACATGGCAAATGCTTACCGAATTTGTTTGGATGAATATGCAACTTTGACCGGCTATAATAGCGATTATGTTGGAATTGAATTGCGATCTAATATGAATATATTCATGAATTGTCAAAGCACCAAATACGACTTTTGCCATACGCATATACGATTTATTACAGACATAGAAAAAAAAACAAATGGCGCAAAATATTTTCGTGAAATGTTTATTATAACCTCACGAATCGCCATTTTTATATGTGAGTATTCATGTTCGTAGAAATAATGATTGATTGATTGACTTATGCTGGAAGTGGAATATGAATGTTTAAAATGACACAGATTGATGTTTGGTGAAAACTGCTCTGATGTGGGTTCGAACTCCGGTCGTCTGGATTATCATCCACCAGCTATCTCGCGCGGCTATCTGAAATTTAATTCAACAGCGGTTAAAACTTTCGAGTGCATCACCATTTCATTGACATTTCAATATGATGTAATATGTTCTTTATTAGGATCTAATATGATTACTGTTTCATGATTTTCTTCAGCATGCAACACGATTTACTACAGTACTGAATCGATTTAAATTATACGCTTATACGACACATAAACTGCATCAGCGTAATATACGCATATGATGCGGATTAAATATATTTTACGACAATTTTTTTTTATCCCATCCGTTTATTAGGCTCATTTAGCAATTCAGCTGTCACAGAGCCGAATTTATTCGTATACATTTTTATGTTAAGATAACTATTGTTGTATATTATTTAGGCTTAAGATTCCTATCCATTGATAAACATTTGTTTTTTTTTATGTATAACACAGTAGCTGTTTAGGCCTAAGAATATTCCAATTCTATCGATACACAACACATGCCGAGTATTCCATTTCTATCGATACACAACACATGCCGCCTTTTTCGGCGTTAGAATATTCCTATTGTTCGAATGTTCACAGTTGGACTGTTCACAACGGGACTGCTGATATGAGGCTTCCATTGCTGTGTTAGAATTAGCACCAATTACCGATGCAGCAGATCGTAATGTGAGCGGTAAGGGACTGGGATTACCGACACATGATGATTGTTGCGTAGACGTAGTAGCTAGAATAACACACAAAGATGGTCAGTTGAGGGGCCCTGAGTTATTAGCTCATGATGGTTCGCTTAGTAGCGGTATATTTAGTATATTTTACGACAATATACATCATAAAATTGATGTTTCTTATACCGAATTGCGACTTAATTTGATGATGGTATATAAAATCGAGTTTTTACATTTTATGCAATTTCAAATATACACGATACATACTTTGATTGATATTATATGCGATTCTGATTTATTCGGATTTCTTGTAAGACTTGGCACGTGCAAAATTATACGATTTAATGTTTGCTGGGTTGCTTTCAAAGCAATGATTGAGCTATGGAAACAAGTTTTTGGATCAATGAGTAACACACATATAACACGTAGACAATTTTTCTTTCGAATGAAGCGGTTATCCTACCATTTCTTTCAACCGGCAGGTATTATTGCTCAAAATCCTGTTTCTACAATGTAACACTCTCGTTCTCGAAGCTTTGAACTTACACCCCAGTATAGACATGAAAGATGTAGTCCGACGTCAACATTATTTTCTCATAAAATGTCTTGTTAAAATTTTCTGCATATTTCAATACTTCCCCTTGGTTCACCGTGACTGGTTCGCGCTGACATAAGGGCGATCACAACAAACGCGAGCTGGCTCCTCTCTCTCAGGTATTAACCACTGGTGGGCTTCTAGTATCGAGGAAAATGTGGAAATATCTAATCGTTGCTGGGAAATAATCTGCCAGTTCCCCTTGGAATTGAAAATTACATTCAAGCGAAAGAGTTTATTTTAATGTTCTCTATCCATAAAATATCCATATTATACATTTGGGTTTGTGATTTGTCAATCAAGTACAGTTAGTAGGTTAGCTTCTGAAGATTATTCTTCAGAACAAGGTTTTTCGTATCCTATATTAGATGCATAAAACCTTGTGCCTCCAACGTAACGCTCTCGTTTTCGAAGTCTCCCAAATATTAATTTATTCATTCATTCAGAATGGATTTAGATTCAACTTCAAACAAATGATCTCTAAATCAACGATAGTCCTACGTCACCCTTGCGGTTATACCATAGATATAACCCACTTCCTGTTTTTTTTTATTCTTTATTTAAGAGACTTTCAACCTCCTGGGCTGGTTCGCCTCGATACCATAAACAATTAAAACTGCCTTGTTTCACAATCTAAAAGAACATAGAACTCATTTTGCACACAGGTCGAATATATTTCTTCTGTTTTTGAAGGAATGAAAACGTAAAATGGCGCTAAAACGCTAGAATGAAGAGAGCCAGAAAAAAGTCACCAAAGTATCAAATTGTCAGCGTTATGACACCTTTCATTTGACACTATTGAAGATTTAGTAGCAAGCACCGTTCCTGAGATACAAAGGATGGTAGATTCAGGACCACCGATTGCGTTAGGACGACCTTCCCCTATAGGATGGACTTTTGGAAGGTGAAGGGGAGATCTCAGAGGAAAGTAAGAAGTATTCAGAGTAATAAAAAAAACATAAAAAATAGTATATCACTTGCTACAATACGGTGGAATTTTTATATAATACAACTAATTAATTGTGTGGCGAGACAACGCTTCGTGGAGACTGTTATTTACACAGAGCGCGTTGTCACGTCACAAAATGCATGTTCTTGCGAGTTTTTTGAAAAACTTTGTATGCAGGAATCTACGCTCATCTTTCATTGACAATCATAGAACAAAGTTTATTTGTATGTTTTGGAACGAAACTGAAAATACAACATTAATGTTCAAGAGTCGGAACCCGCAAAAAGATAGGTGTTGTCACGTCACACGTCACAATTCACTGGCAACAAGCGAATTCAACTGCAAAATATTCTTCAACTGAAGATTCTTGTAGGACCTTTTCTCAGTTTCACTTCAAAATTGTTGATCATTTGGAAATCGTGTGATTTATACATGAAAACGAGAAAAAAAAACTGTTTTTAGTGAGTCGAACCGTTGTCACGTCACGCTGGAATGGGTCCATTGATAACGACCCTTTATTTTGAAGCGCTCGCTGAACATGGTTTTGATTCTTTTGAAGGTTTGGTTATAAATGTTTTTTTTATCCTATTTATTTATTTAAGGCTCATTAGTATTTTAGCTGTAACAGAGCCGAATTTTAATCGTGTACATGTCACATGGTTATCATATCTATAATTATCACATTACACAGTTGCCATTCGCCAGTATTACTTCTATACCATTACATATGGTACATTCACACAGTAGCCATTTAGGCGTAAGAGTATTCTTTCTGTTCTTCCATTATCCAGTTGGACCACCGGACAGCGGAGACAGTTGATTGATCATTGTTGAGTTATTTATAGAACAGTAGCCCGATGTGTCTGGCAGAGCAGAGCAGTTGTATGGATGAATCGATCTTATTTCGACCGTGGATCGATCTCCATCGCTGATGATTGTTGCGTGGACGTAGCTATTCTGTAACAACACAAAGATGGTCAATGAGGGCCCTGAGTTTTGAACTCACGATCGATCGCTTACTAAGCGAACGCGCAACCAATGTGGCTACGGAGACCCCCTTTAAATGGTTAATATTTCCAAATATTATATAAGGTATATTCGAAGTTTGTGTTCTCCAGACTAGGTGACTTTTGACGATAACTTATGAGAAATTTTGACTGACGATGACATAATAAACCACTGCAGGAGCAATCATCTATAGATAACATTGATGATGAAATTAATTCAGTACCTGACAAAGTAGTTGGCAATGGAACTATAAGCCCACCCTCTCAAAGCCAGGTAGAAGTTGCCTTTCAAACTGTTTATGCTGATTTATTAACTAAAACAAATTTACCTAACAACAATTTTTCAAAAAACTTGATTTGAAGAAAAATGTGTGCATGAGCTGAATTTTGTATCTATAGTTCAATGTATTGTTGTTTTTGTTTCAAAAAAAAAATCAATGTAATAGTTTCGCGTGAACTTGAGCGTTTCTTTCTTTATAACGACATCCTAATTCTCTATAACGACAAGAGAGAGCTTCCACTGTAGATCCATGTTTTTTGGTTCGAATGTTTTCGGATGCATCAAGGCAGCTTTTTTACCGGTAAAATGACTTTATTACCGCCTCTCCTCAATACAAAATGTTCAAACTTACAGTAATCTCCTGATTAGGTAGTTTCTCGTTTCATGGTTATAACCAGAATGCTTCGACACATTCCATGATGCGAAACGAATATACATTCTAATTGGCGAACAGTATTAGCACTGCATTTGCCGTCAAGCTGATCAATTGAATTACAATTCTAATATCTTCCCTTGCGGCCATTGTCGTTTCTTTCGGGTCCTTTACGATCGCGGCTTCTAGAACGACGATTTCTGTCTCTCGAACGATCGCGTCCTCCGCCGCCACCGCCACCGCCACCGCCGCCGCCTCTTGGTTTCGGTGAACGTGATTTGGAACGAGATCGTCCTCGTCGTCGCGAATACAGATATCTTCTTAGCTCACGAGATATCGGTTTGAGATGCATAAAGTTGCAAAATCCTGAGCGCGTACATTCGCCCATTTCATACTGGCGACAGCAGGCTTCACGGAAATCAGTTACTGGCGACAATTCCGAATAAACAGGACGCCCACCAAACCAGCGGTTATTTAAATCTTTTGCCGCCCTATCAGCATCTTCTTCGCGACGGAACTTGATGTACACGTTACCAACAAGATGATCTCCTAGATTGTCACACACATTCATTTCCTCGATTTCACCATACTTGTCCTCACATTCGACGAAAACATCTTCGAAGAAGTTATCGTAATGTTCTTGCATTTCCTCATCCGAAACGTTTGCCACAACTAAAAGAAGAAGTTATTTTCAATACTGAAAGCAAAGCAGTATACATTGAAAAAATATTGTCTACTCCACATTGTTGATAAAAGGTAGCCAAATAACAAATCAACCTGGCAACCCTACCTGTCCAAAATTGTGTTTGTACTTACGATGACTGCCGTCGGCCGATTTTGCCGAGTTCTGCGGATTTACGTAGAGATTTTGCAATAAACAGGTTTGTGAGAATGTAGGTTTGTTATGAATACGAGAGCATCGATCCCCATGACGGCAGGCTCCAATCTTGAAATAAAACGAGCAATTGACTCTGAAATTCAAATAGAGAACCGCGTTACAAAATAAACAAAAAAGTGTGCAGATTTAGGCATATAGTACACGACTTACTTATCTTTTTCCGTGCCGAAAATCGAAGCAAGATACTCAGCCATCGTTTCGACAAAATCTGCCCGCGCTTAGAAGTATTGTTGATCCGCAATTTTATCGATGCCGCAGGAGTGTAAACGTTTTCTTCTAGAAATTTAATAAAAATGGCGTTTTAGTGACAGCAAACAAACCAGTTATATTTGGGGCGAACTACCCGGCGTTTGACACAAAACACCCAAGGTATATACAGTAAACTTTGATAGGGAAAATGCGAGGTGAACCGAGGCTAGATAAAAATGTAAGGTGGGACGATTTTCAACATAAACAAAATCTGTGACGTCACAGATTTCGTTTTTTCTATGTTACTTTTCTTATAAAAATAATAAGAAAAATATTGTTATTAATCGGATTTTCATAAGTTAATGCTAGCGTTCAAAAATCATAAGGGACCAACTGAAGATTCAACAAAAACTGAAATTGGTGGGTTGGTGTTGAGATGTTCTAAACCTAATGTTCTAAAATTAATTGATTCTTAACGCTAGAATTATATTATTTTTTTCCTATTGAAACAGCTACAAATACATGTTCAGGTAAAATGCACTTAAAAATAAATTTGATTGACTCCGTATGACATATATTGAGATATATTTTTTTCTCTTGAGATATATTTTTTTATCAATACTTTCAAACATTCACGTTTTCTTACTAAGCGCAAGTTCATGAGTCCAATCGCAGAACTGTTCATTGATTGTTCTTCTAATCGACCACGTTTTTTTTTATCCCATTTATTTATTTATGATGATATGTATGATTTTATTTATATTATTTATTTTATCACACATATTAGGCTCACTAGAATTTTAGCTGTAACAGAACTGGGTTTTAATCGTGTACATGTACATATGTTTATGTTTTTATAAATTGTGAATTACACAGTAGTTAGTAGTAGCCATTTGGGCGTTAAATTTTCTGTTCCATTACATTATGGTAAATTACACAGTAGTAGTCCATTATTCAGCAGACCGGACAGCGGAGACAGTTGATATTGATCATTGTTAGGTTATTTATAGAACCGCAGCCCGATGTTTCTTGCAGAGCAGAGCAGTTGTATGGATGAATCGATCTTTGTTCCACCGTGGATCGATTTCCATCGCTGATGATGGTTGCGTGAACGTAGTTATTCTATAACAACACAAAGATGGTCAATTGAGGGCCCTGAGTTTGAATTCTCGATCGATCGCTTGGTAAGCGAACGCGTAACCAAGTGGCTACGAAGTGGAGGAGTGGAGGAGTGTCTAACCACAATAGAAACGTTTATTGCACCCTAAAACCTCCAGATGCCTAATTTGGTTTCATTTGCTTGATTAATTCTCGAGCAATGCAGAAATTTGTGTTTCATTTGTATGGCAGCCAGAGAGGGGGGAGGGGTCTCAAACTATCACGAAAACCTTCCCCGGCCTCAAAAGCCCCTACATACCAATTTTCATGTCGATCGGTTCAGTATTTTTCGAGTCCATAAGAATCAGACAGACAGACAGACAGAAGTCCATTTTTCTGGTCTATATATATATATATATATATATATATATATATATATATATATATATATATATATATTAATTTTTGTACAATTGCGGACAATAGATAACTTCCATAAAGCTCCCGTAAAATCCAAGAATAATAGACATTATTAGAATAATTCTGATATAAGAAGAAATAAAAAAAAATTAAACATTTTAGTTCGGCTGGCTGGAGACAAGCTCCCAAAATCTCTGGCACCGATCTACAACAAAGCACTACGGACTGTCTCCGGTCTCCTGCCATCAACACCAGCTGCCTCTGTCTGCGCCGAAATTGGAGAACCTCCTTTCGATCTGATCATAGACTCGGCGATCGTAGCCAGGACTGCCAGTTTCTTGTCGAAAACCAGCGGTAGAGGGGAGACCCACCTGACCGCCCTTAGCAACACGATCCTGCAGCGGGTGGCGCACGCCAACCTCCCCCCAGTGGCAAAACAATCGTGGTTTGGTGCGAACGACTGGAGGTTCCCAACTGTTCTCGTCGAGAACGGTATTAGGGACAACTTTCGAGCCAGGGTGAGCTCGATCGGTCTGCTAGAATATTTCAAGGCCATCATAGCAGAAAAATACCGTCTCCACGAGATCAGATACTCGGACGGCTCAAAAGGACCATCGGGAGTTGGATTTGGGGTAAGCGATAATAATAATAGTCTGATTTCCAGCAAGAAACTCGCGGACATCTGCCAGGTCTTCTCGGCCGAAGTGGCCGGCATCTTCGAGGTAACTACAACTTCATCTTCCAAGCCGTTGTTGGTCGTCTCCGACTCGGCAAGCGCCATTGATGCCATCGGTGCGACCAGGTCCAAACATCCATGGGTACAGGCCATCAGGAAGAACATATTGCCCGACACTGTGCTCATGTGGGTCCCCGGACACAACGGCATCGCAGGGAATGAAGCGGTCGACCAGTTTGCCGGAATCGGTCACACCAGACCGTTCTTCACTTGGGATGTGCCGCTTGACGATGTGAAGTTGTGGATCACCAACTCTTTCCGCACCTTTTGGACCGAAAGGTGGTTTGCAGAGAGGGGGCAGTTCCTCAGAAAAGTCAAGGGCACGATTGTCAGGTTTGACGATGTTAAAGGAATGAGAGAACAACGAATCCTGTCCAGATTGAGGACCGGTCACTGCTCGGTCTCACACGGATTCAATAGAGGACCCTTCCATCTACTCTGCGACCTCTGCCAAATCCACAACTCCGTCGAGCACTTCTTGTGTGGTTGCCCGAAATTCGATGATCTACGAAACCTGCATGGAATCAGCGGGAGTGTAAGGGACATCTTGAAGGACGATCCAGCAAGAGTAGCAGCGCTTGTCTGCTACCTAAAAGATGCCGAACTATTTTTTAAGATCTAGCGTCTGAACAATGGATCAGTCAAGAAGATCCTTGTTCCTTCCCCTCCACGATGAAGGGGAATAAGAAAACGCCGGCATCTTCAACGGCACGGCTTCCTCTCCACTGGCCTGGAGCCATGGTCCGAGGACATCCATGCCATCTGGTCCAACAAGCAAACAGCAAGTTCTTTGTTGAGTCATGTCTCGCAAAAGGATTTATATGTGTTTTTTACGCCCAATTTTTATGTGATAATTTTATGTGCAATCTGTTCCTAACGAAACCTTGCGGCAATGCCGTCGATAAAGAGGCGAACCAGCCCAGGAGGCTGAAAACCTCTCAAATAAAGAATAAAAAAAAAAAAAATTTTAGTTCGGGACATGTTCTGTTCTTTTTCCAAATGATGAATGTAATGCGAAAATATTTTTTGCAAATATGTAATTAGTTTATGTATATTCTCTTTCAACGTTATTCGTTGACAGATTAATTTTTGTACCATTTGAATAACTGACCAGTATGCCTGATATGAGGTAAGTATATTCCAGTCGCGTCGTACAAAATTTACTTAACGCTGAAAATCCGGATTTTGGACCACCTACCACCCCATCTCTCACGTAACGCAATTTCCTATCTCTAATACATGTTAGTAACGCAAACTCGACCCCCTCGTCTCTCCTTCTCGCGTGCAAGTGTGATATTTTTTCAAAGAAGTAAAAGAACCCTAATAAAAATATATTTTGCGATAAGGAACACTTCTCACGAAAATCTGAAAATCACTATAACGGTTTGGCAAACATATTGAATAAAACCATCTCAATTCCGGAACTAGCTCGCATTTGAAGTTAGCACGATGTTGCGTTCTGTAACCCGTACGAGATTGACTTTGAATTCTAAAATCATTATCGGTTTTCCAGGGGTCGACATAAACGAAAACTAATTTTGGGGGTCGACGAAGTCTAAAACTCTATCCCTATTAATTAGCACATGTTCTTATTTGAAACTTTCAAGATACTGTATGAGTTGTATAACGTGAACCTACTTGTTATAAGAATGACTAGTATTTTTAGGAAGTATTATTGTTGTAATTTGTATTAAAACTAGGTTTACCGACGTTTCTTATATACTTATCTCAACGAACACGCATCAATTTTCAACATACAACAGCACTTAGTATACTATTAGTAAGAAGTTAAAATGTGTAAAATTGAGATTCACAATAAAAGAATAATTGATACTGATTCAAAAAATGTCCTAGTATTTCATTTTTAAATACTCAAAATACGTAACTGAAATTTTTTAAATCTCTTCGCACTCTAACATTTTCTGATATTCTATGTTTCGTTCTTTCTATTGTTGCATCTTGGCAACAGTTATTTATCGATTGTTTCATTTGAGATAACGATATCGGATAACGGAGATAACTGATCGAAGTATTGCATTCCTATTTACATTGTAATCGTAAGCAAAATTTTACCTACTTTACGATCGCGTCAAATTAACGTCGATCAATGCATAAAAATCACTATAACAAATGGAATAGAAATGCAGACGATTTTTGTAATTTTCCTTATAAAATTCGAAAAGGATAAAAATGACGCGTTCCGTGAACCTACTGTTAATAATTAATAACTACACCTGATATTTACAGAATTTTTTGCTATTTATTGATGAAAAAATGACTCACTTACTTAGCCAACCGTAAAGTTTTGAGTTTGTAGGTATTTTGTATAAATAAGACGAAGACAAAACTTTTGATGAAATTTGGCTATGGGGATCGATGATATCACTTAGTTTGAGAATCCCTTAGGTATCAAAATAGTTTGAGAATCCCTGCTCTAAGCGATAGCTGAACGGCAATTTTGACATATCATTCAACTTTACTGATTCTGGTCTGTATCAATGAGCTGGAATTGACATGTGATACGTTTTCGACAGTATGAGGATGTTGCGGACAACCCTATTTTGCCGCGCTCGGATACGTTATTCATCCGACGCAGCTCAGACCGCAGGGCTCGCGCGCGATAGCATGACTGTCACTGAGCGATGCTGAAGATGCGCATATATCTAGATCAACATGTCAAAAGGGTCTATCTTCTTTGATCGATTCTCTTCACCGACTTTCGATAACCACGGCGTTTCAGACAGATTTTGCTCCAGTTTTGCCATGTAGTTTGACAAACGAGGTCCTTTTTCACACTTCTTATCGTCGAACTCATCAGGAAATACTGTTACTGCTGAATTATTAATGAAAGAAAATGTAGATGAAGAGAATCGATCAAAGAAGATAGACCCTTTTGACATGTTGATTTAGATATGAGGGGCTCAAAATGAAAGGGGTGTAAGTGACATCATCGATTTCTCTTCATCGACTCTCTCTTTTGGTCATAACTTAGCTGCTAACACATTCCCAGCTGAATTTGACAATAGGTCAGAACCTCATCTATCGAATTTTATAGCAAACTCAAACTGGAACGTTTTCGCAGTTGAACTATTAGCTAAAGAAAAAGTTTATGAAGAGAAATCGATCAAATCACTTACACCCGGGGAACGATATGCCTGGATATCCACGAGTGAACAGCGTACCGCTGCTCTCACTCATTCGTGATGGGTCGCCAACGACTAATGAGACCAAAGCGAATGGAACTTAGAGCTCGTCGGTAGTGGCTCTTTCATATACCAACCAGTACAGCTCCCATAACCGCTGAATTGTCAACGGCAATTCACGACAGAAACGGCAACAACTCTCACGTCCCGTTAAACAGCGATGGAAACCAAAAATTGCAGCAGTCATCGAAACACAACAATGATGCCAACAGCGTAAACAAAAACAACATTTATTTGCAGCAAACACATAGCGGTATGTACTCCTCATTGCCCATGTATTGCATACCATTTGTTATCCTCTTCCTCGGAAATGTTTTAATTTTTATTTAAGATTTTTAACACTGTCAATTCGAACTCAAGTAATGCCTGAAAAGCAATTCTGACATCTCCTTCCACCTTATTATACCGGCTTGGTCTGTCTAATTTTGTATGGTTCCCATCTTTATATAAGCTTTCTTGTGAAACACAGTACTGAAGGGTACGGGAAAAAATAACCTTTCATCTGTCAAATAGAGGTCAGAGGAAGATCAACCTTGTAGGCAATCCGTAGAGTCCATCGATTTGAGGCTCTTCACATTCTAGTTCAGTATCTAGAGTTGATCCCAGCGTTTGAATTGTTGGCTTATTGTTAAAATTATTCAATCCGAAGCATTATTCTGAAAGATATTTGAAAAATGGCAGCAAAGTATCGGATTGTTATGGTTCGTCATGGTGAATCAGAATGGAATCAAAAAAATCTATTCTGTGGTTGGTTTGATGCCAATCTTAGTGACAAGGGTAATTTTTTAAATAGAAACGAAACATGAACTGTGATGTAACTATTGCTTCATTCTATGTAATACCATTAGGTAAAGAGGAAGCGCTTGCTGCTGGTAATGCTATTAAGGAAGCCGGGCTGAAATTTGATATCGCACACACATCTTTATTGACGCGCGCCCAGGTCACCTTGAACTCCATCCTCACCGAATCTGGTCAAACCAACATTCCCATTGAAAAAACCTGGCGTTTGAACGAACGTCATTATGGTGGGCTAACTGGTTTAAACAAATCGGAAACTGCGGCAAAATATGGCGAAGAACAAGTTCTGATCTGGCGCCGTAGCTTCGATGTGCCACCACCGAACATGGAACCGGATCATGCGTACTATAATGCAATCGTCAAAGACGATCGCTACAAAGGTGATCCCAAACCGGAAGACTTCCCAATGGCGGAATCTCTTAAGTTGACAATTGCGCGTACGCTGCCCTATTGGAACGACGTTATCATTCCACAGTTGAAGGCAGGCAAAAACATTATCATCGCAGCTCACGGAAACAGTCTGCGTGGTATCGTTAAGCATTTGGATGAGATGAGCGATGAGGCCATAATGGGTTTAAATCTGCCAACTGGTATTCCTTTCGTGTATGAATTAGATGAGAACCTAAAACCGGTTGTGTCTATGAAATTCCTCGGCGACGAAGAAACCGTACGAAAAGCCATTGAATCTGTCGCTAACCAGGGCAAAGCTAAGTGAATCGTATAATCTCTCTCACTGTATTACAGATAATGAATATTAAATTATGAATAAATAATGTAATGTCCTAGATTCACGTATTTCGTAATAGGTAATATGCCTTGAATATGCGTTCAATAAAAGCAAACCGTTAACCTAGTCAAAAAAGGTTTTTCCATTTGTGATTCAAAAACTATTCAGTTCAATAGATTCAGTTTTACACATTCCTTACAAACATTACTATTGCTTTGAAGGCACTGTCGACAAGCATTGCAAAACCAGAACAGCTCAACTTTCGCTGACCATGCTGAATAATGATGCTTTGTCACCCACACACAAGTGTGGTGGAACGTGAGCACGCTTGGCGTGTATCCATATTTTCAGAAAAAATGAATCGCGGTTTCAACTGACTGACAAAGTCTCACTAAACGACAGTAATAACAGATTACAGAAGCGCCTACGTTTATGCAGCGTTGAGCAATGAGCTTCAAAAGATTCGAGCAGATATCAGTTCGAGAGATGGAGAGCTTTGCAGCGATAGTTGCGTTTATTATCCAGCAGATGTCACTTCAGGACAAAAAATCGGCTGGAAAGCAGGGATGCCGGGCGATTTTTTCAGATATCCACATGGTATGAAAAAGTCTCGCGTAACTTGTGAAAAGTAACAAATGTAAACAATCGAGTTAATGGATGCACACTATTAGTTCTAAATCATTGAATGCATTGCGAAAACAATCGCTCAAATCAGGGTACGTTTCAGCTGTATGACACCCGCCATGTTTTTGGTGCCAACATCTCAAACGTCAAAAGTATTTGTTTTCTTCAAAACAGCGATCCACGTTGGCGGCATTGTGCTTCGTTTACTAGTTTAGGGGAGCGTCAACGAATAGCTGATTTTCAGTCGGAATGAACGTTTTAAAAATTAAAATTATGAATGAAAATTAGCTTTTCCATATCAAATTAGTATTCTATTTGAATTAAAAACATTTTTGTTTGCAGGTGGT
The DNA here is from genome assembly GCF_029784135.1 of Toxorhynchites rutilus septentrionalis. Classification (NCBI taxonomy): domain Eukaryota; kingdom Metazoa; phylum Arthropoda; class Insecta; order Diptera; family Culicidae; genus Toxorhynchites; species Toxorhynchites rutilus. Next base: position 81,543,012 of record NC_073744.1, on the reverse strand, counting down.
GAAAAAGTCTCATACGAAAATTGTTTATGAAGACAATTTTATATTATAATGAAAATTCAGCAACAATTTTGGAATTGTATAGCCATATGGTTGAATGAAAGTCAGAAATACGTGTTTCAGGTAATTAAATAACATGATGTGAAAATTTTCATTCAAATTCTAAAATTTTAAAACCGGCTTCGTGTCTTCTAATCTGATTGGCGATCTAACGTACAAATCTACACCTACTCGGCGCTGCGGTGAAAGTGATGATGGTATTAAATTTTGCCATGTGAGCTTATGGAAGGTTTGCAGTTCTTTCCATAAATTACAATGTTATAATCATAAAAGATTATTTGATTGCGATGAGTTTGTAAGAAATTTAATTCTGCGCAATTTTATATATAACATGTTATTTATTTACCTCTTTCAGTAGTGAAAATTATAAAAAAGACGGGTGGGTAATGTCGGGGACATGACCGGAGTGACGTAGGACTATACAAAGCGGACAGCTTTTGTTAAATATATATTTTAAATATATTGTTTTATTTTCTTCTCCTACGTGAATACCTACCTATCTACCTGAAAAATGGATTAGTTTACTGTTTACTCTTTATGAATATGTTGATGGTTCTGAAAAGAACCTTTGGTGTTGTGTTTTTGTTATCACTCGATATTCCCATCTTGTTCGGTTAAACCTTCCTGTTTAGCTATTGCGTTTGCCACTCGCCACAGCTTTCACAGTTGGAAAATTTCTTCCCATCCAGCTTGTGACATGTTGTTCAGTAAATTACATTTAATGCGACGTGCCGGAGAAACACTTTGCCACTCACTGAAACTAATTGTTGCCTTGATGAGCGCCGAACCGAAGCTGCTCTGTTCTTGATGCGGGTTTTCTGATTGTCGTGAGCAGCTTTGCAAGCCAACTCGAGCACTCCGACGGCCGAAGCTCTATAATCGCTGTTAGGTATACTGGTGCTCCGGGACCAATCCGTTCGGCCTAGTTACCCTTGCGGAGCAATCAGTGAATGCGATCAACAGGGAACTGGAGACCTGCACGGTTCGAGTGAGACTTTGCCTTTCCCTTAACTTGTCCTCCTTTGTTACGTCCACGATGCCGATGCCGTACAACCACACGGGTTTACGGTTTGAAAGAAAATAAGATATTTTTTTTGGGGTCCGCGTGTTTTATACTCAAGCGGTACACACTCACAGGATAGATACAAATCGGCAGACTCAGCCAGAGGGGCGAGTCCAACGAGACGAACGAATGAGCGTTAAAAGGGAGCGATGGCAAAAAAATACATTCATTACGATTTGTTCGCTCGTTGGATTCACATGCAGGCTAAAAAGGGTCCTTTTCAGGATCACAAAATTATTTTCAATCTAAAGAGTTTATTGTTTTGTTATCACTCGATATCCCCATCTTGTTCGGCTAAACCTTTCTGTTTAGCGATTGCATTTGCCACTCGCCACAGCTTTCACAGTTGGAAAATTTCTTCCCATCCAGCTTGTGACATGTTGTACAGTAAATTATATTTTACGCGACGTGCCGAAGCACCACTCAGTGTCGCATTGGAGGCGATTTTAACCTGTAATTGAACATTTGCGATGACAGTGGTACAGCGTCGACTTTCAATGTGGGGTCATAATTTGGATCTCTATGTTTACAAAAATGTCCAACTAAATATGTAGCATTACATGTCCGTCCAATTAGCTAAATGTCGAACTAATCGTAAATCACTGTACTTTCAATCTGGAAACAATTTAAGAATTGGTGAAAATTGAATAATCAGGAAAGTCCCCAACTATCAATAAGCTCAGAACAACTGCCAAATTCACATACTCATCAGATCCTGGCAAACAAATTATGAAAAAATCAATTTGTGTTTTATTATTATTTTGGATATTGTTTTAGAAAGCATTGAACTGTATTTCCTAAACTCTTTTGACGTAGGACTACGTCTAACCGGAAGATATAGGGGGTGAAATGGAAATCTAGGCACTGAACAAGTAGGAAAAAATGCAAGATTTGGAACGCTTATAACTCGAGCATTTCTCAATAGAGCGCAAAGGTTTTTGCATCAATTGATAGGAAATATATCTACGTATCTATCATAACAAATAACATTTCATTTTTCTTGAGATAAATAATTGAATAATTGTGAAATATCAAGCATTGTTCAAATGTACTATGTGCCCATTTTTGATTGGTCCATTTTGTGCTCCTCAAATCGTACCGACCAAAACGGGCAACCAGAGCAGCAGCGAAATATAATGAAGCACGATTGGAAAGGAAAAAGAAAAAATATGAACGAAACATTGGTCGCAGTCTCACACATGCGTAATTCTCGAGCCAGCCAGTCAGCTTAAAAATCCCCGCTCCGCTGCCGTAACGATCATTCTCATCCAAACCGTACACCACATCGTTTCGCATCACATCACATCAACAAACCAACACAAGCAGCCATGGTTGGATATGGCAAAGGAGGAGAAGTGAAGGGAATGGCAAAATCCCGCTCGAATTGTGTTGGTTTGGAGTTCCCCGCAAGGGTAGCTAGGCCGAGCGCGTTAGTACCAGTGCACCAGTCCACCTAGCCAGCGTTATATAGTTTCGGCCGCCGAAGTGATCGAGTTGACTGGCAAAGCTGCTCGCGACGATAAGAAAACCTGCATTCAGAACAGACCACATTCGGTTCGGTGGACATCAAGACAACAACAGGCAGTTGCAGCGAGTGGCAAACTCAATCGCAAAACGGCAGCGAGTAGCAGAAGAAAAACGTTTGTTCTTTATACAAACTGCTTTGGTGGCAAATCCAGAACAAGGTGGCATCGATGGCGTTCGAAAAGTTTTTTTTTCAAAACCACGAGTACTAAGTTTTCTAAATCGGAACCGTTCCATAAAACACGGCGCTTATCAGGGCCATTAAACCTTCAAAAAAGAGTTTACGAAATACAGTTCAATGCTTTCTAAACCAATATCCAAAAGTATAATAAAACACAAATTGATTTTTTCATAATTTGTTTGCCAGGATCTGATGAGTATGTGAATTTGGCAGTTGTTCTGAGATTATTGATAGTTGGGGACTTTCCTGATTATTCAATTTTCACCAATTCTTAAATTGTTTCCAGATTGAAAGTACAGTGATTTACGATTAGTTCGACATTTAGCTAATTGGACGGACATGTAATGCTACATATTTAGTTGGACATTTTTGTAAACATAGAGATCCAAATTATGACCCCACATTGAAAGTCGACGCTGTACCACTGTCATCGCAAATGTTTAATTACAGGTTAAAATCGCCTCCAATGCGACACTGAGTGGTGCTTCGGCACGTCGCGTAAAATATAATTTACTGTACAACATGTCACAAGCTGGATGGGAAGAAATTTTCCAACTGTGAAAGCTGTGGCGAGTGGCAAACGCAATCGCTAAACAGGAAGGTTTAGCCGAACAAGATGGGGATATCGAGTGATAACAAAACAATAAACTCTTTAGATTAAAGATGATTTTGTTTTGAGAAACTTGTGTCGGAATGAACCTGCTTCAGCACCTTATGATGTAGATAGCATATGACTCCTTCTCTTTCTTCTTGTCGGGTTCCGAGATATTCTTCTGCGCCGTGCCGAACTTTTTGGCGGCTTTTCCACTATTCCACTATTCTTCGGTGGCTTCGTGTTTGTTAGAAACAACTGCATGTGAATCCAACGAGCGAACAAATCGTAATGAATGTATTTTTCTTTTCTTTCTTTCTTTGTTTTTAAGAGGCTTTAAACTTTGCAGTTCATTCGCCTCTAATGTATTTTTTTGCCATCGCTGCCTTTTAACGCTCATTCGTTCGTCTCGGTGGAATCGCCCTTTTGGCTGAGTCTGCCGATTTGTCTCTATCCTGTAAGCGTGTACCGCTAAAGTACAAAACGTGCGGATCCGCTGAAAAATATATCATTCTCTTTCAAACCCTAAATCAGTGTGGTTGTATGGCATCGTTTCACATCGAAACGCATTAACGGATTGGTGCCGGAGCACCAGTTTGCCTAATAGCGGTTATAGAATTTCAGCCGCCGGAGTGCTCGAGTTGGCTTGCAAAGCTGCTCACGACAATAAGAAAACCCACCTACAGAACAGAGCACATTCGGTTCGGTGGCAACAACTAGTTTCAGCGAGTGGCAAACGCAATCGCATAACAGCAGCAGGTAGAAGCAGGAAAAAGTTTGTTTATACAGACTGCTATGGTGGCAAAACCAGCCACCGTAAAACACGGCGCTTTTCAGGGCCATTAAACCTTTTAAAGGAGAGTTATTAAAAGTTATTCACAATACCAATGCATTCTAAAGTGACATAATATGACGTATAATATGAATTGATTTATTTTGTTTATGCTTGTTTTTGAACTTATTGGTAATTGGGGTGTTTTAATTTAATCATTCAGTTTTCACAAATCCATGCATGGTTCCTGAATTGAAATTGGCTTCAAATTACAACACATTATATGCAGGATGGCATTCACGAATTTTCTCGGTAGCAAGAACTGCTTTCTTTGGTTAATAACTGATGTTGAAAATTGACTGAGGTTACATCTGCATTGTATAGAAATGAGAAATGAGCTGAGGACCACTATGCATTCCCTATCATAGCCATCATTTTGATTGTACGATATGTGCATCCGCCAAAAGATGACCGGCGTTGAACATTTAACAAGTACAAAGCCTTCAGAAAAATATCAAGAAGCAACTATAAGATAGTGAGAAACAATTGAGAAAGTTTGTAAAAAAAAACGCAAAACACATCATCAAAGGTTCTTTTCAGAACCTCCAGCATGTGATATTGATAGTAAATGGTAAATTAATTCATTTTTCAGTTAGATAGGTAGGTATTCGCGTAGGAGAAGAAAATAAAACAATATATTTAAAATATATATTGAGCAAAAGCTGTCCCCTTTGTATAGTCCTACGTCACTCCGGTTATGTCCCCGACATTACCCACCCGTCTTTTTTTGGGAGGTTTAATGGCCCTGAAAAGCGCCTTGTTTTATGGAATGGTTCCAATTTAGAAAACTTAGTACTCGTGGTTTTGAAAAAAAAACCATTTCGAACGCCCTCGATGCCGCATTGTTCTGGATTTGCCATCAAAGCAGTTTGTATAAAGAACAAACTTTTTTCTTCTGCTACCTGAAGCCGTTTGGCGATTGCGTTTGCCACTCGCCACTCGCTGCAACTGCCTGTTGTCTTGATGTCCACCGAACCGAATGTGTTCTGTTCCGAATGCGGGTTTTCTTATCGTCGCGAGCATCTTTGCCAGCTAACTCGATCACTTCGGCGGCCGAAACTATAGGTGGACTGGTGCACTGGTACTAACGTGCTCGGCCTAGCTACTCTCCAAATCTTGCATTTTTTCCTACTTGTTCAGTGCCTAGATTTCCATTTCACCCCCTATATCTTCCGGTTAGACGTAGTCCTACGTCAAAAATGTTGACAAAGGTTGAATTAAAGAAGGAAATTCGAGAGCACAATCAAACACAAGTAGAAAAATGCACGATTCCTGCATGTGAGAACTACCTTGGAAAGCCCGGAAGTAAAACATACGCCATCTAACGGCGATCTAACGCAAAACGTAAACGATCGGTGAGACATCTGGATTTTGTTTTTGAACTAAGAAAATGATGCTAATCTAACCTAAAACTCAAAAACAAATCACGTATATTTTACTTCCGGGCTTTCCAAGGTAGTTCTCTCATGCAGAAATCGTACATTTTTCTACTTGTGTTTGATTGTGCTCTCGAATTTCCTTCTTTAATTCAACCATTGTCAACATTTTTATAGTTTTCACTACTGAAAGAGGTAAATAAATAACATGTTATATATAAAATTGCGCAGAATTAAATTTCTTACAAACTCATCGCAATCAAATAATCTTTTATGATTATAACATTGTAATTTATGGAAAGAGCTACAAACCTTCCATAAACTCACATGGCAAAATTTAAAACCATCATCACTTTCACCGCAGCGCCGCCTAGGTGTAGATTTGTACGTTAGATCGCCAATAGAGATTACACTAACGAGTTTGGGACACAAATTATGGCCCTAATTTGAAGTCGCCACCAGACGTCGACACCATCGCGAATTACCAATTTTACCCAGGGGTACGACTAAAACGTCAAATCCCTCATATTGCCAGTGTACCCAATATTGCTGCGGTTCACTGACATTTTGGTTCTATCAATTACTGTTGTTTACAACTCGGTCCGGTTATATAGTCGAATAGTGGCTAACTTTAAACTCCATGTTAAATGTGAACACCTCCATGTGAAACCGAAATGTAAAAATCGCTCATGCAGTTAGAATAAAGCAGCGCATTTTTCGATTTCATTGCTCTTAAAAGATATGTTGGTAAACAAATGACGCCATGTTGATTTTGATTTTGGGTAGCCTATATTCAATTGATGTCTAACCCCTGATTTTACCACCATCTGACATATCGTGATGTCTATGATGAACTTTTACAGCAGAGGGATAGTGAAATATGTGATGACGGTAGGTAGAGTGAGATAGCGATAATCGTGCCATACACCTGGTACGTTTATAAAAAGGAAGTCTACTGACTAGTCTTAGAGGCGAATGAACTTCAAAGTTTAAAGCCTCTTAAAAACAAAGAAAGAAGAAGACTAGTGCATCAGTAAGGCTAGGCGCAAATTGAGAAGCGTATAGCGCTCGTAAGCGAACGCGAGACTACCAACACGACTCATACGTGCCACAAACGTAGCGTGGTGAAGCGCATATTGAGTCGCAGTTTGGTGTACAACAACATGCCACTCGCATACAACGACTGATTAACACAGAGTTGCGCGATATATTTATTTACTAACACAATCACTCGACCAGTACAGCCATACAGTGTCCCCCACCACGGCGCTATATGATTGTTCACCAACACAACTACCACAACCGGCATGACCAGCACGAGAAACGAGAAACAGCGTCGCGCGAGTCGTGTCT